>NC_091956.1:21169386-21481886 GCF_031021105.1 Erythrolamprus reginae | reverse complement strand
ATGATGAATAGACTACCAAGCACACAGTCCTGGTACAGCTAACCACATGGAGTTGAGAATAAGGGGTATTTATACCTTATTTTGGGGCTTCCTGTTCCTATGCAAGAACATATATTCTTTTGGCTGTTGTCAGACTCCCATGGGGCCATGTGAGTTCAAATTTGTCTGAGACAAGTTTGGTTGAAGTTTGCTGATGCAATGTCCTTAGGAGGCTTTGCAATGCAGTGAATCCTGCTGCTGGATGGATTAATCCTAAAAATGTCCTGGAAGATCATGTCTTGATCCCATCATTCTGGAGCTGAAGGTCTTTTGTCTTGAAGAAAGGATAGCCCAGTCCTTCTTAATGGGCACCAAATATATGCTGGGGGCAGGGAATTGGGGTTGAGTTTCCTTTAAGATTTCTTAGGGGAAATATAATATTCTGCCTTTTTAAATGTTTCTCAAAATATTAGCCAGGGTGGCCCAGTGGTTAGAGTGCAGCACCATAGGCTACATCAGCTAACTGCTAGCTGTAGTTCAGAAGTTTAAATCTCACCACTGGCTCAAGATTGACTCAGCCTTCCATCCTTCCGAGGTGGGTAAAATGAGGACAGATTGCTAGGGGCAATATGCTGATTCTTTAAAGTAGAGGCACAGTACAAACATCCTGTGTTCTTGGCACCCGAGACTGGCAATGAAGAAGACATGATGTCAGAGACTGAAGAACAACCAGGATCTTCTGCACTGCCTGAGATGAGGAAGAGCCTCTTATTGATGCCAGGATTCGCAGGGCCTCTAGGAGGCATGAGTGATTACTCAGGTTTATTTGTGAGTAGCACTGCTGACTAATGGGCCACGCCCCTCAGGGTATTTAAGATGGTGTAACACATTGCTTCTGCACAGGGAACAATGTGGTTCATTATTGCATTTAATTTCCAGTTCTTGTTCCTTCAGAATTCCAGCTGGGCAATTATTGTTGTGCTTATCTCTTTCTTGGACTCTAGCCAGCTGATAAGACTTTATAAGCATTATGGCAAAACTTTTTAAAGATTGAAAGAGTAGTCGATGCTTGGAACAAACTTCCGGCAGACATGGTTGGTAAATCCACAGTAACTGAATTTAAATATGCCTGGGATAAACATATATCCATCCTAAGATAAAATACAGGAAATAGTATAAGGGTAGACTAGATGGACCATGAGATCTTTTTCTGCCGTCAAATGTTCTATGTTTAGTTTCATTTTGAAAAAGAACTTTAACTGCAAATATTTATTTCTTTATTTAATTTATTGATTGATTGATTTTGTCCATTACACAATGAGGGTTTTAGTGGGTATACACATAGTAAAATACATAATGAAGGTTATAGAGAATATACTCATAGTAAAATATATCTAAGAAAGAATAGAAGATATAGGAATAAAATATATCAATGAAAGAATAGAAGATATAGGAATAAAATATATCAATGAAAGAATAGAAGAAGAGATATAGGAATAGAAGAAAGGCATAGGAGATATAGGAGAGCAATAGGACAGGGGACGGAAGGTACCCTGGTGCACTTATGCACGCCCCTTACTTACTCTCCAGATTCTTAGGAATCTGGAGAGGTCAACTGTGGATAATCTAAGGGTAAAGTGTTGGGGGTTTGGGGATGACACTATGGAGTTCCACGTTTCGACAACTAAGTTACTGAAGTCATATTTTTTACAGTCCAGTTTGGAGCAGTTAATATTAAGTTTAAATCTGTTGTGTGCTCTTGTGTTGTTGTGGTTGAAGCTGAAACTGAAACTGAAGTAGTCAGGCAGGATGGTGCAGCATATAATCTTGTGGGAAATACTTCTTGTACATAGCAATTTTTTTCTTATTTAAAACCGGTGTTGTGCATTTGGTTTCTGGGGGCTCGGTACTGGAACAGAATTACCTTACATCTCTAGGAAATATGATGCACTAATTTCCCTGTCCACAGAAGCCTTGGGTTAATGCCAGCTGGTCTCCAAAAAGCCAGACCAAAGCCTGAGATGAACACAAAGGAGACCACCAAGAAAATGCAAAAATTGTAGATGAAACAGAAAGCACAGGGGGGAAAAACCAACCCCTTTTAAAGAGAAACACTCAATTCAGAGTGACTAACAATCCTGTGTCTCCCGGCATGCCCCCAATTTAATTTGGATGCAAAAATGCCAGATTGAAGAGAGGTGGCTCATTTGCTAACTTGGCTGATTTTTTTTTTTAAAAAATACTCTACTCTTCCCTTCATTTTAATTATTTTTTCTCACTTTGTGTTCATATTTTTAAAAAAATACTTTCACTTTTATATTATTATTTGCTTTTATTTTCCTTCTTTCCTTTCTCATCTCAGACTTTTGAACATACTTGTTCATTATTTTTGCTTTAATATTATTTTTATTATATTGATTAGTACTTTTATTCATTAAAGAAATAACATTTGATATTGTTATTATTTTTAATAATTATTTTTATTATTGTCATTTTTTTCTTTGATATTTCATTGTTTGAGGAAACTTTTCATAGCTGTTCTAATTTTATTGTATAAATTCTCCTTATTTTGATTCAGTCCTCGAGTTATTCTTCTATTTTTATTTTTCAACTTCTCTATTTTAATTTCTTTTTTCAAAATCACATTCAGTCACGAGCTGCCTCCCCTTTGCTCTCTCCCGAAATGGTCCCGCCGCACAGCGCTCCGTTTTCTTTCGGCACAAATTCCTCGGGCACATAACCCAAACCCTCCCCCCCTCCAATTGCGGGCGAATGGTTCCTCCCGCTGCCGCCCCCCCCCCCCCCCGCCCGGTGAAACTACGCCTCATCGGCGAGCAGGGGAATCCCTTTTGGCTCTCCAGCCCGGTTGGTCTTTTCGTCTCGCGAGACATGGGAGCCCAGTTCCCACGCCTGTTGCACCTCAGCCTGAAGGGGCGATAGACAGAGGGGGAGAGAGAGCGAGAGAGCGGCGGGGAGCAAAGCCCTGTAAGTAAAAGGAGTGGGCGGGACCCAACGCAGCGTTCTCCTCTTCTTTCCCCCCTCTTAGCCCCGCCCTTCTTTAAAAAAAAAAGAAATTAACAATAATAAAGCTCGCGCATGCGTATTGCCGCGCCCGGCCACTTTTTTTTGTGGAGCCGGGAGGGGGGGGGGGAAAGGAGGATGCATCCGTTCGCGCGGCAACTCGCGCACTCGTATGCCCTCACGCAGGCGCGCGCGCGGCAGGCCCCCTGGGCCGCCTCTCGCGAGAGTAGGAGTTTTGGCGAGAGTTTGTGGAAGATGGCGCCTGTTGTGACAGGGTAAGTACGGGGGGGGGAGTGGTGGCTGCGCGGGACGGTTCCTCCGGAGTCGCCTCGTCCTGCCCTCACGCGAGACCCCGGGGCTTCGGCTTCCTGCCGGCCTCCCCTCGGCCGGCGGCCGCAAGAGACGCGCGAGGCCTTCCCTGTTTTGGGGACACCCCAGCTTCCTCCTCTCCACCGGGGGGTTCCTTCCCTTAGAGGACCGGCCGGGCGGGAGGCCACGTCTCGGGCTCGTTGAAGCTGAGGAGTTTCGGATGGAGGGGGACTCATTTCCTGAGGGCCGGATCCGTGGAGGTTTGGGGGGGCCAGAGCTTCTCGCGCGTAAGGCGAGAACGTGTGAAGGCGTAGACACGTGAAACCGCCTTTTGTAAATGATTGGGGTTTTTTGCTGAGGGGTTCCTCCCTGGCATTTAGAGGCAGCCCTTTCTTCCTGCAAAACGCCAACCCTGTTTGCCGGCTTGCGAGAGAGACGGGGGAGGCTGCCCCCCCCCGTCCCACCACAGGGAGGAACAGAACAGAATAGAATTCTATTCTTGATTGGACACACAAGGAATTTGTCTTTGGAGCATATGCTCTCACCATGAGGTACAACACTTAAATGATTGTCATAGGGGTTAAATAAGCTACGAAGAAACAATCAACATTAATAAAACTTAAGGATACAAGCAACAAGTTACAGTCATGCAGCCATAAGTGGGAGGAGATGGATGATAGGAATGATGAGAAAAAAACTAGTAGTAATAGTAGTGCAGACTTACTGACTTTACTGACCCCTTGCATCCTGGACATAAACTGTTTCAACTTCTACCCTCAAAACTGCCTAACAAAACAACTAGACACAAGAACAGTTTTTCCCTTCCCGAACGCCATCACTCTGCTAAAGAAATAATTCCCTCACCACTGTCAAACTATTTATGAAGTCTGCACTACCATTACTATTAGTTTTTTCTCATCATTCCCATCACTCATTTGTATCCTTAAGATTTTTATTAATATTGTTTCTTCATTGCTTATTTGATCCCTATGACAATCGTTAAGTGTTGTACCTCATGATTCTTATCAAATGTATATTTTCTTTTATGTACACTGAGGGCATATGCACCAAAGACAAATTCCTTGTGCGTTCAATCACACTTGGCCAATAAAGAATTCTATTCTATTCTACTTAGTAAATAGTTTGCCAATGTTGAGGGAATTATTTCTTTAGCAGAGTGATGGCGTTCAGGAAAAAGCTGTTCTTCTGTCTAGTTGTCTTGGGGTGCGGTGCTCTATAGCCATGTTTTGAGGGTAGGAGTTGATACTGTTTATCTCCAGGATACCAAGGGTCAGTAAATATTTTCACTGCTCTCTTTTTGACTTGTGCAGTATACAGGTCCTGAATGAAAGGAGGTTGGCAGCAATTTTTTTTTCTGCAGTTCTGATTATCCTCTGAAGTCTGTCGGTCTTGTTGGGTTGAAGAACCAAATCAGACAGTTAGATGACAGACACAATGATTCCTCTGTAGAAGGGCAGTTTGAGCTTCCTGAGTTGGCGCAGAAAGAACATTCTTTAGGGAGCTTTTTTGATGATGTTTTTGATGTTAGGTGACCATTTTAGGTCTTGAGATATGATAGAACCTAGAAATTTGAAAGTCTGTTCAACACTGTTGATACTGTGTTGTCTAGTATTGTGAGAGTTGGTAGGATGGGAGGATTTCTCCTAAAGTCTATCACCATTTCTACGGTTTTGAGTGTGTTCAGTTCTAGACTGTTCCAGTTGCACCACGAGGCTAGTTGTTCAACCTCCCATCTGTATGCGGTTTCATCATTGTCTCGAATGAGACCAATCACTTTTGTATTGTCTGCAAACTTCAGTAGTTTAACAGATGGATTGTTTTGAGATGCAGTCATTGGTGGATAAAGAGAAGTGGTGAGAGTACACAGCGGGGTGTGGGGTGGGGGGCTGTGTTAATTGTACAGATATCTGATGTGATTTGGAGCATCCCCTTCACCATGCCAGCCTGGAGAGCATCAGTTTTTTCAGAGTCCCGATTTCTGCCAAGTATTTTATTATTATTATTATTATTATTATTATTATTATTATTATTATTATTATTATCATCGTCATCATTATTATTTGTTTTTGCACCACTTAGAAATTGTGCGTTCTACAGCGTTTCTTTCCCCTGTGGCTCCTTCTCTTCCTCCTGTGTCCTCGTTTTGTTGCTTCTGGAGAATTGGGTGCCTCAATTTTCCTGTACTGGATGCTTTTCAAGAAGTAAAAAATATAAGTGAAAAAAATATTTATATTGTTTTTTACTTGTTGTAAGCCGCCCAGAGTCCTTCAGGAGTTGGGTGGCATACAAATTTAAATAATGATGATGATGATGATGAATGGGCTGCCATCTGTCAGAAATGGTGTAGGGTCTCCTATTTGGGCAGGGGGTGGGTGGATGCGTTGGGGTTGGACTAGATGACCTACAAGGTCCCTTCCCAACTCTCTTCATTGTGTTCTGTTCTATAACGAGTATACGGACCATGGTAAACTTTGTTAACATATCAACAATGAAAGTTTAGTGGAGGTATGACTCACTTCGGATGGGGTGAGTTTCTATAAGGAAGACTTGGCTTTTCTGAAGGGAGAGCTGTCATTTCAATCCTATAATTATCTGGCTGTAATGGGTCACCTCGGTTGCATAACGTGGTTGGTTTCCCCATCTTTCCTGCACCAGGTTGATAACCTGTTTAAGGGCTGAGCTGCTTTCTTGAAATTGGGTTTCAAACACATTTGACAGATTTTGTAATAATGGGGGATTAGCAAGGACAATTTGGGGTCACACACATGTTCCATTGTGAAATGTTATTTCAAGCAGAAATGGCTACCTCCTCTTGTCTTAAGTTTCGTCTCCAATTTGTTCTCTATAAATATTATTGCTTCTGCAAATACAGTAGTGTATAAGCTTTGGAGCCTTAAAATATATTGAGATGAGAGTTGGGGATTCCGCCTCTATTTTTGTTTTTCTATTTAAAGCTTTCATTGCTTGTTATAAATAAAGAGTGGTTCACTCAGCATCTATTACCTGAAAGTACTTAATTTTCAGTGATGGAGAGCATGATTTGCTGCTTATAGTAATCTTCCTTGCAAACCTTTTCAAAATATATGAAGTTGTCTCTGAGATACGAATATAACTTCTGTAAAAATTACCACAGTATGCTGTGGTTGCTTATCAGAATTGTCTTCCCTTGCTGATTCTGTATTGTCTGTTCTGTAGTAATAGTTACTTGCTCAGTTTTTTACTCTTAACACTTTTGTTAAAATGAATTCATGTCTCTTTTATTTACGGTTGTCCATTGGTCTTATATATTTTTCCTCTTTAAAAAAAAGTCAGGATTTTTTTTCCAAATTTGAAATCATGTCCTTAGATACCAAAAATTAAGATATCCAATTAAAACAGACTTTGAAGTTATGTCTCAACTTTTCTGGGATGTAAATATAATAAACTATTTGCTGTTTTGTTAATTACTTGTGTGAATGTTCTATTATTATTATAAAATCAATTAAAAAGTCTATAAAAATGAAATTATTGATATCACAACTAAATGGATAACTATCACACTTTAAATAGATTATATGTTGGGGGGGAATCCCATATTTGTTGCCATAAGCATGACAGTTCAATTAAACCTATTGCTGACTGAAGCATTGATTTAAAAAAAACCTGTTTTGTTTTGTTCTAGTGCTTTCTAATGTTCTTATGAAATGGTTGTTTGGATATTATTCCTGAACATTTACAGGAATTGTGGAGAAAAGTTTAGCTTTGCAGAAAAGATGGGAGTTTAGAGAATACTGCCTGATGGGTGGATAAAGCAGCTCATAGTGCTTTCCAAATTAAGCATTAAGATACATTTACAGAATTTATCCATTTGAAAAAAGTCATCTTTGCAAACACATTTATATTACATTCATAATTGTTCCTTTCCTTGTTTTTTCATTTGTGGGTTGGACTTCATTAGCTGTTTTCAAAACACAATGCTTTTAGCATATTTTAATTATTTAAGTACATCTTTTATTCTGCAAATGAGATATTAGGACAAAAATTGCCAGTAAGTCATAGAAAATCTACACATTGCCCATTATAATCCTCGGAGAGGGGCGGCATAAAAGTCCAACCAACCAACCAATCAATCAATCAATCAATTTCATTGAAAATCTGAATATTTTATTAAAGAGTCATTCAAAAAAAAGGAAAAGGATTGAAGAATGGACTAACAGAGCTTATGAAATCTCAACACTTGAGGATAGCATAAACATTACAAATTTGTATTTATTTGTATGCCACCCAACTCCCAAGGGACTCTGGGCGCTCACAACCAAAGACTATAACATACAGTTTAACATTAAAACCCTTACAACAATCTAAAACAATTTTAAACCAACAATTTAAAAACAATTAAAACAATTAAAAAACATACATGTCATTAATGGCCAGATCCCAATGTACCATGAGACCAATGGCCCCAAGTCTGCTGGAACAGCCAGGTCTTTACAACTTTCCGGAAGGCCAGTAGGCTGGGGGCAGTCTGGATCTCAGGAGGTAGCTGGTTCCAAGGGGTCGGAGCAGCCATAGAGAAGGCCCTTCCCCGTGGATTTGCCAGTCGGCACTCTTTAGCTGATGAGATCTGGAGAAGACCAACTCTGTGGGCCCTTATCGGTCGCTGGATGCTATGTGGTAGAGGTCAGTCTTGAAGACAGTCTGGCCCTAAGCCATGTAGGGCTTTAAAGGTAATGACCAACACCTTGACTCGTGCCCGGAGATCAATTGGGAGCCAGTGCAGTCTGCAGAAAATTGGTATAGTGTGGGTGTACCTAGGTGCACCCCAACAGCTCATGCGGCTGCATTCTGAACCAGCTGTAGTCTCCGAACGCTCTTCATGTAGAGCACGTTGCAATAATCTAACCCTGAGGTGATAATGGCTGTGGAGTGACTGTGAGAAGAGCCTTCTGATCCAAGTATGGTTGCAATTGGTGCATTAGGTGAACCTGTACAAAGGTCCCCCTAGCCACAGCTGTCAGATGTTAGTCTAATCCTAGCTATGAGTCTAGGAGGACACCAAAATTGCAAATATTGCCAGTCTGATGTTTAGGAAGGCAGTTTAAGAAAGCTAAAAATCATTTGATGCCACTTCTCATTTTTGGATGTTGCTACTCCTGAACATTCGCAGGGATCATAGTGAAAAGCATAGATAGTTTTGCATAGAAGACTAGAAAATTTAGAAAACTTCATCATGATAGAATAAAGCAGTTCATAGTGTTTCTGTGGCAGTTTCCTAATCTGATCTTTAAAATACTTGAACATATCTAGGTATGTTGAGGCTCAAAGCCTATCATGATATAGTTATGTAATGCTTTTTAAATTTGCCTTTTAAAATTGCAATCTAAGAGTAGCTTATAATGAAAAATATCCTATATCAGTATAACGTTTTTTAAAAACACCCAAATAAATGGCTTTCTGAAATATTTCAATTAAAAGTCAAAGAAATATATTCATAAATAACTTACATAAATAACTTTCATAATTGGATTGCTATGTATGTTGAGATTGGTCTTTGGCATCATATGAATTTTGTTGCATGGGTATACTGTGTATATACATACAATGACAATAAAGTATTTATTTATTTATTTTATAATCCCATTGTGTATAGACCATCAGTGAAGGCACCCTTTAACTATTCAGGAATATCAATGTTCTTATCCAGAGATCTTCAAACTTGGCAACTTTAAGTTTTGTGGACTTCAATTATAAAACAAGATAAAACAATGTTTCCCATAGGAATCAATGTAAAAGCAAATAATCCGTGCAAACCCATTAGGAAAATCCAAACTTTAAGGCTTAAAAAAAAAAGCGGCGGGCGGACAAAGTGAAAGCTAACGGAGTGGAGACAGACTGTGAGGAGAAGCGAGGAATGGAGGTCCTAATGAAGGCTAACACCACCCCAAATCACTCCAAAAATCACCCCTCCAAAAGCTTCCTACGTTGCCCCAAATCGCTCCTAAAATCACCCCTCCAGTCGCTTCCTATGCCACCCCAAATTGCCTCCAAAATCACCCCTTCAAACGCTTCCTATGCCACCCCAAATCGAGATCCTAACGAAGGCAAATGGATTGAAGAAAGGCAGCAAGGAGAAATGAGGCAAACACTTACTATGCCACCCAAATCGAGGTCCTAATGAAGGCAAATGGAGTGAAGAAAGGCAGCAAGGAGAAACGAGGCATTTTGAAAGGAGAGGTGACTTTGGAAGACTTTGGAAACAATTTGGGGCGGCGTAGGAAGCTTTTGGAGAGGTGATTTTGGGAGCGATTTTGGGTGGTGTAGGAAGCTTTTGGAGAGGTAATTTTGGGTGGCGTAGGAAGCTTTTGGAGAGGTAGTTTTGGAAGCGATTTGGGAGCGGCATAGGAAGCTTTTTGGGAGGTGATTTTGGGAGCGGCATAGGAAGCTTTTTGGGAGGTGATTTTGGGAGCGATTTTGGGTGGCGGAAGCTTTTGGAGAGGTGATTTTGGGTGGCGTAGGAAGCTTTTTGGGAGGTGATTTTGGGAGCGATTTGGGGCGGCGTAGGAAGCTTTTGGAGGAGCGATTTGGGGCGGCGTAGGAAGCTTTTGGAGAAGTGATTTTGGGACCGATTTGGGGCGGTGGAGGAAGCTTTTGGAGGGGTGATTTTGGAGGCGATTTGGGGTGGCATAGGAAGCTTTTGGAGAGGTGATTTTGGGAACGATTTGGGGTGGTGTAGCAAGCTTTTGGACTGGTGATTT
Source organism: Erythrolamprus reginae (assembly GCF_031021105.1). Taxonomy (NCBI): domain Eukaryota; kingdom Metazoa; phylum Chordata; class Lepidosauria; order Squamata; family Dipsadidae; genus Erythrolamprus; species Erythrolamprus reginae. The sequence goes on along the minus strand of NC_091956.1, from coordinate 21,471,822 downwards.
TGGCAGCAAGATGGGGCAAAAGAAGCAGAAGGCTAGGGGGAATTTTGGTAGCGGGATGGGTGGCTACGGGGAGCAGAGGAAGCGGAGGGCTAGAGGGGAAAGTGGCCGGGAAATGGGGCAGCTCCGGCATTCCCTGCCTCGGGACTGCAGGTGCAAGCAAAAGGAGGCGGGGAATCCCGGCAGGGGCGGCAAGCAAATGGGAAATCCTGGCGGTGGCAGTCACAAGGCAGGGGAATCTCTGCGGCAGTAAGAGAGCGCACACGCAGTAAGAGAACCCACGCACCCGGGCTCAGGTTCGTAAGGTGAAAATGGTTCTTAAGAAGAGGCAAACAAATCTTAAACACCGGGTTCGTATCTCGAAAAGTTTGTATGAAGAGGGGTTCGTAAGAAGAAGTATCACTGTATTATGTCCGTTTGCAAAAGAGATTATTCAGGATTCCAATTGAAATCCATATCCTACAGGCTTGTAACATTTCACACTTAGCTTAGTGACATTGCAAAACTTGTAATAAGTTGTGGAATTTGCTGTGTATTGAGTGACAGTATTAAACACCTGCACCCATTTTATTAAGCAGTTTACACTAATGATTTGATTATGCTAGAAAAAATTCTAGGCAAAATAGTGTAGGAAAGAATTAACCTTAAAGTGTCATGTGAATTATAAATTCAAGATACTATCTTTCTATCTAACTTTTCTGCACAACAGAATCATGACAGACTTGTAATGTGAGCTGAGTTTGCTCAGAGCCTAAGCCTTTAGCTGAACTGAGATTTTTAATGTGAGGTTTCTCTCTTTCCAGCAGTCAATGCATTATGGTAGGGTGGGGGAGAGTGTTCCTCTTTAGTTTTATTAGTAAGTTTCAAAGGAAAATTAAAAAGATGCTTATTTTCTGCTACGTTCCCTTATGTTGAAATGCAAAGCTAATTATTAATTACTTTCTCCCAGTGTGTTGTAACTTCAGATTTGTAAACAAAAAGGTGCCTGTCAGATTAAAACTGAAAAATAAATTGTTTCTCCAGATTCCTTGCACTTTTCGGAGAAATAATTGAAGCAGGTTTCATTAAATATAGCATGTAAGTACGGTAATCGCTTAAATGAGCCTTGTATCAGTTTCCCTCAGATGAACAGCCAGGAAAGCTTTTTAAAAAAATACATAGGTAACCTTATTTTGGTAGTCATTCTCGAAACTACAGTATGTAAACACGGTTGTACAAGATAGCAAAAGAGCTTACAAATCTCTTACAAATTTCTTTTTTGCAATATTTTGTTGCAGGGATAGGCAGCTTTGCTGTTTCCACGGCTGTAGCAGCAAAGAAATGAGGTAATTTTGTTAAAGGTTGGGGTCTACTTTGTAAATAAGAGGGTGTTGCACTTAGAAAAGAAATTATAGAGTTTTACCAGGTAGCATTTTCACTACAGTGATCCCTCGAGTTTCGCGATCTCGATCTTCGCGAAACGCTATATCGCGATTTAAAAAAAAATATTAATAAAAAAAACACCATTTCTGCGATTGGCTTCGGGAGTCAGCTGGGAAGCGGCGCGGCTGTTTTAAAAGGTCGCAGCCGGCCTGGGGAGCTTCCCAGCACCCCCCCGAACCCCCAACCTGGGTCTTCCCGGCCGCCCACGCAAAGGGGAAACCCCGGCTCCTCGCTGATGCCCGCCGCTCGCCCGCCCGCCAGCAAGAGGGTGAAGACCCAGGGAAGGTTCCTTCGGCCGCCCAGCAGCTGATCTGCTCGGTAGCGCAGCAGCAGCGAGGAGCCGAATTGGGGTTTCCCCTTTGCGTGGGCGGTGGGGAACGCAAACTCCACCATCTACGCATGCGCGGCCATAGAAAAAAAGGGCGCGCATATGCAGATGGTGTTTTTACTTCCGCAACCCTACATCGCGAAAAATCGATTATCGCGAGGGGTCTTGGAACGGAACCCTCGCGATAATAGAGGGATCACTGTATTTCCAAAAAAAAACCCCATCACCCCAATTGACAAGAATTTATGCCATAACATGACAAGTTAACATGAAATGAGATTAGAGATGCTTTTGTAGATAAATTCCTCCAAAGAAAAATTCATGAGAGTTGGAATTGCCTGGGATCATGTAGCCTCGTTGAGTTCATGTCCCTAATTCCATTTATTTATGGGTGCTTCTCTTAAACTTGTCCCCCCATCCATATCTATGCTTATTTCTTAAATTTTCCTAGGTATATTAACTAGGGTATTATCTTAATGCTGCCTCCTCAATTACATAATTTTTTCACCTGAATCTCCCACCTTCAATTTTCTATTTTCTTCCAATTTATAATCAATATTACTTATATTCTATACATATTCATTTTCTAACCAATTATACAATTTCCCCCCTACATTATAATATTCAGAATCTTCCTTATCTTTGATTTTTCATTGTTAGTCTATTCATTTCCACACAATCCAATACTTTTTTAATTACCTCCCTTTTGAAAGGGGCTTTTGTTGCTTTCTATTTTTGTACAAATGCAATTCGAGCTGCTGTAATTATATGAATAATTAAATATGTATCTTCTAAATTTCTCTGATACTCTACCGAACAGAAATATCTCTGTTTTCAATTCTATACGTTGTTTCAATATTTTTTCTTACCACATTTGAATTGAATTCCAATGCACTTTGGCTTCAGCACATGTCCACTATATATGATCTGGTATTTGCTCACATTTCCAGCATTTCATAGATTTATCTTTAAACATTTTAGCTATCCTTTCCGGTGACTTGTGCCCCCTATAAAACATTTTATACAAATGTTCTTTATAAGCTGTCGCCATTGATGATTAGGATTTGAATGGTATTTATTCCCAGGGTGAAAAGCTAGACTGACAAGTGATTAAAAAAAACATCTTAGAAGAAGGCAACTAAAAATCAGTACTGAAAAAAGGAAGTTAAGTGAATGCAAGGAGCTTAGTTCAATATTTAAGATATATTATTTATTTTGGAGAGTCAGTTTGATCCAATGATTAATGCATCAGGCTAGAAATCAGGAGGTGGTGAGTTCTAGTCCTGTCAGAGGCATAAAAATTGTCTGGGTGACTTTGGTCCAGTCTGTCTCCCTCAGCCCTATACACCTTACAGGATTGTTGTGAGAAAAATAGAACAAAGTTGTACAGTATTAGGTATGTTTGCCAACTTGAGTCCCCGGAGAGGGGTGGCATGCAAATCCAATAAATAAATAAAATAAATGGTACTACAGTGATCCCTCGATTTTCGCGGGGGTTACGTTCCAAGACCTCCCGCGAAAATCGATTTTCCGCGATATAGCGGCGCGGAAGTAAAATACCATCTGTGCATGCGCGGGGAGCGACGAAAGTGCAGAAGCCGACAGATTGCTTTGAATGTTGGCTGCCCCCGACCCCCCAGCGCCTCCGGCGCCCTCGCCACTACCGCCCGCCCGCCCGATCCACCCCTCTCACCGCCGAGTCCTCCTGCAGCAGCACTTGCCTCCGTTCCCCGTAGGCGCTCACCTGCTCGCCCGATCCACCCCTCTCACCGCCGAGTCCTCCTGCAGCAGCGCTTGCCTCCGTTCCCCGTAGGCGCTCGCCCGCTCGCCCGCCGCTCGAGAGCAAGAGGGGGAGAGATAGAGAAAGAGAGAGAAGGAAAGAAAGAGATGAGAGAGGGAGGAAGAGAGTGTGAGAGAGGAAGAAGCAAGATAGAGAGAGAGAGGGAAAGAAAGATGAGAAAGGAAGGAAGTATTTCTAAAGTATTTTTAAATTATTATTTTTTGAAAAACCTTGGTATAGCGTTTCGCAAAAATCGAGACCGCGAAAATCGAGGGATCACTGTATAAGATTGATTAATTATGTATTCACTCTTAAGTGTTACATTGTAACGATTACATTATAGTACATTTAGTGGAAATTCAGGACAGCATATCTACCGTATTTTTCAGAGTCTAAGACAAACCAGAGTATAAGACGCACCTTAGTTTTTGGGGAGGAAAGTAGAGAAAAGAATCTGCTTACCAAGTATTCATCTGGCTATCGTCCTTAGTCTGGTAGATTCAGCCCATTATTTTATCCCCAGTTTAAGGGCTTTAAAAAATTATTCTGAGAGTGTAACAATGAAAGAGCTTGCAAACTAATAAGAGCTGGGAACATCATTAGCACCTGGAAAGAAACAGTCTGAGCAAATAGACCAATGGAAATAACCTTGCAAAGACTTAGGGCTTGGAAAACATTCTTTGCAAAGAGTAACAATGAAAGAGCTTGCAAGTTGGTAAGACCTGGGAACATTTTTATTTGTTTGTTTGTTTGTTTGTTTGTTTGGTTGTTTGGATTTGTATGCCACCCCTCTCCGAAGACTTGGGGCGGCTCACAACAAGTGGAACAAATCATAAATAATCCGACTAAATATTTGAAGATTTAAAAAACCCCATATACTAACAGACACACACACAAGCATACCATGTATAAATTAAACATGCCCAGGGGGAGATGTTTCAGTTCCCCCATGCCTGACGGCAAAGGTGGGTTTTAAGGAGTTTACGGAAAGCAGGAAGAGTAGGGGCAGTTCTAATCTCCGGGGGGAGCTGGTTCCAGAGGGCCGGTGCCGCCACAGAGAAGGCTCTTCCCCTGGGGCCCGCCAACCGACATTGTTTAGTTGACGGGACCCGGAGAAGGCCCACTCTGTGGGACCTAATCGGTCGCTGGGATTCGTGCGGCAGGAGGCGGTCTCGGAAATATTCTGGTCCAATGCCATGAAGGGCTTTAAAGGTCATAACCAACACTTTGAATTGTGACCGGAAACTGATCGGCAGCCAATGCAGACTGCGGAGTGATGGTGAAATATGGGCATACCTAGGTAAGCCCATGACTGCTCTCGCAGCTACATTCTGCACGATCTGAAGTTTCCAAACACTTTTCAAAGGTAGCCCCATGTAGAGAGCATTACAGTAGTCGAACCTCGAGGTGATGAGGGCATGAGTGACTGTGAGCAATGAGTCCCGGTCCAGATAGGGCCGCAACTGGTGCACCAGGCGAACCTGGGCAAACGCCCCCCTCGCCACAGCTGAAAGGTGTTTCTCTAATGTGAGCTGTGGAATCGAGGAGGACGCCCAAGTTGCGGACCCTCTCTGAGGGGGGTCAATAATTCCCCCCCCCCCCAGGGTAATGGACGGACAGGTGGGATTGTCCTTGGGAGGCAAAACCCACAGCCACTCCGTCTTATCCGGGTTGAGCTTCAGTCTGTTGACACCCATCCAGGCCCCAACAGCCTCCAGGCACCGGCACATCACTTCCACAGCTTCGTTGACTGGGCATGGGGTGGAGATGTAGAGCTGGGTATCATCAGCATATTGATGATGTCCTTGGATGATCTCGCCCAGCGGTTTCATGTAGATGTTAAATAGCAGGGGGGAGAGGACCGACCCCTGAGGCACCAAGGGAGAGACCTAGGAGCCGACCTCTGACCCCCCACTAACACCGACTGCGACCGGCCAGAGAGGTAGGAGGAGAACCACTGGAGGACAGTGCCTCCCAACCCTTCCAGCCGGTGCAGAAGGATACCATGGTCGATGGTATCGAAAGCCGCTGAGAGGTCAAGGAGCACCAGGACAGAGGATAAACCCCTGTCCCGGGCCCACCAGAGATCATCCATCAACGTGACCAAAGCGGTTTCCGTGCTGTAACCGGGCCTGAAACCCGACTGCTGGGGACCTAGGTAATCGGCCTCTTCCACTCCAGCTGGAGCTGGAGTGCCACCACCTTCTCAACAACCTTCCCCATAAAAGGAAGGTTGGAGACTGGACGATAGTTATTAAGTACGGCTGGGTCCAGGGAGGGCTTCTTGAGGAGGGGGCGCACGAGCGCTTCTTTATAGAGTGTTGGAAAAACTCCCCTCCCCAAGGAAGCGTTGGTAATCTCCTGGGCCCAGCTCCGTGTCACCTCCCTGCTGGCCGAAACCAACCAGGAGGGACACGGATCCAGTAAACAGGTGGTGGAACTTACAGCTCCAATGGCCTTGTCCACTTCATCAGGTGTCACCAGATCAAACTCTTCCCAGACAGGTGGACAAGTACGTACCCCAGTCACCTCGACTGACTCGTTGTCAGTCGACTCTGTATTACAATTGGAGTCGAGGTCAGCCCGGATCTGAACGACTTTATCAGCGAAAAACGTGTTAAAATCCTCGGCACTACTCTGCAAGGGCTCCCCAACTCCCCCCGGTTGAGAAGGGAGCGGGTCACCCTAAACAGAGCGGCCGGGCGGGATTCCGCTGATGCAATCAAGACGGCATGGTACACGCATCTTGCCGCCTTGAGCGCCACTTTGTAAGTCTTAATAAAAGCTCTTACAAGTGTTCGATCAGATTCAGACCTACTCTTCCTCCATCGCTTCTCTAGACGTCTCTTTTGGCATTTCAACTCCCAGAGCTCCTCGTTGAACCATGGGGCTCTACGGGGTCTAACGCCACGGAGAGGTTGCAAAGGCGCAATCCGGTCAAGAGCCTCCGCCACAGCCCTGTTCCAGGCCTCCGCGAGAGACTCCGCCGAACTGTGGACCAGTGCCTCTGGAATAACCCCAAGCGCCGTCTGAAAGCCCTCTGGGTCCATCAGGCGTCTGGGGCGGAACATCTTCATTGGTTCCGCCTCCCTGTGGGGAAGGATTGGAGCCAGGAAGTCGAGCCGTAGTAGAAAATGGTCTGACCATGACAAAGGCAATGCTTCTAAGCCCCTTAGTCTCAGACCATTACTCAGTTGCTCGGAAAGGAATACCATGTCAGGTGCGTGCCCTCCCTCGTGAGTCGGACCCTGTACTACTTGAGTCAGGTCCATGGCTGTCATGGTGGCCATGAACTCCTGTGCCAACCCAGAGGTTTCGCCGAGTGACGGCAGGTTGAAGTCCCCCAGGACAATGAGTCCGGGGAACTCCACCGCCAACCCGGCTATCTCCTAGAGTAGCACAGGCAGGGCTTTTGACACGCAGCTGGGAGGCAGGTACGTGAGAAATAAGCCCACCTGAACCCCTAAGTCCAACTTCATCAAGAGAGACTCGCAACCCGCAATTTCCGGAGCAATGAGTCTACGCAGGCAAAGGCTCTCCCTGGCTATAATAGCCACTCCTCCCCCCCTTCCCTGGGGTCGAGGTTGATGCCATATCTGAAACCCGGCTGGGCAAATTTCAGAGAGAGGAACACCTCCCTCTGGGCCCAGCCAGGTTTCAGTAATACATGCCAGGTCGGCCTCCTCATCCAGGATCAAATCCCGGATGAGGAGAGCTTTATTTACCACCGACCTGGCATTAAGCAGCAGCAACCTGAGCCCAGGGCCAGAGTTACACTCACCACCAGTACCCAAGATTGGGCTCACAGAGCCAGAACAAGGGACCGTTATTAAGCAACGATCCCTCGTTCCCCTGGAACGGCTAACTCTGTGGCCCCCGCCATAACTGCCTCTCCCCAGCAACACAGGGATATTCCGACCCCCTGCCACCCCAGAGATCGGTGCCCCTTCCTCTCCTGTCTCCCGAGCGTCAGGTGGGCCAGACCTATCATTCACACTACTATCACTCAACTCATCCATACCATAACCCCACCCACCCCCACCCACCCAATCATACCAGTCATTCCACTCATACCCACAAGTATATTTATCCCAGTCATCCATTACTTTAGAACCCCAATTATGTTAAAAGTCAATTAAATTCGTAGCAGTGTAAAATAGCAGTTAATAACAATTTAAAACACTAAAACATTAAAAATATAAGTATATAAAATATAAGATAAAAATTGTAAGTTAATATTAGCACCTGGTTAGGGCTGGAAAGGAATATTCGGAGCAAGTAAAGCAATGAAACCCCCCCCCCCCCCTACAAAGACAGGGTGTGGAAAAACATTCCTCGCAGAGGAACAACGAAAGAGCTTGCAAGCGGGTAAGAGCTGGGAACATCATTAGCACCTGGTTAGGATGAATCCATACATCATTTTGAAGAACTAACTGCTAGATATATGCAACAGGAAGGTCTCTAAAGCTACCAGCCTACCCCCAAGATACCACCAAAATGCATGTTCAAAATCATTGGGAAAACAAATTGTTTATCATTCCTATCCTGAGAACACTGGATAACTAGTTGAGCTTAGTGAGATTTTCTGCAGTTAAGAACATATTTGCATTTCTGTTTTTATACCTCGAAAGAGTTAGCTTTGTTGGCATGCTCTTTCCCTTTGGTATATAAGCTCCCCCATGTGGCAATACATTGCATTTTGCCTTTTGAGCTGAAGATGCTCCCTAACACCCAAACTCAGAGAGCACTAGGAAATCTGTACTGCATTTTCCCTTCGTTTAAGTCCACAGGGGTAGGCAAAGTTGCCTCTTTCATGACATGTGGACTTCAACTGAGCATGATTGGCTCAGAAATTCTGGGAGTTGAAATCCAGAAGCCATAGAGGAGCCAACTTTGCCTACACTTAAGATAACATTTATTTGTAGGAAATTCCTTTTCATGGGATGGTCTCATTTGGTATCTTTGCCAGAGCTGTTATTAATCCGTCCAGTACATATGTTTGGGGGGGGGGGATTGAGAATGGGAGTGTGAGACCTGTGTGGATGGGAAAAATAAATGAAGGCAGAACTTTGTGCTTGAAATGCTCAATGGGATTTATATAATCTGAGCCTTGGGGAATGGATCTTGGTTTTATGTCCCCAAGATGATGACTGCATATTTCAGTTTTTAAAGGGAAGCTTTCTACCATAATATTTTTACAGATTTATTTGTAGGATTTGTTGTAATAATGGCATTAATATTTATTGCTTTTTTTCATTTTTAATAAAGCAAGGTAGCCACTCATTTCTGCTTAGGCTGTTGTAAGTTATGAGTATTTAATTAGGTAAACTGCAGCTCCCCCCATCAGTCCTCTTGGGGGAATGCTATCTTTGAGTCAGTTGTAGAGACTATGGTTACTATGCAGCAACCTGAAGAGGAACTGTGTTGCACCTTGCGATTTCTAATTACCGGTAACATTTTGTGTTCAACCATGCTGTGTATTATGATATGATTACTACACGTGATCTTAGCCAAACAAGTGATGATGTTTAATATTATTCAAGGCATGCAAAATGTGATAAACCCAGGGTAATTGTTCCATTGAAGTTTTCAACAGAATTCTGTTTTAATAAGAACTACAAAGATGAATGTGAATAGGCATATTACTGTACTATGGAGGGGAAAAAATCGCATTTACAAGTGTCTATCTTAATATTTCTCAACCTCGGCATACTGGCTGGGGAATTCTGGGAATTGAAGTCCAGACCTCTTAAAGCAGCTAAGTTGAGAAACAGTGGTCTATTCCTGGGGGTCTTGGCAACTTTAAGACTTGTGGAACTGGGAGTTGACGTCTATTAGTCTTAAAGTCTATTCAATAGCACAGCATAGCTGAAGAAGTATAGCCTTGGATTCTAATTGATTTCCAGGCAATTCTACAGTTTCTTTTTCAGCCTCTGTTTTTGTCAAAGCAAGGGTGCAGATGGGTTGAAGGTGGTCCTCAACCTATGACCACAATTGAGGCCCAAATTTCTGTTTTTTTAAAGGAGACATTTTTAAGTGAGTTTTGCTCCATTTTATGATATTTTCTTGCCATAGCCGTTACGTGAATCACTGCCATTGTTAAGTTAGTAACACAGTTGCTATAAATGAAGGTGGCTTCTCCATTGACTTTGCTTGTCAGAAGGTTACGAAAGGTCATCACATGACCCCCGGATACTGCAACCGTCACAAATATGGGCCAGTTGTCAAGAGACTGGATTTTGATCATTTCACCATGGGGATGCTGCAGAGACCCTAAGTGTGGGAAAATATTCATAAGTCAATTTTTTTTAATGCCGTTGTAACTTCAAATGGTCACTAAACTATTGTAAGTCAAGGACTACCTGCATTCATGAAATAGAATACAGTACTGGTTTCTGACTGGAATGGATGGGGATGTCAGCTCAAACTGGATTACAACAGGATTAGTTAGCAAGTTCTTAGAACAGTTGTTCTCAATCTGGGGGTCGGGAACCCTTTGGGGGTTGAACGACCATTTCACAGACAAAGACAAATTTCCCATGGTGTTAGGAACTAAAGCTTCTATTATGGCACCTTGGAACAATCTAACCAATCAGATCTGTCTCACTCACCTTCCTGCCAATCAGCTTAAAGCTCTGTTGGGAGAATTGGCAATAGACTTATGGTTGGGGTCACCACAACATGAAGAATTGTATTAAGGGGTCGCGGCATTAGAAAGGTTGAGAACCATTATCTTAGAAGGGAAGTTTGGAGACTGGGCGATAGTTATTAAGTACGGCTGGGTCCAGGGAAGGCTTCTTGAGGAGGGGGTGCACAAGTGCCTCCTTGTACGGAGCCGGAAAGGACCCCCTCCCCAAAGAAGCATTGATAATCTCCTGGACCCAGCTCCGCGTCACCTCCCTGCTGGCCGAGACCAGCCAGGAGGGATACGGATCTAGTAAGCAGGTGGCGTAACTCACAGCTCCAATGGCCTTGTCCACTTCATCAGGTGTCACCAGATCAAACTCTTCCCAGACAGGTGGACAAGTACGGGCCCCAGTCCATAGTTCCCTCTAAGCTGAGCAGTGAGCAATCGCTCACTTAAAAATCATCATCAACTCAGAGTTTTCCAAACCTGCCCAGAAGCCGAGAGGGAAAGAGTGAGAGGGAAGGAGAGAGAGAGGAAGAGAGAGAAACAGATAGAAAAAAGAGAGGAAGGAAAAGAGAAAGAAAAAGAATGGGAGTAAAGAAGAGAGAAAGAAAATCAAAATCTAGTTTGAAACTAGCTCAACTATTTAAGTGCCTATTTTGATATTGAGAGAGTTGCCCTATTATGGGCTCACTGTTATAGACACACAGTACAGTATTTTATTTTGAAATTATCTGAGGCAAAACAGGGTGGGGTTTTTTATTTATTTGTTTGTTTATTTGTTTATTTATTTATTTGTTTGTTTGTTTATTTATTTATTATTTCTGTGCCGCCCAGTCCCGAAGGGACTGCCGCTCAGACACTATACTTCTCCGCCCACCCCCAAATAAAATTAGAGGGAACACTGCCCCAGTCACCTCAACTGACTCATTGTCAGTCGACTCTGCTATCCAATCGGAGTCAAGGTCCGCCCGGATCCGAGCGATTTTATCAGCGAAAAATGTGTTAAAGTCCTCGGCACTACTCTGCAAGGGCTCCCCAACTCCCCCCTGATTAAGAAGAGAGTGGGTCATCCTAAACAGAGCGGCCAGGCGAGATTCCGCTGATGTAATCAAGGCGGCATGATACGCGCATCTTGCTGCCTTGAGCGCCACTTTGTAAGTCTTAATAAAAGCTCTTACAAGTGTTCGATCGGGAGAAAGGGAAGAGAAAGAAGGGAGGGAGGGAGAGCGAAAAGAAAGGAAAGGAAGAAGAAGAAAGAAAGAAAAATATGAAGAAAGGAGGAGGGAGAAAGGGAGGGAAAAAGAGGAGGGAGAGGGAAGGAGGTAGGGAAATAGGGAAAAAAGAAAGAGGAAAGGAAAAGAAAGGAAAGGAAGAAGAATATCCATGTAGTGGATGGATATTCTGCAGTATTCACTTAACAGTTGTGACAAGAAAGATCGTAAAATACAGTAAAAAATCGCTTTAAAAATGTCTCACTTAGCAACAGAAATTTTGGGCTCAGCTATGGTCATAAGTCAAGGACTACCTGTAGATATTTGAGTACTATTTTGCTTTGCTGTATATTCGGGTGCATATTCGTATATTTATATCTAGCTGGGCATTCAAGGTGCCTCTCTGAAATATAGCAATCTAAAAACCACTTGCATATTGTCCTACTAATAGAGCTGTAGAGGATAAACCAGGGGTCACTAAACTTGGCAACTTTAAGACTTGTGGACTTCAACTCTCAGTATTCTCCAGACAGCTGGAAAATTCTGGGAGTTGAAGTCCACAAGCCAGCTGGAGAATTCTGGGAGTTGAAATCCACAAGTCTTAAAGTTGCCAAGTTTGGCGACCCCTGGAATAAACTACAGTATTCCTTTGTTTTCTCTAAGTAACTAGATTTATTATTATTTTTAAACTGGCTGATACCTTTAAAATGTGAAATCTCTGCTGGTTTTTAGATATCTCCTACACTTTGATAGACTCAGTACATACAAGCACCTAATTAAGCATGACTAAACCTGGATGCTAATTAGAGCTAATCTTGACCCAGATTAATTTTTCAGTTAGGTATATAATGCCTGACTTGTTCCAGATTGTTACTTAGAATGCTAAGCGGGAGGCGTGGTGCCAAGACAATTTCTACAAGGCTGAACACTAAATAAATGCAATCACCAGATGAACTTGTACAGAAGTGTCTTTGCCTTTTAATCTTCAATTAGGATTAGTAATAGTTACGTGCTACTGTCTCAGAAGTTTCTCTTTGACGATAATCTGAGGCACTTTCCTGTGTTGCTCCACTGACTTCACCTAAGGTGGGTTAATCTTTGATTAGTTTCTGAAGTAAGTCAAGGACTACCAGCAGTCATTTTCTTGTTTTGTATTTTATGTGACATCGGGCAATAAAACATCATATTTGTAACATAAATCTGGAGTGTTATTTCTGTAGAAATCATGATTTGATTTTCTTCTTTAATCATCTTCTGTTATTTATGCATGATGCATGGATTGTGTTTTCTTGCAAGTTATCTTTAGCAATAGCATCTATGTCAGAGGTCTTCAAACTTGGCAACTTTAAGACTTGTGGACTTCAACTCCCAGAATTCTCCAGCCAGTGTAGCTGGCTAGAGAATTCTGGGAGTTGACATTCACAAGTCTTAAAATTGCCAAGTTTGGGGACCCCTGATCTACGTAACATTCTACTTTTCAGAACCTTAATAATATATTTCATATATTATAAAATAAATAAATGGAACACAAAAATAAATGGAACACTTAAAGAACACAATATAACTCCAAGTAAATCAAACTTCTGTGAAATCAAACTGTCCACTTAGGAAGCAACACTGATTGACAATCAATTCCACATGTTGTCAGCAGATTCAACTTTGTACAGAACAAAATATTCAATGAGAATATTTCATTCATTCAGATCTAGGATGTGTTCTTTGAGTGTTCCCTTTATTTTTTTGAGCAGTGTATTATGCCAGGCTCTAATGTGCTTTGGTTAAACTTTTGGTGTGAAACTACCCAATATGCTTTTGAGTTCTAACATGGATGGGTAGCTGGCAACCCCAATTTTTAAAAATCTGTACTCATTTTTAAAATAATCAGGGTCCAATTCTGATTTAATTCAGTTCATCTGTTTTGTTTAAAAAAAAATATTTTTATCCCAATTTTTTTCCATACAGTTTCTTCTTCATAATCCTTCCTCTTCTCTGTTTTTCCCACAATGACAATCCTGTGAGGTGGGTTGGACTGGCCCAAAGTCACCCAGATGGTTTTTCATGCCTAAAACAGGACTAGAACTTATAGCTTCCTGGTTTCAGACCAGTGGTAAGCAAAGTTGGCTTGTGGACTTCAACTCCCAGAATTCCTGAGCCAATCATGCTAGTTCAGTGATTCTGGGAGTTGAAGTCCGCATGTCATAGAAAAGAGCCAACTTTGCCTATCCCTGTTCTAGACCAATGCATAGATCATGCAGAATGCAGCTGCGAGAGCTATCATGGGCTTTCCTAAATACGCCCATGTCACACCAACACTCCGCAGTCTGCATTGGTTGCCGATCAGTTTCCGGTCACAATTCAAAGTGTTGGTTATGACCTATAAAGCCCTTCATGGCACCGGACCAGAATATCTCCAGGACCGCCTTCTGCTGCACGAATCCCAGCGACCAGTTAGGTCCCACAGAGTTGGCCTTCTCCTTCTCTTGGTTTCTAAATTGGGGTTTTTTAATTAACTTAAATATTAGATTTGTTTACATTGTATTATTATTGCTGTGAGCCGCCCCGAGTCTGCGGAGAGGGGCGGCATACAAATCTGATTAATAAATAATTAATAAATAAATAAATAAATAAATACTAGTGATGGTGAACCTTTTCAGCACCCAAAAAAGGGAGTGTGCACATACGCTTATTTGGACCACGTCCCAGAAGAGGAGCTAATCAGGGGGCATGCGTGCGCTGTAAAATGAACTTCTGGTTTCTGGTACACACATGCGCGCCAGCCAGCTAATCTTCCGGTTACTGGTGTGCATGCATGCACAACGATCAGCTGGCTGGCAGGCATGTTCACAATGGAAAATGGAAGCTCTCCCAGTTTCCGACACTGCTGTATACACAAAGGTGTCAGAAACCTGGAAAACCTGGCTCTATACCATGGTATCTTATAATTATGGTTGGTCACACAATTATTCAGTTGTTTAGATTTGGCATTTAGTCAAGTTCTTCCCATGGACCTGAGATAGGCAGATGTTGCTTAGTAATATTAAATGATTCAGGATGGAATTTATGCAGGTGGAGAAGGAATGTGTGTGTGTGTGTGTGTGTGGGAGAGTGTGTTTAATATCAAGCATAGCTCTATGGCTTCCGAGGGAGGAAGCAAAACATACCAAGAGAAGGCCCAAAAGAAGTGGCTGCACAGTCCTGAACTGGATGAGGGAATGTGGAAAAGATTCAGGATAACCCCACCGTAGGATCTCCCAGGTTATGTCTATTAAGTTAGTTGTTATAGTTGTAGTCTGTCAAGATTCTGTCTATTAGGAGAAGAACTGAAATTATCTTTGGACTTGGGCTTGACTTTTGTAATTGAGGATTTTGTCAATGGTAATGGTGTTTGAATGATGCTCTAGAGCAGGGGTCTCCAACTTTGGCAATTTTAAGACTTGTGGACTCCAACTCCCAGAATTCCTCAGCCAGCTGGCTGAGGAATTCTGGGAGTTGAAGTTTGAAGTCCACAAGTCTTAAAGTTGCCATGTTTGGAGACCCCGATCTAGATATTTTGTGATTGCCCCCCAAGGGTGCCTATTCTTATTGCTACTATCTTTGATTTTATTATCATTATCAGGTAATTGGCCAGTCAGAATTATTTTTGAAAAAATATTTCAGCGTCTATCCTCCTGACTTTGAATGAAGTTAAAGAGAGAGTCCACAATCAAGTTGGCACACGCTGGCACCATTTTGCTTGTATCTTGTGCCCATTTTGTAATTCATGACTTGTTTTTTTTTTCCCCTACAGGAAATTCGGTGAGCGACCTCCACCTAAGCGGCTCACCAGGTAAGGTTCAGTCCTTGTGTTCAGGCCTAGAGTGGGCTCCTTCCCCAGTGGTGTGGGTTATAATATCCACTGCCTCTCTGGAAAGGCAAGAAGGATCATTGAAGCAGTCACTGCCATTACAGTAGGCAGTCTGTTCTGTTGGCTTCTAAGCTCAGCTTGTACAGCAGTGGGCAGCTTCACCTGCGCCCTCGCAGAGCTGCTAATATTACTCCTTACATTGATCCTTTAGAATAGAATAGAATAGAATAGAATTCTTTATTGGCCAAGTGTGATTGGACACCCAAGGAATTTGTCTTTGGTACATATGCTCTCTGTGCACACAATGGAAAATGTACATTTGTCGAGAATCACGAGGTACAACAATAATAATTGTCATAGGGGTCAAATAAGCAATGAGGAAACAATATTAAAAATCTTAAGGATACAAGCAACAAGTTACAGTCATAAAGTCATAAGTGGGAGGTAATGGGTGAAAGGAATGATGAGAAAAAACTAGTAGTAATAGTAGTGCAGACTTAGTAAGCAGATTTAGACTTTATGGAAAATGTGGAGATCAGCCAATGTGTTACTACAAACAGGAAGTGGCCTCTTCCCTCCCAGAAATTCATAGGTGTGGAGCATCCCTTCCTTAATATTACAGCCCTTAATTGTATCCAGTCCACTGACACTGTGTTGTGGCCCGCCAGCAGCCCGTGCAGTTGGTAGCGGATCCCATCCGCAAAGAGGCCAGTGTGATCTGCCAGCAGCTTGTACAGCTGATACCTGAGTTGGACAGTGAGGACTCGGTGCCAGAGGCAGAGCTTCAGCCAGGGCCTTCAGAACCTCCAGCATCTCACATCACTGATAAAGAAGAAGAGGAGGATCCTCTTCTTAATGAACAAACATGCAGAGCTGCCAAAAGGCAGGAATGGTTCCTCAGGAGGAGGTCTCCTTGGGAGTAAGGCTTGGGGCTAAGTGAACACTCCCCTAGCCTACTTAAGGGATGTCGATAATAGCAAAAAACTCTGCAGGAAATAACATTTGTTCATTCTGGTCATCTTATCTGTTTTGGCTTTCTTCCTGCAGACTCCTAGGCATTTTGCCAACCCTTATAAGCTTCTTGAGATATCCAAGACTAATTGCTTAGACTTGATTTATTACTTTATGGACTTCTGCTAGCTGTTATTGTTTAATTAACATTAACAGCTAGCAGAAGAACATTAAGAGCTAGCTTTTCAAGAAAAGACTGATTTAATTGATGTTTGTGTGTGTCAGCTACTAAACAAGTTTATTAGTAGTCCTTCATTGAGTAAACAAACTCTGCGTGTGTGCTACATTCTTTCTGGTCCGTTCAAACTGAGATTTGAACAAACCATGTGCAATATGTTCTTTCTGGTCCATAGCTGGGGCAGAACACACTGGTGGAAATCAACTTGATCACTACACATAGTCCTTGAGTTGAGTTCCTGACAACTGCAATTGAGCCCAAAATTATGGTCATAAGGGATAGGATGGGGTGAGATGACAAGGTGGCCATGAGAATTTGGAGTGAAGGATGCTGTCAGGATGGCTCCACTCAATATTTAAGAAAAGTAAAACTCAGAGTCCATTTTGAACTTCAAAAGTAAAGTTTACTAAATCAGAAGTGAATGCATCAGAAGCAAAGCAAAGTCTAAGGAAAAAGGCGTGATAGTTGCCCATATCAAAGTATCCCACTTGCCCCCCTTTGGGAAACAACCAATTCCCATTGTCCATCTTAGGTGGACGCATCTTTACCGTCGTGTCATGCTTATGGAATGCACGCCACTAACGGATCTCCTTATCACATTTTCTCAGGAGAAACGAAACTCCCCTGGCCTTCACCAGAAGAAACGAAACTTACTAAGGCCCCTCCAAAAACGTCCCCTCCCAAATCCCAAAACACCTAGCCCTCCCCTGCCCCCTTACTTATGACAGCTGAAGCGTAGTTGAAGGATGAAACATAGCGAGGCTGACAGGTGCCCTAATAGCTTTGGCAGACCCCACAAGAGAAACACAGCTTCACGAAGTTCAGACACATAGCAATGGGGTGCTTTAAAAATAGGTGTATAAAAATTGGTTTTCTATTGACTTGATTGCCTTTGTTTTTCAATTCTTAGGGAAGCTATGAGGAACTATTTAAAGGAGCGCGGTGATCAAACAGTCCTCATACTTCATGCAAAAGTGGCTCAGAAATCCTATGGAAACGAAAAAAGGTAACAACAAGTATCTTGAATTATGCACTGGGCTACCATGTTTTTCGTTGTATAAGACGCACCTTAGTTTTTAGGAAGGAAAATAGGGAGGGGGAAAATCTGCCTACTAGGTATTCATCTAGCTAGCATCCTCAGTCTGGTCACTTCAGCACATTATTTTATTCCCTGGTTAGGGCTTAAAAAATCCTTATTCGGAGGGAGTAGCAATGAAAGAAAGCCTGCAAAGACTTAGGGCTGGAAAAAATATTTTTCAGAGAGTAACAATGAAAAAGCCTGCAAGAGAAGATCATTAGGACCTCATTAAGGCTAAAAAAAAAAGCTTTGGAGAAGCTACATTCGGAGTAGAAGATGCACCCGTGTTTTCAGCCGCTTTTAGGGGTGGAAAGGTGCATCTTACACTCTGAGAAATATGGTATTTTGCAATTGAAATTTTTTAAAAGGTATGTAGACAGCAGCTTTCAACAATCATTTTCTATTTGGATGTCATGGATTGTAACTATTAGAATTCCTGGCTGAGAAGGAAGCCCGCAAGGGCAAGTTTTATTATAAGGAGGTAATGAAATTAATGATGCAAAATTTCTGGATTTTGTGTTACAGAAATTTAACATAACTATGTTTGGGGGGGGGGGGGGTTTCTCTTTCATTTTTGAAATAACAAACTGTAGCTTAAAAAATAAATCCTGAAAAGCATCCATTTAGGAACCTTAAGATTTTGCATTGGAAAGGTTGCTCTGAATTATTTTAAATGGTCTTTGTTAGATTCTTGTGTAGAGCTCCATCTAGTGACCATTTAAAATAAGTTTTCAACAAGCATACATTTCTGTCAACCAAATAAATTACAACAAAATACTTTTTAAAGAAAACAGAGTGGGTGTATATGCCTCAGGATTTCATTTTTTAATATACGCCATGTGTTCACAGAAACAAAGTGACAATAAAGGTCTTGCCTTGGCCTTTCCTTGGTTTTGTCTCCCTAAGCAAAACTGGCTTACAGGATTATTGGGGAAACTGTTTAAATTGTAGTACTTTAGATTAATTTCTTACTAGCATTCTTTCAAATTGTCTCCTCTCATTTTTGTAGCTTAAAAATCTGTAAATCGAAAGATACAGTAATCATCTAATTTTTCAAAAGGCAGTACAAGCATTCTCAGGAAATAACATGTTCTAAATCATTGATGGCGAACGTTTTTTGGTTTGCGTGCCAATGTGCTCACACCCCTTCCCTACCCCCTACATGTCCTGTCCCCCCCGTACTGCCCCTCGAGCATGCGCACAGTCCTTTCTGAAGCCTGGTAGGCAGTGTGGTCAAGTGCAGTGATTTTCAACCTTTTTTGAGCCGCGGCACATTTTTTACATTTACAAAATCCTGGGGCACACCACCAACCAAAATGACACAAAATGACACTCTAACACAGTACATATTACAGTGTTCCCTCGATTTTCGCGGGTTCGAACTTCGCAAAACATCTATACCACGGTTTTTCAAAAATATTAATTAAAAAATACCTCACTGTTTTTTCTCCTATTCCACGGTTTTTCCCGCCCGATAACGTCATATGCCATTGCCAAACTTTCGTCTGCCTTTAAAAAACATTTTTTAAAATAAACTTTAATAAATAAACATGGTGAGTAATAATCTAAATGGTTGCTAAGAGAATGGGAAATTGTTATTTAGGGGTTTAAAGTGTTAAGGGAAGGCTTGGAATACTTTTCATAGCCAAAAATAGTGTATTTACTTCCGCATCTCTACTTTGCGGAAATTCGACTTTCGCGGGCAGTCTCGGAACGCATTCCCCGCGAAAATCGAGGGAACACTATACATATAGTTAATAATATAGTTTCTAGATGTATTTATACTCACTTAGTGTGAAACCTGGGCCTGTTTCAATGAACACAAACAGGATATCCTGAAATGAATGGTAGTTTGGAGACCCATGTTTAATTTCCCCACGGCACAGCTGGTCATGTCTCACGGCACACTGGTTGAAAAACACTGGTCTAGAGTGCCGTACCAGTAGGAACCCACTGATGAAATTTTTGCCCCCCCCCCCCCCCCGGGTCTCCTGTGTTGGAAGAAGAGCTCCGTCCCTCCCTCGTCTTCCAAAGTACAGCTGAGAAGCTCCTTCTCATGAGATGCCGGGGGGGGGGGGGATCGCCAAAAATTGCACCAGTGGGTTCCTACCAGTGTGGCACTCTGGTGAAAAAAAATGCCCAAATGGGCAAATCTGAAGTGCGTTTTTCCGAACTTCCGGTTTGTCCATTGGATAATTTTTTTTTGCCTCCGGGGCTTTAGGGAAGCTTCCTGGAAGTGTCCAGAGGGCGAAACGGCCTTTCCTAGGGCTGAAAATGAGCTCCCATGTGTTGGAGCTGAAACATGGAAAAATCTCCCGTGTCCTCACATATTGCTCCGCGTGCCACCTGTGGCATGCATGCCATAGGTTCACCATCACGGTTCTCAATGCAATTATTAGTTATGATCCGTCATTCAATATTTTAATTTTTTAAATAACACACATCTACCCTTGAAGGCCTACCTCCGTGATGGTTGCCCAAAGTGTGGTGATGCCCAATTTTATTCATTTATTTATTAGATTTGTATGCTGCCCTTCTCCAGAGACTCGGGGCGGAACAGTGCTGTTCCAGGTTTCTGGCACATGATGTTCCGTTGGCCTTTTTATGCATGGCAGTGTCAGAAACTGGAAGGGATCACCTTCTGTTTTCCTGCATGAGCATGCACGCCAGCCAACTGATTGTCACGCGTGTGTTTTCGTGCGCACCAGAAACCCAGAAGACTAGCTCGTGCACCAAAAACCGGAAGTTCATTTTCAGGCACATGCATGCGCCCTGGGTAGCTCCTCTTCTGGGTAGCGGCCCAGAGGAACACTCACACATGCTCCCTTTCCGGCACTCAATGCCAAAAAGGTTCCCCATCACTGGCGTAGTTGGTAAAGATTTAGGTGAAGGTACTACCTTTCCAACTAATTCCAAGTTTGCCACAAAAGAAATATTTTCATCTATATAAACAAGCAAAACCAAATCCTACATCTGATTGAATTTGGGGGCAAAATTAGTATTTGGAGAAGTTGTATGCATATTTCTGACTTTGGGAAGCCAATTAAGTTCCATCTTCCATTTCCCTTTTTCTGGATTTAAATAGCTCAGCGACAAAATCGAGCTACCGGTTAAAGGCATCAGGCTGGAAACCATCAGACCATGAGTTCCAGTCCCTCCTTAGGCATGAAAGTCAACTTAATGGCTGAGCCTGTTTTTCTCATCTAATTAACCTCACAGAGATGTGCGGAAAATAGGAGTAAGGAATATTAAGCATGTTCACTACCTTGAGGTTGTTTTTTTTTAAAGCTCCTTCAAAAATCTTTTTTTTTTAATTATCTCTTGTTCAGATTATGTACAATTTATTTATTTATTTATTTATTTATTAGATTTGTATGCCGCCCCTCTCCGTAGACTCGGGGCGGCTCACAACAATAACAAGAACAATGTAAAAAACAAATCTAATAATTTAAAAAACACTAAAAAACCCATTATTAAAAGCAAACACACACACAAACATTCCATGTATAACCTTTATAGGCCCGGGGGAGATGTGTCAATTCCCCCATGCCTGACGACAGAGATGGGTCTTAAGACCTTTACGAAAGGCAAGGAGGGTGGGGGCAGTTCTAATTTCCGGAGGGAGCTGGTTCCAGAGGGTCGGGGCCGCCACAGAGAAGGCTCTTCTCCTGGGTCCCGCCAAACGACATTGTTTAGTCGACGGGACCCGGAGAAGGTCAACTCTGTGGGACCTAACCGGTCGCTGGGATTCGTGCAGCAGAAAGCGGTCCTGGAGGTATTCTGGTCCGATGCCATGAAGGGCTTTATAGGTCTTAACCAACACTTTGAATTGTGCCCGGAAATTGATCGGCAACCAATGCAGACTGCGGAGTGTTGGTGTGACATGGGCATATCTTGGAAAACCCATGATTGCTCTCGCAGCTGCATTCTGCACGATCTGAAGTTTCTGAACACTTTTCAAAGGTAGCCCCATGTAGAGAGCGTTACAGTAGTTGAACCTCGAGGTGATGAGGGCATGAGTGACTGTGAGCAGTGAGTCCTGGTCCAGATAGGGCCGCAACTGGTGCACCAGGCGAACCTGGGCAAACGCCCCCCTCGCCACAAAAATGGCATTTTGTGCTGGATACAAATGACTTGGCAACCAACGGGATGTGTGTTTCAGGTGTTCTTAATTTTCTGCTCTTTTGTCTTCAGATTTTTTTGCCCTCCTCCATGTGTCTATCTCATGGGTAGTGGATGGAAGAAAAAAAAAGAACAAATGGAACGAGACGGCTGCTCTGAGCAAGAGTCTCAGCCATGCGCCTTTATTGGGATTGGAAATAGTGACCAAGAGATGCAGCAGTTAAACTTGGAAGGAAAGGTGGGTTGAAAGCAATGTTATAGTTGTTATACTGACATATCAGGGTCAGTGTGAGTAATAAATCAGTTCAAAGTACGAACGCATTAAATTTGGCTCTTCTCTGTTCATTCTTAGCCACTGAGTATCTTTTGGCTTTTGTCCTGCTTTTATGCACAAAAATTAATAATTAGATGGTCTCATGGGGGGTTTTAGATCTTGTTTTTATACTTCTTTAGTGACTACAGTTGTACCATCACCTCAATCTTTAAACAGAGTGGTTGCTGAGTGAAAAATCACACGCTCACAACTGCCTTTATGATTTTATTTCAGCTTTCTTTTGCTTTGCAGTATCGGGAGGATAGCAATAGCACTTACAATTATATAGCAATAGCATTTTGACTTATATACCACTTCATATACCCTCTCTAAGCAGTTTATAGAATCAGCATAATGTCCCCAACAATCTAGGTCCTCATTTTACCCACCTCGGGAGGATGGAAGGGTGAGTCAACCTTGAGCCGGTAGTGAGATTTGAACTACAGCTAGCAATTAGCTGAAGTAGCCTGCAGTGCTGCACTCAAACCACTGTGCCACCCAGGCTTATATACAGCTTTATAGCCCTCTCTAAGCAGTTTACATAGTCAGCATATTGCCCCCGAACAATCAGGGTCCTTATTTTAACCCCCTCGGAAGGATGGAAGGCTGAGTCAACCTTTGAGCCTGGTGAAGAATCGAACTCCTAGCAGTTGAATGTAGAGTTAGCCTGCAATGCTGTGTTCTAACTGCTGCCCAACCACGGCTCAAGATATTGCCCCAAACATCTGTGTCCAACGATGGGAATTCCCATCCAATGATGGGAAAAGTTTTAAAGCTCGACTCACAAGGAAGCTCGGTAAAAAGACAAATCTTTTAGCCCTTTCCCCCCACTTTTCTGCCCTTCGGATGCTCAACCCGCCACTGAGATAATTAGGAAGCAGATAATTGATATTTGCATTTACATTACAGAGAAAGGAATTACAGTAGACTACACAGGACACATAGTGTGCTTGTGTACACATAGTACACAACACACAACAAAGGAACGAAGTAGTGCCAGATGTTTTCCTGGCAGGATTCCTGTTAACTACTACTGGACAAACAAAGGTTTTATCATGAAACTGATTAGGGTCTTGTCAGTTTCAGGCAAAGTTTATCAGCTGGAGGGTTCTAATCAGCTAATTAAGGTTACAGAGCTGAGTTTGTTAACTTGCAGTTGGTAATTTTGCATTGTGGATAAAAGGACCTTGGAAAGTGATCACTTGTTTTGGCAATTTGGGTTAAAAATAGGTTAAAATAGGACAGGGTGTATTAACTGATTGTAGGTGAACATCTACCGGAGAGAGATGTTGCCAAGGTTGTAAGTATGGACATTGGGTACTGTTTACTTTTTCATTACCATTGAGCTGCAAATAGTCACTGCCTGGGGCAGTCAGTAAACGCGGATTACCTGTAACTAAATGCTGAACTTTCTTTGTTGAACAAAGTGCATACAAAATATACTGCTCAAACAAAATAAAGGGAACACTCAAATAACACATCCTAGATCTTAATGAATGAAATAGTCTCATTGAATACTTTGTTCTGTGCAAAGTTGAATGTGCCCAATAGCATGTGAAATTGATTGTCAGTCAGTGTTGATTTCACAGACTTTTGATTTATTTGGAGTTATATTGTGTTGCTTAAGTGTTCCCTTTATTTTTTTGAACAGTGTACATGGTGGTGTTGATAAATGTGCAAACATTCTGGCTAATGAAAGAAAATGCTCCTTTCCTTGCTTTCGCTCACTGAAAGGAATCACTTTTATTCCTAAATATCCTGCTTGAAATCATTTTCCGACATCGGTGGCTTCGTTTCTCTCAGCAAAATGAAATTTCCTTCCCTATTTATCAGAGAAAATGAAAACATAAAATATAATACCGTATTTTTCGGACTATAAGATACACCAGTCTATAAGATTCACCAAGACTTCAAAGAAGTAAGGGGGGAAAAGGTTTTGGCCTCCCCAGCCCCCAGGAGCACTTGGCAAGCCTCCCAAACCTTCTGTGAACCAGTATTTTGCAAAAATGGACCTGTTTTTGCAAAAAAACAGGTCACGCAGAGGGTTTGGGAAGCCTGCAAATTTCCCTGAGGGCTAAGTCTGCAGAGAGGGGGAGCATACAAATCTAATAAATAAATAAATAAATAAGAGAAGTTTTTGCAAAAAATGCTGCATTTTTCACCCTTCTTTGCAAAAATACGGTGCATAAAGGATATGGGAGGCCTGCAGAGTGCTCCTAGGGGTTAAGGTAAGGCAAAAATACCCCAGTTTTTGTGGAAAATGGCCTGTTTTTTGCCCCCTTTTTTTGCACACATTGGGGGCATTTTTTGCCTTCCCCCAGCCCTTAGGAGCACTCTGCAGGTCTCCCAAACCCTCTGTGCACCTCATTTTTGCAAAAAAAGGTCCCATTTTTTGCAAAAATGGGACATGGCAGGGCTTCGGGAGAGTCAAAATAGCTGTATTCAGTGTATAAGACGCACTGACAGTTCCACCCTCTTTTTTTGGGGGGGGGGGAGGTGCCTCTTAATACTCTGAAAAAATACAATGGTTTCATGGTGAGAGACCGTGCCTTCTTTTGCAGGGATTATAAGCATTACACGATGGAGAGAATTCTTAGTCTAATACGACTTCAGGATTGTATCACTCACAATAATGAATTGGTATATTAAGCTCGTAGGGATGCTATTTTATTTATTTTTATTTAATTCCCCCCTTTATTACATTTATCAATAACTCAGGGTGTTGGGCATCCCTAATGTTCCTTCCTCTTCATGTTCTCCTGACCACTCTGTAAGGTGAGGGGCTGAGAGTGAATGATTAGCCCAAAGTCACCTAGCTGGTTTTCATACTTAAAGTGTCACAATAAGGCAGCACTGTTGTTTTATCCTAGTTTATAATGAACAAATGATTTACAGTATACTGCACTGAGAATATTTGCTTTCATTTCACGCAGAGTAAATTGTATAAAGATGCCTAAAGAATGTAATGAATTATATCAACATCACTGTATTGAAATAATACAACCTATCAAGATTTATCACACAGAGTAGTGCGGTGGCCTAGAGGTGGAGCTCTCGCCTCACTACCTGTGAGTTCGATCCTAGGTAGAAGCAGATATTTCTGTCTGGGTACAATGAGAATATATCTGCCCTGAGTACAGAGATATAGTCGCATTGAGTACCAAGGTATTACGCGGCTTAGAAGTCTAAATAAATATGTAAATCAATCAATCTATTGAACAAAACTCCACATTAGCAACAGGAAGGGCATCTGATCATTAAAACTCTCTGCTAGCTCCATTCAGTTGCCCAGACTCCACCCCTCAAAGGATTATAGTGTTGTTAAATCAGTGTTTCTCAAATAGTGGGGCGGGGGCCCTGGGGAGGCGTGAAGTGATGCCGCGGGGGCACATAACCCCGGGAAATGTGGGGGTTTTGCCACAGGGAGTAGAGGTTTATTGCACGGAACGGCACAGAGCGGGAGATATGAAGTGCATATAATAAACCCATAAGAGACATCATGGAAAAATATTTAACAGGGATGAAAAGAAAGGAGACAGACAGACAAAGATAACGAGACAAATATAAGTCTCCCGAAGCTAAGAGGAGGAGATATGATGAAGCGCATGTAGCGCTTGGCTTCACTGTGACTACGGTGGGAGAAGTAGTTTACAATGTCTAAAATTGTTGGCAGTGGACAGCATGAAGCCAAATAAATTAAGGCGTCCCTAAAGCACCCCAATCACACGGATCACATGTTTGGATGGTACAATCCTGTTTTATTTGGAAGAAATCAACTAATTTCTTCCAAATAAAACCTCTCCCCGAGTCTACGGAGAGGGGCGGCATACAAATTTAATAAATAAAAAAATAAATAAATAAATAAAACTCTGGGTTCAAATGACAGAAAAAGCAATATATTTCCATTTAATTTTCCCTTTTGTAGGAAAAGAATAAAGCAGGAATATGTGTATCGACTACTTATAGCAGAGTATCTTATAGATACTTGATGTTGATGTAACTCATTCACTTTCTCTTTGTGAAGTTGGGAACTCACATGTACTTCCAATTCTCACCATGCTGTTAACTTTTTTTTCTGAAATGCAATAAACGAGCCATTTTCAAACTTATTATGATTTTAGAATACTACTAAAAACTTTCAATTGGTATATCTATGCATAATTATCTTTAACGGTGCTTCATTGGAAAATACTAAATTACTGTCTCTTTATACCCACAGAACTATTGCACAGCTAAAACTTTGTACATATCAGACTCTGACAAGCGAAAGCACTTCATGTTATCCGTAAAAATGTTCTATGGCAATAGCGACGATATCGGTGTTTTCCTTAGTAAACGGATCAAAGTCATCTCCAAGCCTTCAAAAAAGAAACAATCGCTGAAAAACGCAGACTGTAAGTATTGGCAGGCGAGCTTCATTGACTGTAGTCTATGTTTCACATATGTGCTGGGAGTTTATGAGTTTTCCATTTATCTCTTTAAGAATGCCTTTGGTAGAACAATCCCATTATCAAATAACTTTGTTGTTGCAACAAAGAAAGTTTTTGATTTCAGCTTACAACAATCTCAGTAGTGAGAGAGAGAAGGGGAAAACTATTGTATGCGTTGTATTTTTCAGATTACCCAATTAAAGAGGTACTGTATTTTTGGCGTATAAGACGCACCTTAATTTGGGGGGAGGAAAACAAGGGGGAAAAATTCTGCCTTTGCCTCCCAACAATTTCCCTCACAGCAAACAGCACAGATGATATACACTGTTTGCTGTGTGTTTCTGTGCATGTGTGCCTGACCCATAGAAATAGCAAATAATTGGAGAAATGTACATTATAGCAGGATATTAATGCGAGAATTTTTTTTTAATGTAGTCACACTAACTCCTCCCAATTATTTAAATAGATCTACTCCAAACATGGACTAAGTCAGGGTTTGACTCAGCTGCCTTATCTTAATACTTAATACTAAATCAGGACACTGTTTCATTTCAGACTCTACTTGTACATATGCTGTTAAAGTTTCTGGAAGTATACATTATTCTCTGCTATTTCAAAGAAAATGCAAAAGCACTGGGCCTCTTCAGATCAAGCATTTCTTTTAAAAAGCTTCTTCATTTTGTTAAATTATTTAGATCAATAATAAAGCAGTCTTTAAAAAATAAGTAATAATTTGAACACTATACAGACATTTATAGTTATAGTTGCCTCCTTGATCCAGTTACAGCAGTCTGATTAGCATAAAATTCTGCTTCTGCCTATACCTCCCAGCAATTTGCTTCCTGGTAGCTTCAGTTTCAGTTTCAGCACATGATCTGCCTGCAGCTTCAGTCAGCTGTGGGTCGGGAAGCTGATAATGAGTTGCTTGGCTTAACAGGCTCTGTTCTGTTTGCTGCAAGGAGGTAAATTGCTGGTAGTCAGAAGCCAAAGGGTGGGGGTGGCTGGCTGGGGCTTCATTTGGTGTATAAGATACACCGACGTTTTCACCCTCTTATACTCCGAAAATGGTAACAATATTTTTAAACAAGGTTGTCCAATTGTAGCATTTTTAAGACTAGTGGACTTCAACTTCGAGAATTCCCCAGCCCAGAAGTAAGCAACATTGGCTCTTCTGTGACTTAGCTCAGGAATTCTGGGAGTTGAAGTCCAAATGTCATAGAAGAGCCAACTTTGCCTCCCCCGGTCCCAGCCAGTACAGCAGCAGTGGGTTGCTCCCAGTTCAGCGTGGTTCTTAGAACTGATAGCGGTGGCAGCGGGAGGCTCCGCCCACCCACCCAGAACACTTCTGCGCATGCGCAAACAAGTAGTAAAGGGTTTTAGAACCCACCACTGCAGTACAGAGAAGTCTGGAAGTTGAAATCCCACCGGGGACTTCTGGGAGAATTCTGGGAATCGAAGTCCAAGTTTTAAAGTTGTCAAGGTTGGACCCCCCCTGTTTTAAAGCATACTTCAAGACCCATGAAAAATAGGCTGTAAAGATAAACAGCTAAAGGATAACATTCTACACCAATTTATTCTAATTTTTATTTATTTATTGACTGACCAGGGAATTCCTAGAGAGGCCCCACAGAGGCTTCTCCCCGCCTTTTCCAGCCCTGTTACCTCCCAGGAGATTCCTAGAGAGGCCCCATAGAGGCTTCTCCCCGCCCTTTCCATCCCTATTTCCTCCCAGGAGATTCCTAGAGAGGCCTCACGGAGGCTTCTCCCTGCCTTTTCCGGTTACAGTTTTGGAGGCTCGGGTTTGTAAGTGGAAAATGGTTCTAGAGAAGAGGCAAAAAAAATCTTGAACACCCGGTTCTTATCTAGAAAAGTTCATAAGTAGAGGCGTTTGTAGGTAGAGGTACCACTGTACTGATTTCATTGCCAGCACATCTTTCCTGTCTTAGGCTATAGCTGGTATATTAAAGGCTCTGTTTTCGTTCTCCTGCAGTATGCATTGCATCAGGGACAAAAGTGGCACTGTTTAATAGACTTCGGTCCCAAACAGTCAGCACCAGATATTTGCACGTAGAAGGAGGGAACTTCCATGCCAGCTCGCAACAATGGGGAGCATTTTTCATTCATCTCCGTGAGTAAAACTGAACCCCCCCTGTGTGGGTTTTTTTTTTTAAAATTAATCTTTCCCGGGTTTGGGGAAAATCGTAGCATTATGCTTTTTTTGGGAACGGATTCAAGTTTGCCCGGCATGCTGATATATCTCTTTCCTCCGCAGTGGACGATGATGAATCCGAAGGAGAGGAATTCACAGTCCGAGATGGCTACATTCATTATGGCCAGACAGTCAAACTCGTTTGTTCGGTTACTGGCATGGCGCTCCCAAGATTGGTACATATTACATTTTCAGTGTATCGCCTCCTAAATAAGAAAAATGTATTTTTAAAAAATATTGTTAAAATGTAGAGCAGTGGTTCTCAAACTTTCTAATTCCATGATCCCTTAATACAGTTCCTCATGTTGTGGTGCCCCCCAACCACAAGTCTAGCGCCAATTCTCCCAACAGAGCTTTAAGCTGATTGGCAGGAAGGTCAGAGGGACACCTCCACTCTAAACGCCTGATTGGTCGGATTGTAAAAATATGTTTGGGGCACTTGGCATCATATCCAAGATAGAGAAGGGGGGTGGTTGTTTGTTAAAGGGAAAATAAATCAAAAAAAATTGACACTGGCGGCAATCTATGCCGCAAATGCAAAAACAAAACAATTTATAATAAATACAAAGAGGAAGTTGGATAACTTTAAGGAGGGCACAACGTTTTTGGCAGGAGATTTCAATATGCAGTTAACAAATGGGATTGGAAATAGCAGGATGTTACATTTAAATAGACTTAATATGGTGGATCTCCATGCAGACATACCAAATAGAGGTACTTATTATTCAGCAAGATATCATACATTTAGTTGTATTGATTATATATTAATGAATATGGTGGGCAATATACAAGTTAAAAAAGTAGATATAAAAAGTATTTGGTTGTCAGATCATGCCCCACTATTGGCAGAATTAGAAATAGGTCAGGAATGTAATTAAAGAATTTGGAGATATAATGCAGTGCTAACTTCTAACGAACAAGATAAAGATAAACTGCAGACAGAGTTATGTGAATATTTTAGAATTAATGATGTAAGCGATATTCAACAATCAATTGTTTGGGATGCATGTAAGGCTTATATGAGGGAACAATGCATATGTATGGAAGTAGATATAAGAAAGAGGTGGGATGGAGAAAGGGAGAGTAAAATAAGGGAAATAGACTTGATGCAAGAGCATTTGAGATTAACTAAGAGCAGGAAATGACATATCCTATTGAAATTGAAAAGGAAATAATTGAAATTGTTTAATGAGATCCAATGGAACAAAATGAGAATGACAATGCGAGAAAAAATAATGAGTTGGGGGACAAAATCAATGCAACAAATGGCAAGATATTTGAAGGAGAGCATAGTTCCCTCTAAGCTGAGCAGTGAGCAATCGCTCACTTAAAAATCATCATCAACTCAGAGTTTTCCAAACCTGCTCAGAAGCCGAGAGGGAAAGAGTGAGAGGGAAGGAGAGAGAGAGGAAGAGAGAGAAACAGATAGAAAAAAGAGAGGAAGAAAAAGAGAAAGAAAAAGAATGGGAGTAAGGAAGAGAGAAAGAAAATCAAAATCTACTTTGAAACTAGTTCAACTATTTAAGTGGCATTTTGATATTGATAGAGTTGCCCTATTATGAGCTCACTGTTATAGACACACAGTACAGTATTTTATTTTGAAATTCTCTGAGGCAAAACAGGGTGGGTTTTTTATTTGTTTGTTTGTTTATTTGTTTGTTTATTTATTTATTTATTATTTGTTTATTTATTTCTGGGCCGCCCAGTCCCAAAGGGACTGCCGCTCAGACACTATACTTTTCCGCCCACCCCCCCCAAAAAATTAGAGGGAACACTGAAGGAGAGGAAAGAAAAAGTATGTATATTAGCATTGAGAGATCCTAGTGGAGTGGTTAGATTATGGTAAACAGCAGCTAGAGAAGATAATGAGAAAATATTATGAGGATTTGTATAAAGAGGAGCAGGTAAATATAGGAGCCCTCAATGTTGGGAAAATAGTAAGTGAAGAAGATAAACAAATATTGAATGCAGAAATTACACAAGATGAAATTGCTAGAGTAATTAAAGGGTTAAAACAAGCCAAAGCACTAGGCCTGGATGGGTTTACAGGAGAATTTTATGAAACCTATATGAATGAATTGTTGCCGCATTTGGGGAAATTGTTTAATAATATATTGCAAACTCATGATATTTCGCAGACTTGGAAGATATCAGAGATTGTTACCATCCTGAAGACCGATCGAGATTTAAGAGAGCCAGGGTCCTACCGTCCTATCAGTTTGGCAAATCAAGATTATAAAATATTTATGAAGATATTGGCAAACAGACTTGAAAATATCTTACCCAAAATAATTGAAGAGGATCTATATGGGTTTGTGAAGGGTAGGAAGATAAGTGAACCAATCAAAAATGTAATAAATGTGATGCACCATGCTACTGTTACTAAAAGGAAATTGGGAATTTTGAAATTAGATGTCTATAAAGCTTTTGATAAAATTAACCACAGTTATTTATATAATTTATGTAAGGAATTAAATATGGGGGACAAATTTTGTGGAACTATAAAAGAGATTTATAAAGGGAAGGAAGCATGCATAAGAGTGAATGGACAAAGAACGCAGAGAATTAAAATTCAAAACGGCACCAAGCAGGGATGCCCATTATCTCCAATGTTATTTGTAATAGCAATAGAGACATTAGCTAATAAGATAGGACAAGATAATACTTGTCTAGGATATAAAATTAGGGGAAATAGAAATGAAATGAAACCTATTTACAGATGATGTAATTATATTGACCCAGACCCTGACGGAGATGATTAAAGGTATAAGAAATATTTTGCAAGAGTTTAAACAGGAATTGGGGTTATCGGTCAATATGGAAAAATCAGAGATTATGTGTTTAAATACAGGTCCGAGAGAGCAGATAGAAATTAGGAAGGAATTAGGGTTGAAGTTAGGACTAAAGAAAATTAAATACTTGGGAATTTGGTTATTGAGTAATCCAGCGAAAATTGAGGAGGTTAATTATAGACAAATATGGAGGAAAATGTTAAAACAGATGAGGAGTTGGAAAGAGAAAAAGTTAAGGAGAATGGCCAAAATAAGAGCATTAAAAATGATGATAGTTCCCAAGATGATGTACTTGTTTCAGGTATTGCCAGGGAGTTTGTCAGCATCAAAGTTCAGGGAGTGAGACAAAAAACTTAATTATTGGGTTGAAGAAGATAAAAGACCGAGTGTAAGGAAAAAAGTGGTTAATAGCTAATGAAAAAGAAGGTGGATGAGGAATTCCCTGTTTGGAGTTGTATAGAGACACATTTCAAATTGAAAGATTAATGGAGTTGCAATTATTTGAAAATAAATGGGTGAAATTGGAAAAAGAGATGAATGGGATAAAGAATAGAGAATTAATTTTTATAAGGTGGAATAAGAGCGATTTAGATAAACTAATTGGTCTCTTGAAAAGGACCATGGAAATTTGAAACAAATGGCAGGGGAAAATAGGATTATATAAATCAAAACTGTCATTGTTATATGTAATAAATAGAGATAATGAAACAAATCTAAGTAGGGTTATAAGAGAGTTGAAGGGAAGAGGGATAACTAAGATAGAACAGTTATATGAGAAGGATGGGAGGCCAAATAAAAATTGTATAAAATGGTGGTTGGGTAAGGGAAGATGGCTACAAATAAATGCAATATGCAAATATCTGAATGAAAGGGAGAATAAAGAAGCACTATTTAAGGAGGAGATAGAGTTAGAAAAAGTAATAAGAGAAAAAATTAGGGTACAAAGGCGCAAGCAAATAATATATATATAAGATATTAGTGCAGTCAGATGAGTATGTGACCCAAGGATTGACTAAATGGTGGCAGAGTGAATTACAAGTAGATGTGCAAGAGATGATAAATATAGTGGAGAATATAAGGAAAATTAAGAATACAAGGGTTAGGGAAATAATAAGGAAAATATTACATAAGTAGTATCACACACCCATTCAACTTGCATATTTCCAGCAGAATGTTAAAAATACTTGTTGGCATGGGTGTCAAGATAAAGGAGCGTTTATGCATATGCTTTGGGAATGCCCGATAGTGCAGAACTTTTGGGGAAAAGTGTAAGAGGATATTAATAGGATGTTAAATATACGATGGACAATTATAAAGGAAATGACAGTATTAGTTAAAAGCAATGAGATGGGAGAATTTAGAGAAATAAAACAAGCAGCAATAGAAAGCGCACAGGTGGTAATAGTCTTGGATTGGAAGGATGCGACAAAATGGACAATGCAAAATTGGTACCGGTACATGGTGGATCATATTCAATTTGAGATTATGGACAAAAGGATGAATTCAGCTAATGAAACTGATTTGCGAGAACTGATGGGACGATGGGACAAGGTAAGAGGATATATGGTTAGTAGAATTCGAAACCAAGCCACAAGGAGTACAGTGATCCCTCGTTTTTCGCGGAGAATGTGTTCCAGGAAAAATGAATTTTTGTGAAGTGAAGGAAATATATTTTTTCATGTATTTAACGAGTATTTGGACTTTTAAACCCTCCCTGTATTGTTAACAACCCACCGCTGCTGACCGCTGAGAGAGGCCAGCGTTTCTCAGCTACCGCACGGGCTGAAGGAGGCCGCCACTGCAGTGTTCCCACACACACACACAAACTGTCCCTGCCCCGACATTCTTTTCCCTTTGCAAAAAACCATGAAATAGCGAATCCGCGAAAGATGAACCGCGAAGTAGCGAGGGATTACTGTAAATTGGAATCACTTTATAATATGTAAATAGATATATTGCTCTTGAGTTAAAAGGATATATGTAAAATATGCACCCAGGTTGGTGGAGGGGTGCGAATGTTGTCTGGTGGTGGGCACAAATCACTGAGCACTTGTCGTATGTTGTGTATGTGTTTTTTAAAAATATATTTTTTAAAAAATATGCAAGAATTTTGCAAAATACATCAAGAAATTACAGCTTCCTGCAATAACACCAGCAAAAAAAGTGCTACTTGGAACATTGTACATTTTAAGAAGATTTGGTTGATACCTAAGATGCTGGCAGCAACCTATATCAACCATCAGTGCCAGTCAGTGATATTTGTGATACTTCTTTAAATGTTCACTTGATTGAGTTTCATGTTAAATGAATAAATGAGATGATGATAATAATAATAATAATAAATAACCACAATTCCTTAGCAACAGTTTTGAAAGCCATTTCCAACTGATAATACATGAGATAGCCATCCAAGGTGATACATTCATGATATTGGTGGTGATGGTGTTTTCAAAAAACTTTCTAAATATTGAACTGTATGTATTGGCAGATAATACGGAAAGTGGACAAACAAACCGCTTTGCTAGATGCAGATGATCCAGTATCCCAGCTCCATAAGTGTGCGTTCTACCTTAAAGATACTGAACGAATGTACTTGTGCCTTTCCCAAGAGCGAATTATCCAATTTCAAGTAAGTTGTATGACATACTAGTATAGTATACATTATTCTGTGATCTTTTTGACATTGGGCATATCTAAAAACTAGTACCATGATGACTATAGCACCTACCGCAGCCTTTGAGTAACTCCTCCTTTTAAAATGGTATAGCATGGTTATAGGGTTTATATTTGCAACACTGTAGGACTGCATATTTTACTTGCAGGTGGCACCTTAACCTGCCATATATTTTTGCATTGTAGTCGAAAACTGCAAGTTGGGAAGGAAGTTGCAGGGTTTTGATAGGAAGAAATGAGACCAACAAGAGAATTTGTTCAGAAAAAGACAAGTCTGAAGAGAATATATAGGGCTGTGGTCTGCATTTTGGGCCTGATGTTTTATTGAAAGCCTCTGTTGTTGTATTATTTATGCTCTTTCAAGTATCTGGCAATTTCTTTTAAAGGCCACTCCATGTCCCAAAGAACCAAATAAAGAGATGATTAATGATGGAGCTTCATGGACAATCATTAGCACAGATAAAGCAGAATATACATTTTATGAGGGCATGGGTCCCGTCCATGCTCCTGTAACACCTGTGCCTGTTGTAGAAAGTCTTCAGGTAAGCCAGAATTTCCTTTCTAGCTAATCCTGCTTGAACATGGTTAATAATAGAGGTTACAGAGAACTAGCCATTTAGTGGGTTGGGTTGGGTTGGTATGGTTGGTATTTTTGAAAATATTTGATGAAACTTACATCTTTAGGAATTCAGAAATATACATAGGGAGAACCAAATCTCTGGTGTGCTGTTTGTATTTGCTAAAGATAAAGTTTTTTCTCTCTTTCTGCAAAATTTAATTTGGGTATTGCAGTCATTCCAGTTAAGGAAAGAAATAGTCTCATTTCTTGTTTCAAAAATATAATAGTACATCAGAGTCAATTGGAAGTGAAGGATGGACAGGGAAGAGATGCTGGCTAGGGAGCAATCAAATAAGATAGGGCTTAGCCTTCAGCTATAAATAATGGGCAGAGAAAGAGACTTAGAAAGGAAATCTCAACTACTCAAGCTGTGAAAAGATAGATTTACAAGATTCTATTCATATAAAAGTAAAAAAGGTAAGAGTCCCTGTGGATTTTACTCCGCTAGTTGTTGCTGCCTTTTTACATATTCAACTAGTAAGGATGAAAAATTCTCTTCTGAAGATTCAGCTGTCTTCACACCCCACCCCACCCCCAAAAGCTCCCTTTAATTCAAATAGGGTCCCCTGAAATAACTGCATTTTTGTGCTTGTCTCACATGATAAACATAGTTCATTATCTTTCCTTTTATTTTCACAAGCTCAATGGTGGTGGAGATGTAGCAATGCTGGAACTAACCGGGCAGAACTTCACTCCAAATTTGCGTGTCTGGTTTGGGGATGTGGAAGCTGAAACGATGTACAGGTGTTGTATAATCTTTGCCTTGTTAATGTAACTCTTGGAAGCTTGCTTGGGACTCTAATGATGAAAACATTAATCAATCACTTAACCAAAATAATAAATTTACATGAATTTTCACACATGTAATCCTCAAACCTACAGCCACAGTTGAGCCTGGAATTATGGTAGTAAGTCGTGTTGGTCATTAAGCAGTTTTTACACCTAATTTTACGGCCTTTTTTCCCTCAGCGCTCATTAAGGAAATGCCATAATGCAGAGGTCTTCAAGCAGAAATATACTGGAGACATTAAGAAAACAGTAATCTACAAATCAGAAATAACACAATAACAAAAATGCTTCTATATCAGACACTTTATGTGATAGATAAGCATATTTTTGGAATCAGCACATCAAGCTCCATAAAACAGACATATTACCTTTGCTGATTATTTTTTCTGTGTGTTGACCAATGTAATCAATTAATAAAGTGATATACAGTGGCACCTCTACTTACGAACTTAATTTGTTCCAGGTTCTTAAGTAGAAAAGTTTGTAAGAAGGAGCAGTTTTTCCTATAGGAATCAATGTAAAAGCAAATAATGTGTGCGCCTGGGGAAACCACAGGGAGGGTGGAGGCCCTGTTTCCTCCCAGGAGAATCTTAGAGAGGCCTCACGGAGGCTTCTCCATGTCTTTTCCGCTTACAGTTTTGGAAGCTCGAGTTTGTAAGTAGAAAATGGTTCTTGAGAAGAGACAAAAAAATCTTGAACACCTGGTTCTTATCTAGAAAAGTTCGTAAGTAGAGGCATTTGTAGGTAGAGGTGCCACTGTAATACAAATTTGCAATGTTAACAGCATATCGAGGAAGTTAATTATCTTCTTCCGCTTCTTTCCTAGGTGTGCCGAAAGCATGCTGTGTGTCGTCCCGGATATCTCTGCATTCCGAGAAGGATGGCGGTGGGTCCGTCAGCCCGTCCAGGTTCCGGTCACGTTAGTGCGCAACGATGGCATCATTTACTCCACCAGCCTTACCTTCACCTACACCCCAGAGCCCGGCCCTCGACCTCACTGCAGCGCCGCCGGGGCTATCCTCCGAGCCAACTCGAGCCTGCTGGCCTCCAGCGAATCGAACACAAACAGTGAAGGGAGTTACACAAACGTCAGCACAAATCCCAACAGCGTCACGTCATCAACAGCCACTGTGGTTTCCTAACCACTGCTCTTTGTGTGGAACTTCTTTTTTAAAACAAAAAAAATACTCTTCAAGTGCTTCAAACAATGAAACCGAACAACTGTGGTGGTTTCCCAAGGGGAAGAAGGAGAAAGAAAAGAAAAGAAAAATAATACAACCCACTCCCTTGTCCCCATACGAACTTTTTTATCACCTACAAGTGCTGATCTCAATTCGAAGCCACAATAAAAAATGAAATGTGTTGGGAAGGGGTGTCCAGCACCCCTTTTTATGGGGAGGGGGGGAAAGTCTATTTTTAGTTGTCTTTTTAAAAATGGACACACAACTGCAGCTAAAGCAAAAGTGGCTGAGAGTCAAATTGAACTTAGAAAACATGGACAAAACATGGTTTTTATGGACCAAGGAACACTTTAGTAGAGAAAAAGGTACATTTTCACCATGCCTTTTGTATCACGACATATAGTACGCTTTTGTTACCAAATAGTTTATATATTATTATTATTATTATTATTGTTATTATTATTATTATTTTTCCTCCTCTTGAGCATTTGCTCTGAAGTATATTCAGGTTCCAAGCCTGACCATGCTTGTATAATCTACCATATTCTTCCATATATTTGCGCGGTCTGTTCCTGGAACTGTTGCATTTTTTTAAAAAAAAAAACCTGAAGTCTTGTGACTTTTTATGAACTGAATTCTGAAAAAAAAAATGTTGTTTTTATCCAGCAAGTAGAACCTTGTAAAGGCCAGCATATTTTTTTTAAGAGTTATATGAAGTTTGTGCAAAAAGCTTTAAAGAAAAATGCCGCTGCCTTGCCCGCAACACATACACGCAACGTATGTTGACTCGACGGCTCCTTTTCCCCCCATCGTTGTGCATCGTTTCTTATTTTGTGTTTCTCTCCGTTTTTTAAAAAAAATATTTATAATGTTGATTCCTGAGGTTTTTAACATTAGAAATGTGGCCTCTTGTGCAGTTATTTGAACTGCCCTTGTGTTTAATGTACGTGAGTGTTTTTAAAGGTTTTGTTCTTCCCTTTCATCAGAAAAAAAAAAAACATATTTTCAGGATTTTGTCAGGATGGCTTTATTTTTATGTTTATATTTTTGGCTACCCCTGTACATAATTTGCTATTGTAAGTTAAGTGTGTGTGTGTGTGTTTGTGTGTGTGCATAATTTGATTTTTTTTTTTTTAAAGAAAAAAACCCCAGTCTGCTCCCAATAACAATATCTGGCTGTATGTTTCTTGTCATAGGCAGACATCAGCATTTACTTCAAACAATTGCCACAATTGTTGGATGCTCCGCTTTGTTTTATATTGGGAATTGTGAAAAATTACCCTTGCTCCCCTCTTGCGTTACATCATTTTAATGAACTAATGTCCGTGTATTTTCTCCTCCTTCCTGCCATGTAAAGAGATTGTTCCCAACCTTGCAGTAATTTCTGATTGTAGAAGAAACTGAGGTGGATTGTTCTCCCTTTTTCCTTTCCCAATTATAACACCGTTATAATTGTCTCTTGGTTACATGTTAAATAAGCACCGAATTACACCACCGTTTTCTTCTACAGTCATTGAGGTTTAAACAGCGGAGAGACGTGCTGTATAAGAAATGGGCCCAGTACGACCACCATATTTAAAACCTGTGCATTAAATGGGAAGGGATTCAGTTAATTTTCCATCATCGTTGTAATTGCTTGTAGCATTTTAGAATACGCTGAAGGAAAGGATTCCTTGGTAATTCAAAAAGTTCCTTTTCCTCTGACTGTTGTAAGAAGTATCTGAGGAATTCGAAAAATTGTAGATCAAGGATCCTACGAGTTTTTTTAGGTTTGTGGAATCTTCTGAAACTGTGTTTTAAACATCTAGTGATTTGGGTTTGATGGATGATCCAGAAGTTCATGTGCTGAGCCTAGTTATGCAGATCTAACGTAATATATTGGTGGATTCTTAATAACTGGAATTCATTAATTGGGCCTTGACTTGCACTTATATGCATCAGTTTTGGTACTTGTTTAGGAATTTGTCCTGTGCTGTCTTTATCCTTTCCTCCTTTGGATAATTGATTTTAAATAATCTTATTTGCAAGCAAAGACTTAGGATCATCGGGAGTTTAGCCCCAATGGGATTTTTCCCCGTTGTCATAAAAGGAGATATCCTTCATTCGTTATAAATTTCCATATAAATCCAATAAATAAGTAAATAAATAAATCTTCATTGTTCCATAAACGGAAGACTTAAGTACAGTAGCCGATGCTGAACTTCTTAAAAAGTAGTCTTTGTGTGGAAAGGCAATTTCCACACTTAATCTACAGTTTTAGTTTACTGTGTTAACTTTGTTGCTTCTCCCGTTTAAAGTCTGTTTAGTTGAAGACTGCAGTTGCTAAGCACAGTTGATCAATTCAATGCCACAATCGGAAAAAAAATAGGTGTTTTATTTCCATCCCAGACTTCCCTGCATGCTGTATTTTTTTTTAAATGCCATTTCATCCTTTCCAAATAACATGTTCGTTAATGTTTGGTCCTTAATAATAACTAATTTCTACCTTGCCTCGTCTCATTCTTTGCAATGACCAAAGGCAAGGATTTTTTGTGGCCTTATCACTTGCTTGAATCTGCTCCCAGGAGCCTTCATATTTTTCCTGTTTCATTGTTGCTTGTTGTGATGTACACGGGAAAACCCTGTGTAGTGTAAAGAGTTCTACAGAGTGTAATGCCACACTTTTAATGGAATAGGCTACAACCTTTTAGCCAACTGTTTTGAGGATGAAAAAACTGATGGCATCCTAGGTTTCCCTTAATCTTCGGGAACTTAATTGTCTCATTACAGAATTGATTAAAACTGCTATAAGCCTTTAGCCTTCACAGACTGAAGTTTTGGCAAACTCTTAGACTTCTTTGCCGTAGTTCAGCATTAACGTCTTTCTGAATCGCTTGCCAGATAATCTGTTTAGTTTTGTTCAGTCCTTGTTGAACAGAAGATACTCCTTATTTTGCATCTTTGAAGGACTCTTTGAAGACAAACAAACTTAAAATGTTCTCTCTTTTTTTTAATCTACCTGTAACAACTATGAGAGCATTGGAGAGGGAGGGAGGAGGACTAGTTTATTTTTCACGGCATCTTTTAACCTTAGCTTTTGCAGATTTATCGGAGGGATTGGGTGGAGGAACAATTGTCTTTGTAGGTGTTGTAGATTTGGGAAGAGTCTCCCGCAGCCAAACTCGTGTGGCCTAGTTTTCAACTTTCTGAGTCAGTCTTATCTCTTATCAGCTGCATTTTTGCGTCATTGGAGTATTTGTTCAGTGCTTAGAACAGCAACCTCAAATAAGTTCATGTGGCATTTGTTTCCCACCATTTATTTGTACAAGAATAAAACTGCCAAGCCTCTGTTCTCTTACGAGTCCAAGTCCCTTGACTAACCATCTATAACTTCCTGCTTGGAATCGGCAGTCAGTTTTACAGCACCTATTCGGTCCGGCTTTCCTGGTAGCTACTAGGTGGGGAGGGTACATTTGGGAATATTATTAAATCCATCAAGCCCACGACAAAACCACGTGTCTGATGAAGGGACCCTGCTTTCTCCTACATTGGCCCAAGAATCTCTTCCCCACCCACCCTCTTTAACAGGTCCTGCGACCATTGAATCAATCCTAATTGCAATCCAGATGCTTCCATTGTTAAGGAGTGGAGAATTAATTTGTTGTTTGAAACATGTTTTTCTTGATAACCTTAAAAAAAAACCACAAAAAGCCCACCACCAAGTGAGTTTGCTTTGTTCTGCTTGGGAAGAACTTAAATTGTGAGCCTCACAGCTGCAGTTTTAAGAAAGGTCTGTATTTTTCAATGGATAGCCTCTTGTTTGTCCAGGATTCAAAATAAGCCGCCTAAATGAGCATCCTTTTAATGCAATGCAGTCCAGTGTGGACCAAAGAGCTTTAGGTGGCTTTCACTGCAGAATGAAATAATCTGTTTTCACCAATCAATTTTGCTGTTTACTTCCACTTTAGGGAAGCTGTGTATATGATGGAATATCAGAATTGTGTACTGTACTTCTTTGCGTCCAACCTTTATTTCTTTTTTTAACCTTTTCTGGCAAAACTAAATGTAGGATTGAGTGGAAGCGCTGTGTCCTAGAAATAAGATTTGGGGTTTCCTTCCTTCCCTCCCTCCCTCTGTTCTCTTCTCTCCCTCTTCCTCCTCCTCTTC
This sequence comes from Erythrolamprus reginae, assembly GCF_031021105.1. Taxonomy (NCBI): domain Eukaryota; kingdom Metazoa; phylum Chordata; class Lepidosauria; order Squamata; family Dipsadidae; genus Erythrolamprus; species Erythrolamprus reginae. The sequence goes on along the minus strand of NC_091956.1, from coordinate 21,431,068 downwards.
CTCTGGAATGTGTTTTTCTTACGTTCCATTGAAACTGCAATAGGCACAGCTGCTTCAACATGGTTTTTGAGCCCTCCAATGTGTGTCCGGTAATAATTCACACATATGTCTGAGTCCAAGAGGAGAAGGAAAAAGGAAAAAACATCTGTAGCCCTCTCTCTCTAGTGCTATAACTTGGAAGTATTCACATACAGCAGCATGGAGGGATGGTTTACGACTTCAAGCGTGCATTCTTACAAGCAAATGCTAGCTGCCTTGGCCCAACAGGCGTGAGTAGCTATCGGTAGTCTGTGCAAAACTTTCCATTCAGTTGGCTGCAGTCTGATTTAGTGGTCATACAGCTGCCCTGTAGAGCTCCAGACACATAAAAGAGGAAAGGTTTTTCCTTATGGATAGTAATGGGTATCCATGAGTGTATGTGTGTGTATGCTTGCATAGGTAACTAGGCTGCAGTATAAATGACAGCAGGGCTCACTGAATTTAACTTCCATGCAACCTTAGTGTAAACGGGGACAATTAGGAAATCGCCCGCCATCTGCTATGATTTGCAGGCTCTAGTTATGACATATTTCTGGTGTTTGTCTGTGTACCTGGTCATTTTGTCCTTTTAAAAAACTTTTTATTTTGCAAACGACGCACCTGTAAAGTTTCGTAGCAATAAGAAGACCGAAGAAGTCTTCACCGTACTTTTTATACAAATGAAAAACAAAAGGAAAAAAAAACTTCAATCTGCTCGTTGACCTGTTAGTTTTTTTTTAAAAAAAGAAAGTCTCCAACCTGAAGTACAGTTTGCAGGAATGAATAAAAATGAAAAGTCAACAAAATGTGTGTTGTCACGTGTACAGTGTATAATTAGCACATGGAATACTTGATTGTTTTTAAAGGGGGGGGAGTTTGTTAAGAATGAATTAAATGTTTTGTTACTCTTTCTGTGACTTAATTCGTCATCCAAAAAAAAAAAGTATTGAAATTATCACAAACCTGCTGAAATGTTGATGTATTTCTCCATGTAAGGAGCCAGTTGCATTTTCCTGACAGGGAACAAGCCAATCCAGGTGCAAAGCCAGGAGAAAAAGACTCAAATCCATGCCAGAATTCAAGAAGATCTGGACTTTGGTAAACAGGATCTGAAAAAACTCCTCCCACTTGTAATGAAAAAAAAATCGCAGAAGTTAGATAAAATTGTTTTTAATTCCTATATTGTAAATATGAACTAGTTTACTTTTTTAATATTATTTATTAAATAAGAAAAAAGAAAGAATTGCTTTTAATCTCATTTAAAATCCAGTGCAGTTAGCTTTGTGGGAAACAAGCTGGGCCGAAGTTTGAATTGGCAGCCTAGTTCAGGTACAGTGGTACCTCTACTTACGAACTTAATTCATTCCATGACCAGGTTCTTAAGTAGAAAAGTTTGTAAGAAGAAGCAGTTTTTCCCCATAGGAATCAATGTAAAAGCAAATAATGCATATGACTGGGGAAACCACAGGGTGGAGGCCCTGTTTCCTTCCAGGAAATTCCTAGAGAGGCCCCACAGAGGCTTCTCCCTGCCTTTTCTGGCCCTGTTTCCTCCCAGGAGATTCCTAGAGGGGCCTCATGGAGGCTTCTCCCTGCCTTTTCTGATTACAGTTTTGGAGGCTCAGGTTTGTAAGTAGAAAATAGTTCTTGAGAAGAGGCAAAAAAAATCTTGAACACCCGGTTCTTATTTAGAAAAGTTTGTAAGTAGAGACGTTCTTAGGTAGAGGTATCACTATTTATTTATTTTTTAAAAAGAAAAGGCCATTGGTTTTGAGAAAATGAATACAATGGTCATTTCATTTGGGGAGACCTACATGAGATTATGGGAGACGATACCGTTTCCCTCAAAATAAAACATTGCCTGATAACAAGCCCAAACAGGCTTTTGAGTGCATGGCAATAAGGACAACCACTTATTTCAGGGTTCAAAAAAATATAAGATAGGTTGTTATTTTCAGGGAAACACCGTAATCTTAAAGGACTTCTGTGAAAGGAAGGACTTGCATTTTAGTAAATGATGCAACCTAACCACTAGCCATTGTAAAGATATGGAGGTAGTCCTCAGCTTATAACCATTCATTTAACTTCATCATAACTGTTCAAAGTTATAACGGCACTGGGGTGGTGGTGGTACTATGACTTATAATGTTTTTCGCATGACCATTTTAGCATCTCCATGGTCGTGTGATCAGAAATTGGGCAGTTGGTAAGTGGCATGTACTTAATGACAGTCCTGAGATCATGGGACCATCATTTGTAACCTAATGTGATGATCCAGGGTGTGGCAGAAAGGCAACTCAATCAGAGAACTGGTATGAATCCCTTTATTGGCACCGACTTTGCCCCCAATGTCCCATTTACTCTCCAGCCTGAAGAAAAGCTCTCCCACAAACCTCCAGCAGCTTCTGGCCACAGATACTCCAGTCTGAATGCTGTAAGCAGAATGACTGCAAATCAGATCACTCCAGCAGGGCAAGATAATGAGTCCTAGAAGTGAAGAATTCATGGCAATAATTCCAGCAAGACAAGATTCTGTAAGTACACAGAAGGACAACAATAATTCAAACAGGAAAGATGCCAGGAATGCAGGCCACAACTCTCAACACTATAGAATTCAGAATTTGTTCCCAACAAATGCCCCTCCCAACTGCCTCTCCTTTAAACTCCATCCCCAGGTGTGCCTTGTGAAGGGAATCGAGGCCCTTTCCTTCCTTGTAAGCCACGCAATCCATGTTGCTCTCTGATGCGTTCTTCCCTGTGTACCCTAGGACAGTGGTTTCAAACTTTTTTCTTCAGGAGAACCCTTTGGTGTCGTCAGATTTCTGGCGGAACCTGTACCATGTATCGGTACTGTTAAATGTCCTTTCAAGGCAAGCCTTGAACATTAAGGAGGGAATTTAAAAGAATATGTAAGTGGATGGCAAAATTAGAAAAAAGAAACTTTTCCAACTTTTTTGATGATTGATATTAGTTACTAACAAAATACTGCATTTTATTCATGGAAGATTAGATGGTACACTGTATTGTTTGTATCTTGAGAGAAAACTTTTTAAAAAATTACCACCACCACCCTTGTTCCCTCCATTTCTCCTTCTTTCCTTCCTTCCCTCCTTCCTTCCTCTCCACTTCTCTCTTTCCCATCTTCTCTTTCCCTTTTCTTTCCTTCTCTCCACTTCTCTCTCTCTCTTTTCCCTCTCTCTCATTCTCTACCTGCAGGTGTCTCTCATTTCTGTGTACCTCTCCCCCTCCCCCCCCTCTCATTTGTTTCTCCCTTTTTGCTCCCATTTCTCTCACTTTCATTTTGGTTTTTCTCATTCCTCTTCCTCTCCCTTTTTCTTCCTCTCCCTTCTCTCTCTTATTTGTTGCCCTCTTCTCCCTCTCTCATTCTCGCCCCCACCAAAAAGAAACAGCGAACGGAGGATCGGCAGGGGTGGATGTGGTCCAGAGAGCCGGAGCAGCCGGGCAGTGCGGGGCTCTGACCCATGGGGGTTTCTCCCCGCCCGACAGCTTGGTTTCTGTTTGCAATTGTCAGGCGGGGAGAAATAGCGTTCTGGCAAGAGGCGGGGGCAAAAACGGAGTAAGGCAGAGTGGGCGGCGAGGACTGCTGCTGCTGCTCTTGGTCGTTTTTTCCCCCTCTTATTAAGTTGCGGAACCCCTGGCTGGCCCTTGCAAACCCTTGGGTTTCGCAGAGCTCCAGTTGAAAAAGACTGCCCTAGGATGGTGGTCTTGGTCTTCATTGGAACCTCTTCTTCCTTGTTCTACCTCTCCCCTGCTCTGCCCAGCCTGACTTTGCCCTTCCCCAATTTCCTGCACAGCCAACTGAGCTAGTCTTCCGCTCTCTGTCAGCTGTTCATCTTCCATCTCAGATTCAGACTCCAATGGAGGCATGACGCTTCTCACAAGCTAAGTCAATGGGGGAAACCAAGTTGATTTCATGGCCGCATGATTTGCAACAATTACAGTGTCCATTTTTATTTTTTATTTTATTATTATTATTATTATTATTATTATTATTATTATTATTATTAATTAGATTTGTATGCCGCCCCTCTCCGTAGACGGCTTAGAGCAATGATAAAAACATTATATAATGACAAATCTAATAGTTAGGATCTAAAATAACAATAATACATTTAAAAGTCTAAAAACATACATACAGTCATATCATACACAAAGAATTACATAGGCAGGGGGAGATGTTTCAGTTCCCCCACGCCTGACGACAGAGGTGGGTTTTAAGGAGTTTACCACAGGCAAGGAGGTTGGGGGCAGTTCTAATGTCTGGAGGGAGCTGATTCCAGAGGGTCGGGGCCGCCACAGAGAAGGCTCTTCCTCTGGGTCCCGCCAAACGACATTGTTTAGTTGACAGGACCCGGAGGAGACCAACTCTGTGGGATCTAACCGGTCGCTGGGATTCGTGCGGCAGTAGGCAATCTCGTAGATACCCTGGTCCGGTGCCATGAAGGGCTTTATAGGTGATGACCAACACTTTGAATTGTGACCGTGGCAAAAGATGGCGTAAAATGAGGCACAACTCAATCATCTCACTTACCAATGGGAATTTGGGGTTCAATTGTTGTGTTAGTTATGACCTATAAAACTCTACATGGCTTAGGACCAGGTCACTTATGTCTTCTGCTTCATGTATCCCAGCAACTGGTCAGCCTTCTCCAAGTCCCGTCAGCTAAGCAATGCCGTCTGGCGGAGCCTGGGAAAGAGCCTTCTCTGTGGCGGCTCCGGTCTTTTGGAATCAACTCCCTCCAGAGATTCGTACCGCCTCCACCCCCATGGCTTTCTGCAACGAAGACTGGTCTTTGCCGGCAGGCCTGGGGCCGTTGAGTGTTACTATCTAGCTCCGGTCGATGACATGGATGTGTAATTTGATAGGATGGATGTGGGTGATTGCTTTTATGAATTGGGTTTAGATCAGTTTTTATTTGTCTGTCTGTCTGTCTGTCTGTCTGTCTGTCTGTCTGTCTGTCTGTCTGTCTGTCTGTCTGTCTGTCTGTCTGTCTGTCTGTCTATCTATCTATCTATCTATCTATCTATCTATCTATCTATCTATCTATCTATTTATTGGATTTGTATGCCGCCCCTCTCCGAAGACTCGGGGCGGCTAACAACAGTGATAAAAACAGCATGTGACAATCCAATATTAAAACAGCTAAAACCCCTTGTTATAAAACCAATCATACATACAGACATACCATGCATAAATTGTAGAAGCCTAGGGGGAAAGAATATCTCAGTTCCCCCATGCCTGACGGCAGAGGTGGGTTTTAAGAAGCTTATGAAAGGCAAGGAGGATGAGGGCTATTCTATTCTATTCTATTCATTCATTCATTCATTCATTTATTGGATTTGTATGCCGCCCCTCTCCGTGAACTCGGGGCGGCTAACAACAGTGACAAAAACAATGCAATTCTAATCTCTGGGGGGAGTTGGTTCCAGAGGGTCGGGACTCGGGGCCGCCACAGAGAAGGCTCTTCCCCTGGGTCCCGCCAAACGACATTGTTTAGTTGACGGGACCCGGAGAAGGCCCTTTAGATTTCTTACATGCTCTACTTTTGTATCTTGTATTTATTTCTGTTGTGAGCTGCCCTGAGTCTGCAGATAAGGTCGGCATAAAAATCAAATTAAGTAAGTAAGTAAATTAAGGACTGTAATTAAAGCCCTCATATGTTTATGCAAAAATGTATTGATATAAACAGTTTCTACAGAATAGCAATAACACTTAGATTTATATACCGTTTCACAGTCCTCTTCTGTGCATGCGCAGAAGCAAAGAAATTGGCGACAATTGCCTGAAATCTCATGCGTGTGAACCTTCTCGTGCTAGATTTCAGTGATTTCCTCCAATTTCTTTGCTTCTGCGCATGCACGGAAGCAAAATCTCACACAGGGGTGCATGTGCCTGCCACTGCCCATGCGCGTGCCTACGCTGATCCGGTAGGGAAAGGTAAGTGTGGCCCTTCACTGGCCCTATGTCAGCTCTAGCGCGCATAGGTGCACTGGCCAACTGATTTTTTTGGCCTTTTTGGCTGTTTTTTGCTCTTTCCCCAGCGCAAACAGTCCAATGGGTCAACCGGAAGTTTACTTGTGTGCTCATCCTATTGCTGTCAAGAGGCCTTCAGGAACTTCTTCAGCATTGGACAGTTGTAGCCAGGCCTCTCACATCTCGGCCCATTTCTTTTACAGCCAGCAAGGCTTTTCTAAAGGCCTCTGCTACGTTTAAAGAAGATTGCTGGGAAGCCATAACTGAAGTTTGTTAATTGACAAGTAACAGGTAATTCGCTCAAACATTTCTGAGGTAACTTTCCCTATTTATACTAAAACAGAATGACAGCCAACCAATGAAACTCAGGAGTCAAGGCTTTCAACCAATAGGAACTTAACTGCCTCCCCCTCTCTGCTGCCCTCTACAGGTGCCTGGGACATTACAGCCTATGCAGCCAATAACAGACCACAGATCTCTGTTATAAGCTGGAGAAGCCTTTTGGCTACACAGGCCTGCAGGGAAGCCTTCCAGCTGCATAAGAAATGGGCTGAGGTGTGCAAGGCCTGGTTGCAACTATCTGAAGGTAGGTAGTAGGACAGCTCCACTTCCTTTCATTTTGGAACTTCCAATTGGCTCATTTGGCCATTTTTCACCATTCGCAGGCTTCAGGCTTTTCTGAATCCTGGGGAGAGGGAAAAACAGCCCAACGGGCCTACTGGGTGTCAGGAGGCTTCAGTGATGCACCGAGGGGGCAGCAGAGGGGTGCACATGCACAGGGCATTGCATTATGGGTGTGGGCACACGTGTACCCACTATCACACATGCGCACAATCTTCTGGCACCCATGCTGAAAAAGGTTCAGCCTCACTGGTGTAGGTGATGAACAATAAAGGGCTGCAAAAAAATTTACTACCACACTGTGGCCATGGTTTATTTTGTGAGTGTGTCTTGCCTGCCATGTGACCAGGTGGGAGTGGCTTGATGATCATGTGACCCAGGGGTGGCTTAAAGGTCATGTGACTGGCTTAAAGGTGGCCAACTTGACGTCACTCACGTCAAAGTGCACTGATGTGCCTAACGTCCCCTGTCCAATTACCTTTCCTTTTCTCATATATCCTATATATTCTCTCCCTCTCATCCACTCCTCTTCTTTTTTACTTACTATCCCTATATATACTACTTAATGTCTATTTCATTCCATATGTATTGTATATTGGACAAAGAATGAATGAATGAATGAATGAATGAATGAATGAATGAATGAATGAATAAATAAATAAATAAATGTTAGAGTTTGGCTTAGGGTGCCTGGCCTCTCCTTGCCTCAAAGAGATACAATTTCCCTATCTATTTACTATCACTGAACATCCAAAATATCCTCTTTATTTCTATGTATATGTGCCACATATGTACATACATATTACAAACAGGCACACAAAAATATACATTATCTACTATATAAATTGTAGGTGTATGTACACACAGATACTCAAAGACCTCTTCTAAAAATTATACACACTCAACCTCATTTACTGCGATAGGAAAAACATACCCAGAGCCCAGAAGGGAAAAAAAGAAAAAAAATCAAAATTTTTCTACTGGTTCTGCATACCTGACCGTACCCGTAGGAGCCCATCACTGGTGATGAAGATCAATCCACTACTAAAAAGAACTGCAAGACAAAATTCAGAAGTTAGCTAAGAAATCTATTTACGAAAAGGAATAAAAGGTCCCATTCATAACTGAGAAGAAGATTCAAGATAGTGTTGGGAAAACATTTCATTTGACTGAGCTCTCTGCCAGCTTTTATTTATAATGTTCTGCTGAACTTCAGAAAAGATGGAAAACGGTATACTGTAATCAGATCTCTCCATCTCTGAAGGTGGGGATGACACAGATTTTTGAGAGGTAACTGAGGTTAAAAATTAACTAAGATTTGATTCTGATTGTTGAGAGTCGATTATAAGCACAATATTGATCCTATTTTAGTATATTAACTTGAACCACTAACGTAAAGCTATTATCCGTGCAGCCCCAGGTCTTATAGAATGATTTGATAAGAGCGTTTATCCACCGCTTAGCCACAAGGTGGCAGCGTGTATTTCCTTCATTCTGGCTTGGCACATTACGGGAGTTCACACGTTGTATGCAAAGCATGTTTGCGTCTCTGACACACACACACACACACACACATGAGATTTGGCTTCTGCACATGCACCGGAAGCAAAATTTTGTGTGAGGACGCTCGCACAAGCGAGATTTTGGTGATTCGCCGATATTCCGTGAATGCGTAGTAGCAAACAATGGCGAAAATCCCCGAAATCTCACTCGTGCGAGTGCCCTCACACAAGATTTTGCTTCTGCCGCATGCACAAAAGCTGAATCTCATGTTGATGCGTGAGTGTCCACCCAGCGCCCATGCGCATGCTTGTGCTAGTGATAGCGCCCGCGACGGGCAGCCCTTCACTGATCTGAAGCACGGCTGAGCAGCTCCTCAGCTGTGTTATTTATTTGTTTGTTTGTTTGTTTGTTTGTTTGTTTATGTATGTATGTATTTATGTATTTAGTTAGTTAGTTAGTTAGTTAGTTACTTAGTTAGTTAGTTAGTCCGTCCAATACACAATGAGGGTTTTAGTGGGTATATATATATATACACATAGTAAAATACATGATGAAGGTTATAGAGGAGATACTCATAGTAAAATATATCTAAGAAATAATAGAAAAGAAGATATAGTAATAGAACATATCAATGAAAGAATAGAAGAAGAGATATAGGAATAGAAGACAGGTATAGGAGATATAGGAGAGCAATAGGACAGGGGACGGAAGGCACTCTAGTGAACTTGTACTCACCCCTTACTGACCTCTTAGGAATCTGGAGAGGTCAACCGTAGATAATCTAAGGGTAAAGTGTTGGGGGTTTGGGGATGACACTATGGAGTCCGGTAATGAGTTCCACGCTTCGACAACTCGGTTACTGAAGTCATATTTTTTACAGTCAAGTTTGGAGCGGTTAATATTAAGTTTAAATCTGTTGTGTGCTCTTGTGTTGTTGTGGTTGAAGCATCTTTTGAGTATGCACGGAAATAAAATTGCAGGACTGGAAGCATGTGCTTGCACGAACAGAGGGAGCATGCACACGTGAAATGTCGCAATGCGCACCGGAAGTGAAGGAAAGTGGAACCCACCCCTGCCCGCCTGCACCCTACAAATCATGTCCGAAGTTGCAAGCAAACCATTCTTTACACAAATTGCTTTTAACTCACAGGGTAGAAAGTTGGTGATGGGCTCCTGCAGCTACGGGCAGGTATGCAGAACCGGTAGAAAAATTTCTTTTTTCCCCTTCTGGGCTCTGGGTATGTTTTTCCTATTGCAGTAAATGGAGGTTGAATGTGTATAATTTTAGAAGAGCTGTGCTTAAGTGCGTGTGTGTGCATATGTATACAGTTTATATTGTAGATATGTTTGGAAACTTCAGATCATGCAGAATGCGGCCGCGAGAGCCATCGTGGGGCTCCCTAGATTCGCCCACGTTTCTGCAACACTCCGTGGCCTGCACTGGCTGCCGATCGGTTTCCGGTCACAATTCAAAGTGTTGGAAATGACCTTTAAAGCCCTACATGGCATTGGGCCAGAATACATCCGGAACCGCCTTCTACTGCACGAATCCCACCGTCCGATAAGGTCCCACAGAGTTGGCCTTCTCCGGGTCCCGTCGATCAAACAATGTCGTTTGGCAGGCTCCAGGGGAACAGCCTTCTCTGTGGCGGCCCCTGCCCTCTGGAATCAACTCCCCCCAGAGATTAGAACGGCCCCCACCCTCCTTGCCTTTCACAAATTACTCAAGACCCACCTTTATCTCCAGGCATGGGGGAGTTAAGATATTCCTTCCCCCTAGGCCATTACAAGTTATGCATGGTATGTTTGTGTGTATGTTTGGTTTTTTATAATAAGGGTTTTTAGTTGTTTTTATTAATTGGATTGTTACATGCTGTTTTATCATTGTTGATAGCCGCCCCGAGTCTGCGGAGAGTGGCGGCATACAAATAATAATAATAATAATAATAATAATAATAATAATAATAATAATAATGTATATTTTTGTGTGCCTGTGTGTAATATGTAGGTACACATATGACATATGTACATAGAATTAAATAGCATATTTTGGATGTTCAGTAATAGTAAATAGATAGGGAAATTGTATCTCTTTGAGGCGAGGAGAGGCCAGGCACCCTAACCCAAACCCTTGACATAAGTGACGCCAAGTTGGCCACCTTTAAGTCAGTCACATGACCTTTAAGCCCGGTCACATGATCATTAAGCCACTCCTACCTAGTCACAGGGTCAGCAAGCTACACCCACAAAATAAGCCACACCCACAGTGTGGTAGTAAAAATTTTTGCAGCCCTTCACTGTAGGTAGTGTGGTCTCTGGGGTTAACTCAGAATCCCAATTATAATCTAGACCAGAAAAATCTAGCAACTGTGGGTATAAATTCGGGGTGTTTTGGAATGTTTGCTGTCTAGGTGTTATTAATTCGGAGTCTGCAAAATATAAAGTACAGCCTGTTAATGTGCTGTCCGCTCCAGCAACGTTTACATTGTTATAGATTAAAAAAACATATTTACTTACCATTGCTGGGCGATAATGAAGAACCATCCACTCCTTCACAGGCTGCCTGGTAAATTACTCTGCATTTCATCAGTAAAATTACAACATGCCCTGGTTCAGCGGGACAAGATAGGTCTGAATTTTAAAAGTTCTTTACCATAACCCCTATCATAAAAAAAAAATCTTTATCATAAATTTTAATTGTTGTTATATGGTTTTTATATGCTGCACGTTGCCCAGAGTCCAGAAGGAGGTGGGCGGCCATTAGCTACTATGGTTTTTTATGTATGGTCTGTTAGGTTGTGTGTTTGTTTTTTATAATAAGGGTTTTAAATTGTTCTTTTACCATTAGATTTGTACATTGTGTATTGTTGCTGTGAGCCACTCCGAGTCCTCGGAGAGGGGCGGCATACAAATCTAAATAATAATAATAATAATAATAATAATAATAATAATAATAATAATAATATTGGAATATAAATTAGAAACAAAACCAGAAATGTATTTATTGGGAATAATCAGAGGTCAACACAGCAAAGAAGACTATTATTTAATAACACGTATACTAACATAACCAAGATTGGCATTCGCACAAAATTGGAAACAAGAAAAGATACCAAATGAAGAGATGGTGATCAATAAAATGTTAGACTGTGCTAAATTAAGTAAATTAACATATGAATTACAGGATGAAAAAAATAAGAACTACTATAGAGTGTGGGAGAAACTGTATAACTGGATAAGAGGGGGGGGGGGGGGAACCAAGAAAAGGAATAATAGTATTAAGGAAATATAATGTAAAAAAACCCCAGAATTGTTAAATATTAATATTATGTATAACAGATAAGTATAAATGTTTAATGTTGTTTGTATGTTTGTCGATATAAAATAATAAAATAATAAAATAATAATAATTAAATTAAACTAAACTAAACTAAATTAAAAATTAAATAATTAAATTAAATTAAATTAAATTAAATTAAATTAAATTAAATTAAATTAAATTAAATTAAATTAAATTAAATTAAATTAAATTAAATTAAATTAAATTAAATTAAATTAAATTAAATTAAATTAAATTAAATTAAATTAAATTAAATTAAATTAAATTAAATTAAATTAAATTAAATTAAATTAAATTAAATTAAATTAAATTAAATTAAATTAAATTAAATTAAATTAAATTAAATTAAATTAAATTAAATTAAACTTTATCACTGGAACCTTTAAAGAAGAGACTGGACTCCCATCTGTCAGAAATGGTCAGAGGTGGGTTCCTATCAGTCCAATGCGTCACTCCACTAGTGGCCTGCCAATTGCCCAATTTACATGGGAAGCCTCTGGTGTCATCTTTGCCAGTCCATGCGTGGCACCATTTTTTCCCTATTTTGGGGCACATTTTTTGCTCATTGAGCATGCGCAGAAGGAAAAATGTTCCTCTGTGCATGCGCAGAAGCAGAACTGCACGAGGACACGCAGCACAAAGGTAGGAAGGTAACAGTAACCAGCCCCTGGAAATAGTCTGGGGCAGTGATGGTGAACTTATGGCATGGGTGCTACAGGTGGCACACGGAGCCAGATCTGCTGGCACGCGAGCCGTTGCCCTACCTGAGCTCCAGCCCACATGTGCACACCGGTCAACTGATTTTCTGCTCATGTGAAGGGACTGGGAGGGGCTTTTCAGCTTCCGTAGAGCCTCTGCGGGGAGGAGGGAGGGCGTTTTTGCCCTCCCCAGGCTCCAGGTAAGCCTCTGGAGCCTGGGGAGGGTGAAAAATGGGCCTACTGGGCCTATCAGAAGTTGGGAAATGAGCTGTTTCTGGCCTAGAGAGGGCTTCCAAGGGGGACAGGGGAGGCACTTTTCACCCTCCCCATGCATTGAATTATGGCTGTGGACACTCGCATAGGTATGATAGTATGTGCGCATGCACTTTTGGCACCCAACGAAAAAAAGGTTCGCCATCACTGGTCTAGGGTCTGCTTGGGCAGAGGGTTGGACTGGATGACCTACCAGCAGACAGAGGTTGTTGCTCCCACCGCTCCTGGTGTGCTGCGTGTGCAGCTCCACATCTCCAGCGTGTGCATGTGCAGGTCCAAATGAGATTTTGCTTCTGCTCCTGCACAGGAGCAGGACCCAGGAAAGAGAGCGCGGGAAACGCAAAGCAAATTGTCACCCCAGCGAACAACACTAGTAAGGTTGTAAGTCAAGGACTTAACAGTTCACTTGAATGATGATGATCGTTCAAGCCACTCCTACCTGGTCACATGGCCAGCAAGCCACTCCTACACAGTCACATGACCATTAAACCACACCCACGGTGTAGCATTAAAAATTTTGGCTGCCCATTACTGGCTGCGATGGCGTCAATTGTACTGGTAAGAACCTGCTACTGCCTACGAGGTCCCTTCCAACTCTGTTAATCTATCTAAGAATTCTCTTTAAGAATGTTTTTTATCCCCTAACCACGTTTCCAAGAAACAAGACCAAAAGTAGAAATCAGTTTCATCATTGGAAACAGGTGCGTCCATCCAAAAGTTAAAGCAATGCATTATTGATTGATTGAACCCTCTTCCTACTTTCAAAGGACCTTTTAGCGGCTACCAAAAGATTAAAGCAAGCCCAGGTGGAAAGATCTCACACCGACTGAGAATAAAACTGAAATGCAGCCACCCCAGTCGCCAGATGCCAAGGACAACTAAAAACAAATATTACAAATTCTTGGCTTAGAATGAAAGAGGGGAGCGAAAGAGATCAAGGCTTAATCAAAAGAGGCAAGTACAGTCCACTTTTCCGTTTTTAATTTTTTAAATTTTTTTCACCAAACTTACATAAACATCCATTGAGAATTGTCCTAAAAATATGAGTTCCAGATATAGTTATAAATAAAGAGGCAGTAGCCATCATGATCTCCGGAACGTTTCAAATTTATTTTAAAACTACTAAAATGTTACTAAACTTTCATCAATCCCTATTGACTTCATCAGAGTGTAAAATTTCCATTGCTTGCTTGCTTTTATGTGATGCCGTTCAATTCAGTCATTGCACGCATAATAGGGCCACACTCTATAAAAATCCATATAGATATAAAGGTCTCGGCATGCTCAGGTTTCTTCCCATGTAAGTTTCAGAGATTCCTGGTGACGTTTCGACGAAGTCTCACTCGTCATCTTTAGGCTGGTGCACCCGAACATGCCAAGACATTCATACCTGTATCCATGAAATACAGTGGTACCTCGGTTCTCGACCCCAATTTGTTCCAGAAGTGTGGTCAAGAACCGATTTGGTTGAGTACCGAATTTATTTATCCCATAGGAAATAATGGAAATGGATTTAATTGGTTCCCAGCCCCTGTTAACTCGCTGGGAACCAATTAAATCTATTTTCTTTATTTCCTATGGGATAAATAAATTCAGTACTCCAAGCTGCAGGAAGGGTGGGGGCGGCTGCAATCCCGGCAGCTTTGGGGGGCTCCTTTCCTCAATGCTTCGTATTATTACCTGTAAGCAGCTGCAAAAACTTTCCCCTTCGTAATGGATAATGGAGCGGCGGCAACTGCTGAGATGGCTCTGGCGGCTTCCCTTCATCACGTGACATTCCCGCCGCCATTGCTACTCGAAGGGAAGCCGCCGCCATTGCCGCCGCCGGGAAGGAGTTTTTGCAGCTGCTTACAGGTAATAAGAGGAAGCAATGAGGAAAGGAGCCCCCCGAAGCTGCCAGGATTGCAGCCGTCCCCACCCTTCCTGCACAGCTTGGAGCTCTTATAGAGCTCCTCAGCCCCCTGAAGCTGCTGGGATTGCAGCAGCCCCCGGCGGTAACATTTCGAATAATGAACAAAATTTTCTGTGGCTGTTCGGTATCCAAATTTTTGTTCAGATACCGAAGCACTGAAAAAATGTGACTTATGACCATTTTTCACTATTTTTTAATTTTATTTTTAAATTTTAAAAATAGACTTTATTTGAACAATTAAAACATACAAAGTTGACAGAATACAGTGATACCTCGTCTTACAAACACCTCATCATACAAACTTTTTGAGATACAAACCCGGGGTTTAAGATTTTTTTGCCTCTTCTTACAAACTATTTTCACCTTACAAACCCACCGCCGCCGCTGGGAAGCCCTGCCTCTGGACTTCCATTGCCAGCGAAGCGCCCGTTTTTGCACTGATTTCACTGAGACTCGCCTCGCTGGGAAACGCCAGCTCCAGACTTCTGTGTTTTTGTGATGCTGCAGGGGAATCCCAGCATCGCAGAAACAAGTGCTTCTCTGGCAACGGATGTCCGGAGGTGGGGTTTCCCAGAAAGGGGAGCCTCAGTGAAATCGCAGCATCGCAAAAACACAGAGGTCCAGAGGTGGGGCTTCGAGAACTTTGATGTTTTTGCGATGCTGCGATTTCACTGGTGCTCTCTTCACTGGGAAACCCCACCTCCGGACTTCCGTTGCCAGTGAAGCGCTCGTTTTTGCGATGCTGGGATTCCCCTGCTGGGATTCCCCTGCAGCATTGCAAAAACACAGAAGTCCATAGGTGGGGTTTCCCAGCGAGGGGAGCCTCAGGGGAATCCTAGCAGTGCAAAAACGGGCGCTTCAGCTGGCAAAAGGGGTGAATTTTGGGCTTGCATGCATTAATCGCATTTCCATTGATTCCTATGGGAAACATTGTTTCCTCTTACAAACTTTTCACCTTAAGAACCTCGTCCTGGAACCAATTAAGTTTGTAAGACAAGGTATCACTGTATTTACAAAGATACTATTCAATAAATTACATTATAAATCAATTGGGTAAATAGAAATAGAAAAGGAAAGAAAGAGAAATAGCCTCCCATGTTCACAGGATCAACATTCAGATGCTTGGCGAATGATTCGTATTTATAAAAGTTGCAGTGTCCCAGGTTCTTCTTTTGTGACTTTGTGTCATCTTCTTTTGTGACTTTGACATTCAGAGCCAAGGGGGAAATCCAGATCTGCTTAATTTTTTTTTTTTAGTTAATCCTTAGGGGTTTTTTCGTTAAAAAAAGACAACATATAAAATGGACAAACAAAATAAAAGAAAGACAAACACAAAATACAAAAAAAAAATACATACATCGAAAACAAAGGCGAAGAATACTTTTATAGCTTTTTCAAAATATTTCTGTATATCTAATTTCATATTACAATATTATTTGCTTTCTTTTAACCTGCATTAATGTTTAAGTCTATCTGTACAATTATTTATCTCACACAAGGGTTATCCGGAAAGTAAGTTCCTCACAAAGCCAAGAATGTGTTTCTTTAAATCGCAAGGCGAAGGAAAAAGAACTGGAAACTAGATGCTGGAATGATCCACGTTGTTCTCTGCACAGAAGCAGCGTGTAACACGATCTTAAGTACCCTGAGGGCGTGGCCAATTAGTCAGCAGTGCTACTCACGAGTAAACCTCCTCCTGAGTAACCACTCATTCCTCCTAGAGGCCCTGCGAATCCTAGCATCAATAAGAGGCTCCTCCTCTTCTCCTGAGTCACTCATCTCAGAAGGTGCAGAAGGTCCTAGTTGTTCTTCAGCCCCTGACACCATGTCTTCTTTGCTATCAGTCTTGGGTACCAGGAACATAGGACGCCTGTATCGTGCCTCCACTGTCTCTGTGTCTTCTGGGTCTATGACTAATTGTGCAGGGTACGAGTGGACCGCAAGAGTTCTTTAATATCATCCTCTTCTTCTTTTAATGACCCCATAATTCTTTGCGGGATGGAATCTGGGCAACTGAATGCAGCTAGCAGAGTGTTTAATGGCCAGATGCCCATCCTCTCTCCAGGTATATAGTGGTACCTCTACTTATGAAGGTTATTCGTTCTGTGACCAGGTTCTTAAGTAGAAAAGTTTGTAAGAAGAAGCAATTTTTCCCACAGGAATGTAAAAGCAAATAATGCGTGAGATTGGGGAAACCACAGGGAAGGTGGAGGCCCTGTTTCCTCCCAGGAGATTCCTAGAGAGGCCCCATAGAGGCTTCTCCCTGCCTTTTCCGGCCCTGTTTTCTCCCAGGAGATTCCTAGAGAGGACCCATAGAGGCTTCTCCCCACCTTTTCCAGCCCTGTTTCCTCCCTGGAGATTCCTAGAGAGGCCCCACAGAGGCTTCTCCCTGCCTTTTCCAGCTCTGTTTCCTCCCAGGAGATTCCTAGAGAGGCCCCACAAAGGCTTCTCCCTGCCTTTTCTGGCTCTGTTTTGTCTCAGGAGATTCCTAGAGAGGCCCCACAGAGGTTTCTCCCCGCCTTTCCCGGCCCTGTTTCCTCCAAGGAGATTCCTAGAGAGGCCCCACAGAGGCTTCTCCCCGCCTTTTCCGGCCCTGTTTCCTCCCAGGAGATTCCTAGAGAGGCCCCACAAAGGCTTCTCCCTGCCTTTTCCTGCTCTGTTTTGTCTCAGGAGATTCCTAGAGAGGCCCCACAGAGGTTTCTCCCCGCCTTTCCCGGCCCTGTTTCCTCTCAGGAGATTCCTAGAGAGGCCCCACAAAGGTTTCTCCTCACCTTTTCTGGTTACAGTTTCGGAGGCTCAGGTTTGTAAGTAGAAAATGGTTCTGCGGAGAGGGGCGGCATACAAATCTAATAAATTATTATTATTATTGTTGTTGTTGTTATTAAAAAATATTGAACACCCGGTTCTTATCTAGAAAGGTTCGTAAGCAGAGGCGTTCTTAGGTAGAGGGTATTCTCCATGTGCCCAGAGAGAGAGAAATATCTGCCTCTACCTAGGCTCGAACTCAGAGCCTTCTGATTGTGAGGTGAGAGGTCCACCTCTAGGCCACTGCACCATCACTGCACTGCATTCTCTTATATCCCTGGTTTAAATTTGATCAAGTTAAGAAATGTAAAGGACTCTGGATAAATTGAGACAGGGAAAATCTGCTTCAACGGTTTGGTTCTTGGATGGACATAAAGGTCTAGCTAGAAACTGCTCTTAAATTTAATTTTTATTTTCTTTGTCTTAACAGTCATGTTTATTTTTCTACCTGATTTAAGTCAATGCACACTGCTCAAAAAAATAAAATAAAGGGAACACTTAAACAAGTATTCAATGAGAATGTTTCATTCATTCAGATCTAGGATATGTTATTTGAGTGTTCCCTTTATTTTTTTGAGCAGTATATTTGCTCTCAATCTGAACTAAACCTTCAGACAATCTCTGGGGTTTGTCTCCTTAAAGAAATGTTTATATCCAGCAGTTTAGTACTGTCTTGTCTTCTGCCAAAATTTTTGTGTTTATTTTTTTATGTTTTCTTGGACGGTTCCTTGGTGTCTTCATTTGCAGTTGCCCTACACTTGGAGTGGAGTAGTTCTTTTCCAACATTGATTATCTGCATTGCAATATTTAAAGACATGGGTTTTTTTAAAGAGTCCTCTTAAATAAGTTCCTTTTCCTAAGTGCTCAACTGGGGTTTGAAGCCTCCTGAAAAAAGCAGAGGGTGGAAGCCATGCAGGGCTCTTCCTTACTTGAGCCCCCATGAGCCCCCATGGCCTGGACCAAGGAAAGCACCAGCAGGTCTCCTGCCTGCCCAGTCCCGCCCCCATGAGGCTGGTGGCAGTGAATGTACAGCTTCAAGAGAAGCTACTTCAATATTGCAAATTGTGTTGGAATTGCAAAGGCCCCTCTCGAGCCTTGAAGGCCAATCTAGCTGTGGACGAGGCAATTTGAAAGGGACATGAGGCTCCGGTTGATTTTTTTCAATATTTTTGCTAAGCTTGGCTTATGAATACACCAGATACCGAAATAATGGATCCAGACACTTTGATAATACACATTCTTTTTTCTTTCTTTCTGGAACGTGCATACATAGTTAGAGAAAATGTTAAGGCAGCATATACTGTAGATCAGTGATTTTCAACCTTTTTTGAGCCGCGGCACATTTTTTACATTTACGAAACCCTGGGGCACATTGAGCGGGGGGGAGGGGGCTAAAAAAAGTTTGGACAAAAAAATTATCTCTCTCTCTCTCTTCCTCCCCTTCACTCTATTTCTTTCTCCCTCCCTCTTTCTCTCTCTTCCTTCCTCTTTTTTGCTCTCTTTCTCTCTCCCTCACTACCTCCCTCTATGTCTTTCTCTCTCTCTCCTTGCCTCCCCCTCTCTCTCTTGCTTTCTTTCTCTCTCTTTCTCTCTATCTCTTTATCTCTCTTTCTTTTGTTTTCTCTCTCTCTCTTCCTTTCTTTCTCTCTCTTGTTCCCTTTCTCTCTCCCTTTTTCACTCTCTTTCTTTCTTTCTCTTTCTTTCTTTCTCTCTTTCTCTCTCTCTTGCTTTCTTTCTCTCTAAGCTTCGCGGCACACCTGACCATGTCTCGCGGCACACTAGTGTGCCACGGCACACTGGTTGAAAAACACTGCTGTAGATCATTGATGGCGAACCTTTTTTTCCTTGGGTGCCGAAAGAGCTTGGGCATGCACTATTGTGCCTGCACGGATGCCGACACCCATATTTCAATGCCTGGAGAGGGTGAAAACAGCTCTTCCCTGCTCCCCCCCCCCGAGGTTCTCTGGTTCTGGAAATGGCCTGTTTCCCAACTTCTGGTGTGCCCAGTAGGCTTGTGTTTCACCCTCCCCAGCTCCAAAGGTTTCCCTGGAGCCAGGGGAAGGTAAAAACAGCCTCCCCATCCCCCGGGGGCTCTCTGGAAGCCAAAAACCTAGCTGGCTAGCACACACATGCACGTTGGAGCTGAGCTAGGGCAACTCGTGTGCCAGCAGATATGGCTCCGTGTGCCACCTGTGGCACCCATGCCATAGATTCGCCATCATTGCTGTAGATCAATAATGGTGAACCTATAGCACATGTGCTACAGATGCCACGTGGAACCATATCTGCCTGCATGTGAGCTGTTGCCCTAGCTCAGATCCAGTGTGCTGGCCAGCTGATTTTCATCTCATGCAGAGGTTCTGGGAGGACAATTTGGCCTCCAGGAAGGGGGGGCATCCAAGAAAGCCTCTGGAGCCTGGGGAGGACAAAAAATGGGCCTTGCAGGCCCATCAGAAGTCAGGGAATGGGCCCTCAAGGGTAGGTAAATTTGGAAGTTACAATTTTTAAGTAGGTGTGGTCCTACCTTTTTTTATCCTTTTTTTTTCATAGTCATAAAAAACATTAACAAGGATTTCTGCTTTGATACCAAAAACAGGAGGTAATACTTGCAAGGTAAAATATCTTTTTAATAAATGTATTTGTAGCATATCATAGCATATGAAAGGTACACGTTCAAAAATATATAGCTCTACACGGGATGTTCAACAGCAGGGAGACGTAGGAGAGGCACACAAAAATTTAGTGTAAATCACTTAATGCCCTTTTCCTCTTGCTCACGAAAAGAAAGAAAATGATCTAATTGTCCTAGGACAGCACTGGAGAGGAAGTTTAAATGAAAATAATTGTGTAAAAGAACAGGAAAACAGACCATTGCCTCCTTTACGTGCATACTGACATGTGTCAATCACCTACAAGTGATGGTTAGCATTCCCATGATATCCACTGCTTTTCAGATCTTAGTTTTAACTTCTCACAGTCTCTTTTGCATAACCCTTAGTTGAGTTCCTTCACAAAATAAACACTATGTTTTCTATAGTCTAATTAAGGAAGCTACCATATTTTTTGGAGTATAAGATGCTCTGGAGTATAAGTCGCACCTTAGTTTTGGGGGAGGAAAATAGGGAAAAGAATCTGCTTACCAGGTATTCATCTGGCTAGCATCCTTAGTCTGGTCAGCTTCAGCACATTATTTTATCCCCAGGTTAAGAGTTTTAAAAAAATTATTCTGAGACAGTAACAATGAAAGAGCTTGCAGTAAGAGCTGGGAACATCATTAGCATGTGGAAAGAAACAGTCGGAGCAAGTGGAGCAATGGAAAAAACCTTGCAAAGACTTAGGGCTTGGAAAACATTCTCTGCAGAGAGTAACAAGGAAAGAGCTTGCAAGCTAGTAAGAGCTGGGAACATCATTAGCATGTGGAAAGAAACAGTCGGAGCAAGTAGAGCAATGGAAAAAACCTTGCAAAGACTTAGGGCTTGGAAAACATTCTCTGCAGAGAGTAACAAGGAAAGAGCTTGCAAGCTAGTAAGAGCTGGGAACATCATTAGCATGTGGAAAGAAACAGTCGGAGCAAGTAGAGCAATGGATAAAACCTTGCAAAGACTTAGGGCTTGGAAAACATTCTCTGCAGAGAGTAACAAGGAAAGAGCTTGCAAGCTAGTAAGAGCTGGGAACATCATTAGCATGTGGAAAGAAACAGTCGGAGCAAGTAGAGCAATGGAAAAAACCTTGCAAAGACTTAGGGCTTGGAAAACATTCTCTGCAGAGAGTAACAAGGAAAGAGCTTGCAAGCTAGTAAGAGCTGGGAACATCATTAGCATGTGGAAAGAAACAGTTGGAGCAAGTAGAGCAATGGAAAAAACCTTGCAAAGACTTAGGGCTTGTAAAACATTCTCTGCAGAGAGTAACAAGGAAAGAGCTTGCAAGCCAGTAAAAGCTGTGAACATTGTTAGCACCTGGTTAGGGCTGGAAAGAAACATTCAGAACTACATTCAGAGTATAAGACGCACCCTAATTATCAGCTTCTTTTAGGGAGGAAAAAGGTGCTTCTTATACACCGAAAAATACGGTAGCTAATTTCTTCACCTCTTGGTGGCCCTGGCACCTCTTCCTTCCTTCTAACATTTTAAAATTTCCCAAATCTAATTTTAGGGATATGAACCAATTTGCTCAATGGCTGACAGCGGCTATAGGGTCAGGCTCCATTTCAGTTAATGCTTCCATTTTCATTGCAGGAAACTGAATATGGCCAGTCTATAGATATTTCCACCACCAGGCATTAGTGGTTGCTATGCACCAATAGCGGCCGCCAGATTGCACAATTTGAGCGTGACCGCTCGGGTGGCAATCGTATGGGTGCCGCCATCTTTTTTCCTCAATTTTTCATTTTTTTGCTTTGTGTGCATGTCCAGAAGCAAATTCTAATGAATGGGATGCATGCATGAGATTTCTGTGATATTTTGCTTCTGAGCATGTGCAGAAGCAAAAATTGCAGAAACCTCATGCCCCCATGCATCCTCTCGTGAGATTTCAGCATGTTTTTGCTTCTTGCACATGCGCGCAGGCAAAATTACACTGGGTATGGGCGTGCATAGCTCATACGCACACTTAAGACAACCGAAGCTGCATGTGTAGCACATTGGTAGCGGCCGTAATAGCAGTCCGCCCTTGACCACTGGTGTGGGTGAACTGTTACGAACCAGCAGCAAACCGTCAATGTTCTTGGGGCGTCAATACCAAGAACAAGGGTATATGAGTTTTCTTGATCTGACCCAAAAGATCCATGCGTGCTATTGTTGACTAGAGAAGAATAGAACCTTACACTCAAATCAGTTCCTTGTTCCACCACTGATTTGCACCGAAGCTACATTAAAATTGTCATTGAAAAATGGAGCTATGTTGAGGCGCTTGAGGACTTAATTGTTTATTCCCCAAACATGAAACTCTTTACTTTCCCATATAGCTATTACATTTTTAAAAAAATGTTTTCCATCCGGTAGCTTCATGCAGTTAATTTGGAGGCACCGAAGCCCAGCTACAAAATTGATTAGGGCTGGATAAATTTTACCATAAATTTTTATGGGTACAGTGGTACCTCTACTTATGAACTTAATTCGTTCCGTGACTAGGTTGTTTAGTAGGAAAGTTTATGACAAGAAGCAATGATTCCCATAGGAATCAATGTAAAAGCAAACAATGCGTGCGATTGGGGAAACCACAGGGAGGGTGGAGGCCCTGTTTCCTCCCAGGAGATTCCTAGAGAGGCCCCATAGAGGCTTCTCCCTGCCTTTTCCGGCCCTGTTTCCTCCCAGGAGATTCCTAGAGGAGGCCCCATAGAGGCTTCTCCCTGCCTTTTCCGGCCCTGTTTCCTCCCAGGAGATTCCTAGAGAGGCCCCACAAAGGCTTCTCCCCACCTTTTCTGGTTACAGTTTCCTCCCAGGAGATTCCTAGAGAGTCTCCATGGAGGCTTCCTAGAGAGGCCCTTTGGAGGCTCGGGTTTGTAAGAGGAAAATGGTTCTTGAGAAGAGGCAAAATAATCTTGAACACCCGGTTCTTATCTAGAAAAGTTCGTAAGTAGAGGCATTCTTAGGTAGAGGTACCACTGTATTTTGTCACAGGTTACACCAATATGACCCTAGATTTATTGAACTGGCCTTTGAATAATCCTATGGGGGAGACCTTTGATCAATGGATATGCTGTTGATCTTCCAGCTGTCTTTGTAGAGGAAATCACAGAATAACAGAGTTGGAAGGGACCCAAGAGGTCTTCTAGTCCAACCCCCTGCTCGAGCAGGAAATCTGAAAGGGCCAAACTGTTTTAGATGGGCTCGATGCACGGCAGGTGATGGTCAGAGTTGCAATGCTTACAATGCTCTTCTCCCGGTCTGCCAATCACGGAGGGGCAGCCATGTTCGTGTGGGTGTAAGAAGACCTGGAAAGAGATGCTTTGGTTGTCTTTCCTTCCTCGTCCTCTCCCATCTCCGTTCGGCTTGCCAGAAGGCGCGGCTTCCTGCAGCAAGTGAAGGTCGCGAGAAAGCCCAGGCGGAAACGCCTGTTCATGAAGCAGTAGACGATCGGATTCACGCAGGCGGAGGTGTAGGAGAGCAAATGGATGAATGAGATGGGAGCTCCCGAGAGCAGGAGTTGAGCAGAAGTGGCGTCAAAGGCCCTCCAGGTGTTGACACTGAAGATGGGCGTCCAACAGAGGAAGAATAGGATCACAATCACAATCAGCATTCGGATCACCAGCTTCTTGGCCATCAGGTTAGCTGAGGAAGAGTTGCTCCTGGGACGGTCAACCTTCTGGCTGTTGCTGGAGGAGCTGATGGACGAGAGTTGACGAAGAGGGATCTTCTGTTGCCGCCGCTGCTGCTGCTTCTTCTTTTTCAGGTAGCAACTGTCTCCATCTTCGTACCTGCCTCGGCTGCTCTCGATAGCTTTCCGTTCTGCAGGTGGAAATTTGGGACTGATGACATTGATCTATCTATCCATAACTATCTGTCTGTCTGTCTATCTATCTATCTATCTATCTATCTATCTATCTATCTATCTATCTATCTATCATCTATCTGTCTATCTATCTATCTATCTATCTATCTATCTATCTATTTATTATTTTATTTATTTATTTATTTATTTATTTATTTATTTATTAGATTTGTATGCCGCCCCTCTCCACAGACTCGGGGCGGCTCACAGCAATAACTATCTATCTATCTATCTATCTATCTATCTATCTATCTATCTATCTATCTATCTATCCATCCATCCATCCATCCATCCATCCATCTAATTTATACACTGCCCAACTCCTCAAGGACTCTGAGCAGCTTATAACAAATAAAAACAATATTTAAAATATTGCAAAACCCTAGTAAAAGCCATACACATCTCTCAGTATCTCTCATGGCTGGATCTAGATAGTATCTCATGTCAAGGATTAGCCCAAACCTAGGTGTTATTCCATTATGTTGTTATATAAGGTAAAAGAAGATTGCAAGTTTGTTAAATTAATGCTGAGCCATAGGGAGGAAACTGCAACCTGATTGGGCCATAGCATTATAAAATGTAAAGCATCTTTACAATTGGTGTGGTGTTTTTGTATGGTTGGTAGTTGGCTGGCTGAAGCGGTCTGAGTGTGAGTTTTGAGTTAGAGCTGTGGTGTTGATACAGAGAAACCTGGATTGGTTTAGTATCTACCTGTAAGTAAGCTTTACTGCATATAGCTAAAGTAAAGTTTGTTCCTGTAAATAGAAGACTAAAATAGAAGATAATTTGCTTGCACTGAAGAGTAAAACTGTTTACTAGTGTTTTTCTACTAAAGTGCCTTCGTTATTTATCTGAACTGATTCCTGAATTGCTACACTATAATTCTGGTAGATAGACAAGTCCTATCCAGCTGCTGCATATCTCAATATATCTGGACATCTCTTTCGGTCAATGGCCCCAGGCCTGCTGGAAAACCCAAGTCTTTACAGCATTGTGGAAGGCCAGTAGGGTGGGTAGGGTATGGATCTCCAGGGGCAGCTGGTTCCAGAGAGCCAGAGCCACCACAGAGAAAGCCCTTCTCGGCGGCCCCGCCAGTTGGCATTGTTCGGTTGACAGGAACCGGAGAAGGCCAGCCCTAAGCCATGTAGGGCTTTATAGGTGGTGACCAACACCTTGAATTTCCTCTAGAGACTGATTGGGAGACAGTGCAGCTCAGGGAGAGTTGGTGTGATGTGGGTGTACCTAGGTGCATCCACAACAGCTCACGCGGCTGCGTTCTAGACTAGTTTTCAGGGTAACCCCATGTAGAGTGCATCCTGGACCAAGTAGAGGCGCAATTGGAGCACCAGGCGGCCCTGTGCAAAGGTCAACCCTCATTAGCACTCAAAACAATTTGGCCCCTTGGTTTCCAACCCTAATCCTTCCCATGGCCTCTCCACTTTGCAAATGGCAGGTTCCCTAAAATGTCATTCTCTTGGGAGATATTTTAATTTGACTTATTGGCATCCTGCCTTCATTATTTTTTACAAATCACTCGAGGTGGCAAATATACACAATGCTCCTTCCTCCTCTGATTTTCTGCACCACAGCCACCCTGTGAGGTGAGTTGTGTTGGGAGAGGGCGAGTGGCCCCAAAGTCACCCAGCTGGCTTTCATGCCTAAAGCTGGACTATAACACCCAGTCTCCTAGTCATTGGCCCAAAGTCATCCAGCTACTTTTATGCCTAAGGCTGGACTAGAAACCCCACGCTCCTAGTGATTGGCCCAACCTCACCCAGCTGACTTTCATGTTGAATGCTGGACTCCCATTCCCCGGTGATTAGCCCAAAGTCACTCAGATGGCTTTCATGTCTAAGGCTGGACTACAATTCCCAGTCTCCTGATGATTAGCTGGGTGGGTGCCTTGGATGGATGGATGGATGGATGGATGGATGGATGGATGGATGGATGGATAGCAGACAGATAATCAATGATAGACTAGACTAGATTAGGAATGGGAATGGGAATAGAGTAGAGTAGAGTAGAGTACAACAGAACAGAATAGAATAGAATAGAATAGAATAGAATTCTTTATTGCCCAACTGTGATTGGACACACAAGGAATTTTTCTTTGATGCATATTCTCTCAATGTACATAATGATAGACAGGAAGACAGATAGATAAATACATAGATTAATTATAGACATATTATAGATATACAGATGATAGATAGATAGATAGATAGATAGATAGATAGATAGGTAGGTAGGTAGGTAAATAGGTAGGTAGGTAGATAGGTAGGTAGATAGGTAGGTAAATAGGTAGGTAAATAGGTAGGTAAATAGGTAGGTAGGTAGGTGGGTGGGTAGATTGGTAGGTAGGTAGGTAGGTAGATCGGTAGATAGGTAAATAGGTATTTATATAGGTAGATCAGTAGATAGGTAGGTAGGTAGATAGGTAAATAGGTAGGTAGGTAGATAGGTAGATAGGTAAATAGGTAGGTAGGTAGGTAGGTAGTTCAGTAGATAGGTAGGTAGGTAAATAGGTAGGTAGGTAGGTAGACAGATAGATAGACAGACAGAAAGACAGACAGACAGACAGACAGACAGATAGATAGATATGAGAGAGAGAGAGAGAGGCATAGATATAAACATAAACATAGACATATCATTGTTTGTGCTTGTACGTGTCAAGCTATTAAGACAGAAAGCAAATGGACCAATTCAGTAGTCAGGATTACCTCGAGAAGATTTTCTGTTGCTCGCATCAAATTTTATCCCTCTATAGAGCTCCAAGGAGATTAATCCATACGCTATCATCATTATGATCCCCGGGATAAGGAAAAGGATGAGGAGTTGGAAAATATACCTGGGAAAGCCACAAGCAAGATTTAGATCACCAGGAAAGTCACATTTTCCTACCCGTCTCTCAGCAAACCTGATTCCCAGCATGCCTCTATCACCACTAGGCTATGTTTTAAAAATGAGAATAACAATTAGTATTTATAATAGGAAAGGCGGCAACTCGTGTTTTACTTGTGGCAGTAAAAAATTTGGCAGCCCATCACTGATAGTAAGCCACCGAGAACTGCTCTGCATAGTGAGAAGTGCGGCATGTACATTTAATGAATAAATGGACCAGTTGGTACCTGCTATTTTAAAAGCAGGACACCCAACCACCCACTCCCAAAAACACAGGATGAACAGTTATTCCAGAACAAATATCTCCTTCTTTGCTATAATTATCTCTGTTTTTCAAAATAAGATCAGCAGAGGAATTTTTGGAAAGTTTATTATTATGGGGCTATTTCTGACTTGAAATATGAAATTACCGTAGAGTGTATGAAGGCATAATTTAAACATAATTGTTTTGCTTTCCAGCACTGTCATGATTAACGATCAGGCGTCTGATATTACAGAAAACATTTTTCACTTGAGCTTCAGTTAGAATTATAGCTGATTAGTCTGGCATCTTTGGCCAGCTCACCAGTTCTAAACACTAAATAATATTATCTCAAACAAATAAATACACTTTTGACTAATATTCGTGCCACAGGTTTGATTTAATATCACCCCAAATCCAAAACAGGGCAGATGATAATTTGAGTTGTTGTTATAAGAACTGCTGAAGAAATATGGGTCTACTTTAAAAAAAATAAATGTTTATTTGTTGAAGATTTCAGTGAGTAGACTTCTAAACTTTCCTGTAAATCTGGAAAGATACTGGTGACTGCAAAACAGTTGTGTTATTTGTCTGAAAAGAAGGCCAGGGCACCCAATAATTAGTCTAAGATGCTGTGTGTGAGAGAGAGGAGGGGGAGGGAGAGGGAGGGAGAATAATAGAATAGACTAGATAGACTAGACTGGAATAGAATAGAATAGAATAGAATAGAATTCTTTATTGGTCAAGTGTGATTGGTTACACAAGGAATTTGTCATTGCTGCATATACTCCCAGTGTAGATAAAAGAAAAGATACATTTGTCCAGAATCATGAAGTACAACACTTAATGATTGTCATTGTTGTGGTTAGCTCTGGCCCAGCTCCTGCCCCAAGGAATGTGGAGGTGGATGTGGGGGAGACATCCACATGCCGCAGGCCTGTTTTGCTCCCAGTAGAATCTGCCAACAAAGTCTCCTCTGACCAAGGAAGCATGAGTGACACGGAAGAGGGGAGTATGGCAGACAGCCCAGGAGATCAGTCATCTGTATCATCCCTGGATTCTGAACAAGAATTAATGACACATCCACACATGCGTAGAGTGATGCATAGGAGACAACAACTGAAGGATTATTACAAGAGAAAATGAGGCCACCCGTGGTTGGGTGGGCCTGCTGTAATTAGTGCTACAGATAAAAGTGCAGCCTGGTGTTTTAGCCTCATGGCAGTTTATCTGATTCATTGTTTTGTCAAGATCGTGGTTTTTGCTGTTCAGGATTGTGTGTGTGGACTCTCTGGACTTCAGAATTGGACTCAATTTCCCAGTTATTGGGTGAGCAATTGGACTGCATTTAACCTGTGCCTTGTGTGTACCAGAAAATCCCTTTGACATTTAAAAAGGGAGCTGTTTCTGTTTTTCTGTTTATAAAAACCTTTGGGTTTTCCTTTTATCGTGTGGTGTGTGTCTTCCTGGACTAATTACCCTGTAATTACAGGCAGTTGAGACATGCTGGCAGAACAGTCATAGGGTACAAATAAGCAATCGGGAAACAATCAAGTAATGCACCACATTTTTTTCTTCAACAATTATTTATTGAACACAATGAAACTTAAACACAAGAAAGAATGATATTTCTTCTACACTCTCTATTTTTCCATGTAATCTCCGTCCCGTTCTATGACCTTCCTCCATCGAGACACAAGGGTGTGTATACCCTATTGGTACCATTCCTAATTCTGGTCACAAAGCCATTTCTGCACTGTGTGAATCACCTCTTTATCATCCTCAAAATATCTTCCGCGACTAACCGTACTTCTGTCGACTGCAGATTCTCCATAAACTGTACACAAACATTTGTGAATGTTCCCAACAGTTTCTTTCTCTGCAGTGAAAAATTCCATGATGACACGCTGCTTGTAACATACATCACTTATAGATGCCATTTCAAAACACTGCTGCAGCTACACTATCTGTCTGAAGAAACACAAAATTTACACACTCACTCCTGACAATTCAAATAACTTATATCTAAAGTTTTGCATTTGTACCATTACTGTACGTTTAAAAAAAAAAAGTGGTGCATTGCTTTCTGGGCAACCCTCATAAATCGTAAGGATACAAGCAAAGGTTACCATCATTTAGTCATAAGTGTTGTGAGCGTTCCCTGTCAGCCTTTAGAATTGTCAGATGCAGAAGACGAAGATGATGTAGAAGCTGTTAATTACCCTGATTTAGGAGATGTGGGAGAAGCTAATGAGGATGAAAGGGAAATAGAACAGCCATCCGACGAAAGCACGCAGAGTAATGCTTCTTCAGATAACAGGGTGATAGAAGGGAGTCCTTGGTTAAATCCAAAGTTCAGAAGGTTACAGAAAAGAAAAGAAGAATTTTGGGGGCAGAAGTTGTAATACACTATTCAGAGTGTGTAAATTAATTAATTAATTAATTACATCACTTCCAGAATTGAAAGGAAGAGATGGATTGCTTTTCTTCAAAGTGCCAGAAAAAATGGTGGTGTATGTCGTCTCTCCAAAGAAGTAAGTTTTATATTGCATGATAAACTGCTTTTTAACAGCGTGAACCTGACTCAGGGATAAGAAGATGTTTTGAAGTAGACAGCCTGTTATTTTAGAAAGAATTATAACTTCGTAATTTAGTCTGTGAGATTTGGAATGCACTTTTCCATGCCGGAGCTGTAATGACAAAATCCAATGTGGAAGGAAAAATAAAATAAATGTTGTTTTGAAAATTACAAGCTGTAAAGCTCGTATTCTTACAGCAGCCAGCCAGATCCCAGCCCAGGTCCAGAACAATAAGTGGGAGGATTAATACTAATGTGCAGTATAATGCTATATTTATATACTTAATGTTGCAATAGAGACACCAACTGTTGTTGCAATTACCGTAGATGCAATATTTTGGTTCCACCGAAATCACAAATCATTGTACTTTCTGTAATTTGAATAGATTAAGACAAATGCCTTCCAAAAAAAAAGCAAGGACACATATGGACAACTCTTACCAGGACTGCTCGATCACTGTGCTTGGCCAATTAATGCGGCACTTGGAGGTGGTGCTGTTAGGAAACGCTGAAGGCACCAGCGTGCTGTAAATTGGGTACGGCGTCATGATGACAAAAGATAGGCACCATGTGGCCGCAATTACCTTCAAGGCGTGAGATTTGGTCTGCCAGACACGAGACTGTAGGGGTTTGCATATAGCACTGTATCTCTCAAGAGAGATAGCCACCAGGCTAAAAGTTGACACGCTCACCGAGACACCTAGGTGGGTAGGAAAGCAGAAAGAGAAGAAGAGAATGACTGGCCTCGTTTTTACAGTCTTAAAACCAAGACAGAAGAAGACAGAAGAAGGTTGATGCGTCTAGTAACAGCCAATTTAACACCAGTTTTGCACCATAGATGGGGACCTGCAATGGAGCTCCATGGGGTTTTTTTTAAGACCAACTAGACATCAGTTGTGCTAGGGGCACCTGTGGTGGCCGAGTGCTAAGGCAGGACTTCCCTCAAACTATGCCTCACTCTCATTATAATCTTCCTTCCTTCCTTCCTTCCTTCCTTCCTTCCTTCCTTCCTTCCTTCCTTCCTTCCTTCCTTCCTTCCTTCCTTCCTTCTAGATAGATATTTTCTATCCATCAATACCTTAATCTGTTTAGATAGCTAGATGCATGGGTAGATGGATAGGTGGATAGGTGGATGGATGGATGGATGGATTCATTGATAGACAATAAATAGATTTAGAAGTATGCTTGTGTGTGTGTTTGAGAGAGAGAGAGAGAGAGAGCCAGGGGTGGGCAGCCGGTAGAACAGGGTGGAATGCAGTTCCACTGGCAAAAATGAAGTTGTATGCACAGCTCCAAGTGACCGGCGGCAGTCACTTCCTGGATCACCGGTCTTGGCTCAGGTCTCCTTTCCCCCCCCTGCTGCAACGTCTGGGCTCCTTGCTTTTTTCCTCTTTCCTCCTTCCTGGCCTTGGATGAGCTTACCTCTCTCCTGCCTGCCTCCCCTCCAGCCTCATGTGACCAATTCCCGAGGCCAGAAAGGAGGAAAGAGGAAAAAAGCAAGGAGTGCGCAGCAGCCGCAGTGGAAAAAAGGAGACCTGAGTCGAGCCAAGCCATGCCAAAGCAGTCTGGGCTGAGGTCTATTTCCCCTTGCAAGTCCCTCACTCTGCCTGCAGCTGAAGTGAAAAGGCATTGTGCGGCGATAATAACCTTGTAACTCTCCCTCGGCTTTCTGATATTTTTAAATCCCCCCCTCCTGTCCTCCTCCTCAGAAAGGAGGCCTCATCTCAAGGGGAGGGCTTTCCTCCCCCCTCTTTTCTCAACACCTGATTGGCACCCATTTGCCTAACTATCAAGCCTGAGGCAGGGGGCGACCCAGGAAGGGGAGCACGGGAAACACAGAGCAAATTGTCACCCCAGCAAGCGACACTGGTGAGGTTGTAAGTTGAGGACTTAACAGTTCACTCGAACAATGATGATCGTTCAAGCCACTCCTACCTGGTCACATGGCCAGCAAGTCATTTCTACCCAGTCAGATGACCATCAAGCCACGCCCACAAAATAAGCCACACCCACAGTGTGGCAGTAAAAGTTTTGCCCATTACTGGAGAGAGCTCTGCAAACAACAAATGTGTTACGGAAGTTCTGATCACCTGCTACATAAAGATGACATTATTCCTGATTTACAATATGGAAAATGTTAATTCTCTTTCATGTGAATGCTCCGGAAAAATTAGTAAATGACCTTCCCCATTAAATGAATTTTATATGGAAAAAAAAAAGTGTATCATGAAGTTTTGTATAATTGAATGGGTCATTTGTCCAGAATAGTATAGGATTATTATTATTATTATTATTATTATTATTATTATTATTATTATTATTATTAATTAGATTTATATGCCGCCCCTCTCCGTAGACTCGGGGCGGCTCACAACAGGATATCCTGATTGTGCAGAAGCTTGGACTAGATAGAAAGATTCCCTTCCAAATTTGTTATTCTGTTATTCATCATGCAAATGACACAAATTATTGACATGATGATAAATGGAACATCACTTTCCCTACCTAATGATGCCTGTAACAGGTGGCCTGGTTGCTCACTCTCAATTTCTGATGCATTTTGCAAAATTCTGTATCTGATAATGATAATAATTATAATTATAATGACGACAACGACAACAACAACAACAGAGTTGGAAGGGACCTTGGAGGTCTTCTAGTCAAACCCCCTACTTAGGCAGGAAACCTTACACCACTTCAGACAAATGATTATCCAACAACTTCTTAAAAACTTCCAGTGTTGGAGCATTCACAACTTCTGGAGGCAAGTTGTTCCACTGATTAATTGTTCTAACTGTCAGGAAATTTCTCCTTAGTTGTAGGTTGTTTCTCTCCATGTTTAGTTTCCACCCACTGCTTCTTGTTCTATCCTCAGGTACTTTGGAGAATAGTTCTTTGTGGCAATCCCTGAGATATTGGAACACTGCTACCATGTCTCCCCGATCCTTCTTTTCATTAAACTAGACATACCCAATTCCTGCAACCGTTCTTCCTATGTTTTAGCCTCCAGTCCCCTAATCATCTTTGTTGCTCTTCTCTGCATTCATTCTAGAGTCTCAACATCCTTTTTACATTGTGGCGACCAAAACTGAATGCATTTTAAAGGGCATGCTAATGAATAGAAGATCATTAGTGATCCCTTTAAAAAATCTTGCACAAATTAATTGAGATTGCTCGAGGTTTATAACCAGCAATTGTCACTGAAATGACAATATGACAGATTGATATATTTTGGAACCTTAAAAAAACCCCTTCTTTCTCTTTGAGGTTTTGTTTTATAGAATTCTTTATTGGCCAAGTGTGATTGGGACACACAAAGAATTTGTCTTTGATGCATTTGCTCTCAGTGTACATAAAAAGACAAGATATATTCATCAAAAATCGTAAGGTACAACACTTAATTATTGTCATAGGGTATAAATAAGCAATCAGGAAACAATATTAATATAAATCATATAATACAAGCAACAAGTTACAGTCATAGAGTCATAAGTGGGAGGAGATGGATATTAGGAACAATAAAAAGACTAATACTGTAGTATTGAAGTTAATAGTTTGACAATGGTGAGG
This sequence comes from Erythrolamprus reginae, assembly GCF_031021105.1. Lineage (NCBI taxonomy): Eukaryota > Metazoa > Chordata > Lepidosauria > Squamata > Dipsadidae > Erythrolamprus > Erythrolamprus reginae. The sequence continues at coordinate 21,398,127 of NC_091956.1, read as the reverse complement.
GAATTATTTGTTTAGCAGAGTGGTGGCATTTGGGAAAAAATGTTTTTATGTCTAATTTATTTTATTTATTTATTTATTTATTTATTTATATTTATTTATTTATTTATTCATTCATTTGTCCAATACACAATACGTATGGAAGAGAATAGACATGAAGTAATATATATAAAGATAATATGTAAAAATAGAGGAGAGGATATATGAAAGGAAGAAAATATATATGATATATGAGATAAAGGAAAGACAATTGGACAGGGGACAAAAGGCACACTAGTGCACTTATGTACGCCCCTTACTGACCTCTTAGAAACCTGGAGAGGTCAATTGTGGATAGTCTAAGGGAGAAATGTTAGGGGTTAGAGGTTGACACTATTGAGTTCGGTAATGAGTTCCGGAGAGTAATTGTCTTGGTTTGCAGTGCTCTATAGCTTGGTTTTGAGGGTAGGAGTTGAAACAATTTATGTCCAGGATGCTAAGGATCAGTAAATATTTTCATGACCCTCTTTTTGACTAGTGCAGTATTCAGGTCCTCAATGGAAGGCAACTCTGTATAATATCTCAATTTTTGTCTATATTGGGATTTCCTAAAATGAGGTCTCTAGCAAATAAATCAGCAGAAGGCGGCTAATATTTATTCAAACGCTTCACAAAATTAAACAGCCCTAATCAAATCAAATATTACACAATCAAGATGTCCAGGACCCAATGACAGATACCTGAAACATGTTGACAGCCTATTTTATTATACAAACACGAGGGCAGGAAAAGTTGATAGAAATTCCTCCTAATTTATGTTTTGACTAACCAGAAAAAAATGGTTTATGACATTTACTATCGTAAGAGATGCCATTTTTCTTTCCAGCATCATGAATGAAAGAAAACCAGTCTGGTTCAGCTAACATAGATGTAGGAAAAAAGTAATAATTTTCCATGTTGACGTACCACAGTTTGAAGACATAAAATTTAAACAGCAGTCAAAAGTGTTGAGACAGGGAATGAGTCATTTGGGGCCATAACTCTTACAAATTGTATATCTTGTCCTATATTATACATTTGAAAAGGTTGATGATGCTATAAATGTCATATTGACATATTTCCTCAAATTGTCTTTCTGAAGGCAATCACCAAGGGGAGGGGGATCTTTTGTTCTTTTGAGGGTTTTAAGATCTGCAATTAACCTCTGAGTTGTTGACTGTTACTTTTATACCCTCCTGATTCATTTATTATCTCATCAACAGTGTTTCCCCTTTTCCTGAAAAAAGGGACTTTGCCTTTGGGTTTTTATTACAGTTTTTTCAGGAAGAAATACTCCTGTACAGTGCAGGTACATCTGTGACAAGAAAGGTCATAAAACGAGGCAAAATGTACTCAATAAATGTCTCATTTAAAGGAAACATTGGATTTGGTTGTTAGAGGAATACCTGGACCTAAAGGTAAAGATTCCCCTTTGCACATACAGTGGTATTTCTACTTAAGAATTTAATTCTTTCTGTGACCAGGTTCTTAAGTAGAAAAGTTTGTAAGTAGAAGCAATTTTTCCCATAGGAATCAATGTAAAAGCAAATAATGCGTGCAAACCCATTAGGAAAGAAATAAAAGCTCAGAATTTTGGTGGGAGGAGGAAGAGGAAGAGGAGGACAGTTGCTGCTCAGAGCGAAGGGAGCATTAAGTAGAAAATGGTTCTTAAGAAGAGGCAAAAAAATCTTGAACTCCCGGTTCTTATTTAGAAAAGTTCTTAAGTAGAGGCATTCTTAGGTAGAGGTACCACTGTAGGTGCTAGTCATTCCCGACTCTAGGGGGCAGTGCTCATGTCTGTTTCAAAGCTGAAGAACCAGTGCTGTCCAAAAACATCTCCGTGGTCATGTGGCTGGCACGACTAAATGCCAAAGGCATACGGAGCACGGTTACCTTCCCACCAGTGAAGGACTGCACTTACCATTGTATGACGGGATGCCTCTGGGTGGGCAGCGGGCGTGGGAGAGAGGGCATGGGTGCGCTATACATGCTCAGGAAGTGAAATCTAGTGTGAGGACATGCGTGACCACAAGGTTTTGGCTTTTTTTTTTTTGCTTCTGCATATGCACAGGAAGCAAATCTCACGCCGGGCATGTGTGCCCATCCGCCGGTCAGCTGGAGCTGCACTTATCTTTTCTTTTATGTACACTGAGAGCATATGCACCGAAGATAAATTCCTTGTGTGTCCAATCACACTGGGCCAATAAAGAATTCTCTTCTATTCGATAATTACATGGGCATGTCAATAATTCCTGGCCCTTTTGAATCAGTTCTCATACATGTTGTGGTTAGTTCTGGCCCAGGGACTGTGGATGTGGGGGAGACATCCACATGCCGCAGGCCTGTTTTGCCCCCGGTGGAATCTGCTGATGAAGGCTCCTCTGACCAAGAAGACATGAGTGACAGGGAGGAGGAGAGTTTGGCAGACAGCTCAGAACGAGATCAATTATCTTTCTCCTCCTTGGATTCGGAACAAGAGTTAATGATACAGCCACGCATGCAGAGAGCGATGCATAGGAAGCAACAACTGAGAGAGTATTATCAAAGAAAATGTGGCCACCTGTGGTTGGGTGGGGCTGTTGTAATTAGTGAGGCTGCTATAAATAGCAGCATGTGGGTTTGGCCATTGTGGAGGATTATCTGATCGTTGTGTTTCATGCCTGTCTTGCTGACTTTGACCTTTGTGTGTTGATTTTTCCCCACTTTGAAACTAAAGCAGAGCAAAGTGTGTTTCACTTTGTGAAAGAAGGACTGTGAATTGCCTCATAGCTGCAAGCTAGTACTGATAAGGGACTTGTACAAATTACCAGGTTGTTTGGAGACGAGTGCTCTTTGCTATACAAAAAGAGTGCTTAGTTTATTTGAATTTCCGTTATAAAGAACATTGTTTTGAATTTTCAAACGTGTGTGTGTCTGAAATTTGTACCTTTGAATTTTCGGGAGGATTCTACCAGAGAGCCCGACAGAACAATACAGTAGCCAAATTTACTCAAAGAGACAACTGGATGGGAAATTCTGGGAGTTGAAGTGCAGAGGTCTTAAAAATTGCCAAGGTTGGAGGCTTTTGACTTAGATGGGGGTTTTTTTGGGAGGGGGGCAGAAAACTAATTCTAAGTGGCCCAGATCTTGTAGCCTTAAATATCAGCAGCTTTTTTTCTTCTTAATGAGAAATGATTCAGTGTATTGGAAAACTCACAAATACTCCAGAAACACGTCAGTTGGAAATGGTTTTACCCAATTGACAACTCTACCTAAAGCTTGATTTCAATTGTGTCAGGGGTGGTTGGGTTGTCCCCAGTGCTCTGCCAGCAAAAACAGGCTTCTGAGCTCCGTTTCGGTTGCCACGGCTTCCTGCAGCCTTCTGCCAATGAAAATAGAGATTGGGAGTGCCACCTGTGGCCATCCGGAGCTCTGTTTTCAGCTGCAATTACCTCTTACAACCTCTGCCGGCAAAAGTGGAACTCAAGAACACTGCACATGGCCCTCTCAAACTCTGCTTTTCCACTGGCAGAGGCACTGTCCCCGGGTCTGAAGTTCGACACCCTTGCCCTAGCAAAACGAGGAAGATTTGGCAGACTCACCCATGAAATAGCTGGCAATTTTGCAGATGGAGCTGCCAAAAATGAAATCCTGTAGGAGGTTGGGGATCAGGGTGAAAGGCATGCAGAAGAAGCACAGCATGAGGTCGCTGATGGCTAGTGACAGCAGGAACAAGTTGGTGACTGTCCTTATCCTTTTGCTTCTGATCAGCACAATAATCACCAGGGTATTCCCCAAGACGCTGAGTAAAAAAATCAAGGAATAGAGGAAGATCCGTACTGTCTTGTCCAATTCTGCAAGGTAAAATGAACAATAATCAGAAAGAAGCATTGTGTATCAAATCACATGTTAAGCTCATGATGAGGCCATGATGGCGAACCTAGCCCACTGCAACAATATAGCCAAGAATGCTTCAAGAGTTGTAAACCTAATCCTACGTAGCTTCTGCTCTGGCAATCTCACACTACTTACCAGAGCTTACAAAACTTTTGCCAGACCCATCCTCAAATACAGCTCATCTGTTTGGAACCCATATCGCATCTCAGACATTAACACCCTTGAAAATGTCCAAAGATACTTCACCAGAAGAGCCCTTCACTCCTCCACTCGAAATAGAATACCTTACGAGACTAGACTTTCAATCCTGGGCTAGAAAGTTTAGAACAAGATCTAAGTATTGCCCACAAGATCATATGCTGCAACGTCCTGCCTGTCAGCGACTACTTCAGCTTCAACCACAACAACACAAGAGCACACAACAGATTTAAACTTAATATTAACCACTCCAAACTTGACTGTAAAAAATATGACTTCAGTAATCGAGTTGTCGAAGCGTGGAACTCATTACCGGACTCCATAGTGTCATCCCCAAACCCCCAACACTTTACCCTTAGATTATCTACGGTTGACCTATCCAGATTCCTAAGAAGTCAGTAAGGGGCGAGTACAAGTGCACTAGTGTGCCTTCCGTCCCCTGTCCCATTGCTCTCCTTTATCTCCTATTCCTTTCTTCTATTCCTATATCTCTTCTTCTATTCTTTCATTGATATGTTCTATTACTATACTTTCTTTTCTATTATTTCTTAGATATATTTTACTATGAGTATCTCCTCTATAACCTTCATCATGTATTTTACTATGTGCATATTGATATATACCCACTAAAACACTCATTGTGTATTGGACGAAATAAGTAAGTAAGTAAGTAAGTAAGTAAGTAAGTAAGTAAGTAAGTAAGTAAGTAAGTAAGTAAGTAAGTAAGTAAGTAAGTAAGTAAGTAAGTCATATCAGAGATCCATGTGAGGCATTGCCCTATGTCAGCTCCAGTTCACATGCATGCACTAGCCAACTTATTTTTGGTCTTGGGGAAGACCATTTTGTCCACAGAAGGCTTCAGGGAAGCTTCACTGAAATCCCAGAGTGCTAAAAAATGCCCAACATGCAAACTGAATGTTTGGGAAAATGGACTGCCGGTTTGCCTGGTTGTGCTGTTTTTTGCAGTCTTGAGGTTTCAGGAAGCTTTCATAAAGGCTCTGTGTGAAAAACAGCACAACAGGGAAACCGGAAGTCAATTTTTCCAAACTTCCAGTTTGTCTGTTTGGCCGTTTTTTTCACTGTCCCAGGCTTCAGTGAGGCCTGTGCTCATGCGCATGGATGGAGGGATTGTGCACATGGGGAGAGGCAGCCCCGGTGGTGTGTGCGCATGATGGAGGGGGAGGAAGGGTTTTTAGTTGTTTTATTAAATTGGATTGTTACATGTTGTTTTTTATCATTGTTGTTAGCCGTCCCGAGTCTGCGGAGAGGGGCGGCATACAAATCCAATTAATAATAATAATAATAATAATAATAATAATAATAATAATAATAATAATAATAATAATGTGTGTGGGCACCTGCACACACACCTTTTTGGCACGTGAACCAAAAACATTTCGCCATCACTATGGTAAGGGGTGGAAACACTTTCTTTCTACACCAGAGGTGTCAAATTGGATTTCTTTGAGGGCCAGATCAGCATTGTAGTTCTCCTGTATGGGTTGGCCATGGGTTGGAGAGACACCTCCTACCTCACCCTGCTGGACAAAACAGGGTGTTGGGAGGCTGCTTGTGGCCCCTCTGAACCCCGTTTTTGCTAGCAGAGCCACCACGGCCCAGGTCCTTTGCTATTTCCAGCCCTGTGGGCCAGATTTAAGCATCATGAGGACTGCATCCGGCCCACGGGCCTTGAACAACTAAATAACGTCACCAGGGAGGCGGATCCTCAGGAAATTCAACCCAGTCCATAGAGTTCTGAGGCTAGAACAACCCTTCTTGGACTCCTCTTTCGATGTGAGGGAAAAGCAGTGAGGCAACAATGCCTCCACCATGAGTAGCTTGCTCTGAGTCCTCCTTAAGTGCAAGGCTATTATAATTACTTGAAAGAAGGGGTGCTTTTCAACATTTTTGCTCCCACCCATCTGCAGAGGTCTTCTCCTCTCCAAACCCACGAAAAATGTCCCCCTTCACAGCCCCCTGACATAATCTGTCCGGAAATCGTTGGAGTACCAAGCATGAGGTTTGTCAGTGGTTCAAAATAGAATGATGTGAAGGGGACACATTTTGAGAGAAGTCATAAGCAGGGGAAAAGTTGAAGCAGACCAGTGGCAGGTTGTAAAATATTTGGCCACCTGTTCATGTTGTGTGCTCTCCCGGGCGTGCAATGCTTCTGCTCATGCGCAAACCAGGAGCAATCCACTGCTGAAGTAGACGTGCTCTAAATGATTTCTCTCCAGTTAGATCCTGAGCAATGGCACTTAGCTCAAAACAGGGAAGCACAAAAAAGAGACGAAAAGGCTAATTATGCGTCTCACTTGATGCTGCTCTTTCTGGCCATCCGGCCTGATTGGAAATTTTACGTTTGCTCTCCGTTTTCTGTCTCTGCCCCAAAGAATTGAGAAACTAGGAGGTTCTAAGTTAGTGGAACTGGAGACTAAATCTGGTAAGGTTTATTATTTGTTTGTTTGTTTGTTTGTTTGTTTGTTTGTTTGTTTAGTTAGTTAGTTAGTTAGTTAGTTAGTTAGTTAGTTAGTTAGTTATTTGTCAAACAATTATAGGGTGATAATTTGTACATATAAAACATTAGATAAGCAATGATAAAAAGTAGACAATAGGACAGGGACGGTAGGCACAATGGTGCGCTTATGCACGCCCCTTACAGACCTCGTAGAAAGGAGGAGAGATCAATTGTAGAATCAGGCAGTGCATTCCAGGCGTTGATTACTCTGTTGCTGAAGTCGTATTTTTTGCAGTCAAGTTTGGAGCGGTTGACATTTAGTTTAAATCGATTTTGTGCTCGTGTGTTGTTGCGGTTGAATGTCAAGTAGTCGTTAACAAAAGAAGAGGGAGTATTCTTATACAGGGGGCTACCCAGTGGTGGGCTCCTAGGGGTACGATCAGGTACGCAGAACTGGTAGCAAAATTTTGGTCAGGTACACAGTACTGATAGCAAAATTTTGATATTTTTTTTCTTTTTTTCCCTTCTGGGCTCTGGGTATTTTTTTCCTATCACAGAAGTTGAATGTGTATAATTTTAGAAGATCTGTGCATGCGTGTGTGTACATACACTTTATATAGTAGATAATCAGGGGTGGGCTACTGCCTGGATGGGGAGGAACTCAGTGGTATAGTGAAACGGGAGCTCCACCCCAGAACACCCAATTTGCACTGAAAGATGTTCAAACAAAATGCATAAGCCACGCCCACAGTGTGGTAGTAAAAATTTTGGTAGACCATCACTGGGGCTACCCCAAAGAAGAAGGAGTCAAGCTATTCTCCAAAGCACCTGAGGGTAGAGCAAGAAGCAATCGGTGGAAACTAATCAAGGAGAGAAGCAACTTAAAACTAAGGAGAAATTTCCTGAAGCTTAGGACAATTAATCAGTGGAACTGCTTGCCCCCAGAAATTGTGAAAGCTCCAACACGGGACATTTTAAAGATGATGTTGGATAACCATTTGTCTGAAGTGATGCAGTGTCTCCTGCTTGAGCAGGGGGTTAGACTAGAACAGTGTTTCCCAACCTTTTTTGAGCCGCGGCACATTATTCATGTTTTCAAAATTCTGGGGAACACTGAAGGGGAGGGCGGGGGGGCTAAAGAAAAGTTTGGACAAAAAAAATATCTCTTCCTCCATTTCACTCTATTTCTCCCTCCCTCTTTCTCTCTCTTCCTTCCTTCCCTTTTTTCTCTCCATCCCTCTTTCTTTCTTCCTCTCTTTTTTGCTCTCTTTCTCTCTCCCTCCTTCCCTCCCTTTATGTCTTTCCCTCTCACTCCTTCCCCCCTTTCTTTCTCTCTCTCTCTTGCTTTCTTTCCCTCTCTTTCTCTTGCTTTCTTTCTCTCATTCTCTCTCCCCTCCATTTTCTCTCTCTCTCTTTCTCTCTTGTTCACCACGCCAGCAACAGAGAGAAAAAGAAAGAGCGAGAGAGAGCCGGAGAGAGAGTGGAGTGCGCAGCAGCCATCAGCCTCCTCGCCCTCCCAGACGTCCCCAGCGCCCGGCCTCGCGCCGCCTCCCGTTAGCCCGGCCGAAAGCCACACAGTCCCGGACTCCCGGATCGCTCGCTTCTCCGGCCAGCGCGGCGCTTTCCTGGGCAGATGGCTTTGCTGACCGGAGAAGCGAGCGATCCGGGAGTCCGGGACTGTGTGGCTTTGCGCCATGAAGAGAAAACGGCAGCAGGGAAAAGTCGGCCGTTTTCTCTTCATGGCGCAAAGCCACACAGTCCCGGACTCCCGGATTGCTCGCCCCAAGGCAGGAGGCGGCGGCGGAGGAGAGTGGGCGGATCGGGCGGGCAATGGGGCAGGGCAGAGAAGCCAGGGGTGCGTTTGGCCGGAGGCACCGTGGGGAGGCAGGGGCAGGGAGGTGCGGCAGTAGGTGCCCCTGGCTTCTCCGCCCTGCCCCATTGCCCGCCCGATCCGCCCACTCTCCTCCGCCGCCTCTCGCCGCGGCACACCTGATGGTGTCTCGCGGCACACTAGTGTGCCGCTCCCTTCCAACTCTGTTTTTTTCTGTTTGCAGAGTCCAGTGCAACCTCCAGACTATCTCTGGTTGTTTTCATTACCTTCTAAAATACCGTTTACCAGCCTATGTGCTCCTTTGCTAGCTTTACATTTTATTTTTGTAACATGCTCTATGTTTTTTTAAGGGGTTGATTAGAATAGAGTAGAAATAGAATGGAATAGGAGTAGAGTGGAGTGGAGTGGGATAGGATATCACCTCGAGGCTCGACTACTGTAACGCTCTCTACATGGGGCTACCTTTGAAAAGTGTTCGGAAACTTCAGATCGTGCAGAATGCAGCTGCGAGAGCAATCATGGGCTTTCCCAAACATGCCCATGTCACAACAACACTCCGCAGTCTGCATTGGTTGCCGGTCAGTTTCCGGTCACAATTCAAAGTGTTGGTTATGACCTATAAAGCCCTTCATGGCATCGGACCAGATTATCTCCGGGACCACCTTCTGCCGCACGAATCCCAGCGACCAATTAGGTCCCACAGAGTTGGCCTCCTCCGGGTCCCGTCAACTAAACAATGTCGTTTGGCGGGACCCAGGGGGAGAGCCTTCTCTGTGGTGGCCCCGGCCCTCTGGAACCAACTCCCCCCAGAGATTAGAATAGCTCCCACCCTTCTTGCCTTTCGCAAGCTTCTTAAAACCCACCTGTGTTGTCAGGCTTGGGGGAATTAAGATATTCTTTACCCCTCGGCTTCCACAATTTATGTATGGTACGTTGTATGTATGATTGGTTTTTAAAATAAGGGCTTTTAGTTTTTCAGTATTGGATTGTCGCACATTGTTTTTATTACTGTTGTTAGCCGCCCCGAGTCTGCGGAGAGGGGCGGCATACAAATCCAATAAAATGAAATGAAATAGGATAGGACAGGATAGGACAGGACAGGACAAAATAGAATAGCATAGAATTTTGAAATTGAATAGAGTGGACTGGAGTGGAGAGTGGAATGGAATGGAATGGAATTTTGGAATGGAATGGAATGGAATTTTGGAATGGAATGGAATGGAATGGAATAGAATAGAATAGAATAGAATAGAATAGAACAGAATAGAATAGAATTTTTATTGGCTAAGTATGATTGTAAACACAAGGAATTTGTCTTGGGGCATATGATCTTAGTGTACATAGAAGAAAAGATAATTTTGTCAGGAATCATAAGGTACAACACTTAATGATAAGCAATCCAATCATATTAGGAACCTGCGAGGCTTGGAAAATGTTGTTATTGCATCATGATGCAGCTAAACTTTTAAGTTTTACCCTTTTTTTAGTGCTGTGAGTCTGTTAGAAGCAGGAGACTAATTCATAATCACATGTTTAACAGGAGTGGTGAATTCCTCCCACATACCTTTTAGAGTGACACTCAAAGTGTTGGTTGGAATATTTTAACTTAATTCTCTTCAATCTTTTTCGACCCTGCCCTGTAACTTTTAACATTCCTGGTGGTTTTGAACGGACTTTGTTTCTGCTTTTCCTCGTCCCCTCATCCACAAATGTCCCTTTTCCCACGGCTCGACTTGGAAAAACCTTCGCAACTTGTTTACTTTAGATTAGCTACCGATAGACTCCTTATTTTTCGAAAATTGCACTCACCTTTAAAAGTCCGGGGAGAGTGGTCCACGCAGAAAATGGTGTAGTTTTCCAACTCGAGTTCGCAGAGGAGGGCAGAGAGATTGGCGCTAAGGTCAAGCAGGCTGTCGTTAATGTAAAAATCCATCCTTGATTCTCCCGAAGTGGGGATTCTACGACAAGCTGCATAATTTTCCCACTAAGCATCCATTCTTGGATAGAGTGAAGTCAGTACGGGCAAAGAGACTGTCAGTCATCCAAGAGAGCTGTCCTACACCCGCCCCTATGGAATGATAAGTCCAAAGTAGTCTAAGGAGCATGAGGGAAGCTGGTGGCTAGCAAGGCTTGAGAAAACTGGATACTGCAGAAAAGGCACAAGTCTTTTCCCCCTCTGCTAGACCCACCCCTTCCCTCTAATTGACTGTGGCCACCCTGGAGAATGATTACACAATTAACCCCTTCCACCAGGCTTGCATTTTCTCAAAGCCTCTTCCATCTCCCAAGGCAGTCCGTCAATTGCAGTCGGAAGGACCACAGATCAGGTTTTTGACAGCCCCTTTCAAGAGGGGTTTTCATCAGAAATGCTCCCTGGAATTTCAGCTGGCACAGAATTGCATATCAGACATAAATACGATTGAGAGAGTCCAGAAATATTTCACCTTACTCCACCAGACTTGAAATATTAGGATTAGACCATTTACAACTACGTCGCCTCCGATCTGATCTAAATGTAGTTCATAAAAATCATATAGGAAAATATCCTTCCTGTTAATGACTACTTAATCTTCAACCACAGCAATACACGAGCACGTGGTAGATTCAAACTCGACGGCAGAAAATAGGACTTCAGCAATAGAGTGATCAATGTCTGGAATGCACTACCTGACTGGTTTTTTCTCCAAACCTCAAAGTCTTCAACCTTAGATTGTCTCCCCGTTTCTGAGAGATCTGTAAGGGGCGTGCATAAGCGCACCATTGTGCCTACTGTCCCTGTCCTATTGTCTTCTTTTATCGTTACTTTTTACTTATGTTATGTTTACACAAACTACTACTATCCTACACATGTTTGACAAATAAATAAATAAAGGGGCGTACATAAGTGCACTGGTGTGCCTTTCGTCCCCTGTCCAATTGTCTTTCCTTTTTTTCACCTATCTTATATATTCTCTTCCTTTCATATATCCTCTCCTCTAAGTTCACCTTCACCCTCTTTTTATATTATCACATGTCTATTTTCTTCCTATGTATTTATGTATTGGACAAATGAATAAATAAATAAAATAAAATAAATAAAGAGTATGACAGCTTGAGGGCAATTCTGTTACCTGAGGGGATTTTATTTTAAAAAATATTTAAAAAGTATCTTTTTATTGGCTGCCTATTTCTCTGACAGAGTAACGCACACCTCTTTTTGGCTTCTCAATGTATAAATATTTCTTTTTTAAAAAATACATGTCTAAACTCCTTTTTGCACTTCCGATGTCACATTGGGGAAATTATCCTCTGTGCATGCACAGAAGCCTTTGCACATGTACAGAGGTTTTTTTGCCAGCCACTTTCGAGGAGCGGCAACTGGAGGACTGGTTTGGGGGTATAGTCAGCTACCCAGTGATGGGCTGCCAAAATTTTTACTGCCATACTGTGGGCATGGTATTAAGTCGAGGCCCAGACGGAGCGAATATTAACAGTCTTTATTAGTCGGACAACACACATAACAGGAACTACACTTTGACAGCTGACAGGGTATTTATACCCGGCACAATTCTTACATAACCAATGAGAAGCTAGTATTCCTCCCTCCAACCAGAACGACCAATGGCAAGACAGTTGCTAACTCTAAGCACATACATTACACTCCTTTCCCCTTACTGTGGAAACTACATAATCCCGTAAATAAGCGGGAGGGCGCCGCTCCCGCTCGGATCTCCGCAGGGATGGTTCCCCTTCTGTCGGATGAAGGTTGTCGGGGATGTCTTTCCGGCCCTGGGGGCTTGGGACCCTAATTCCCACCGGATCTAAACCGGTGGGAGGGGTCACTTCCCGGGGAAAAGGAGGAAAATCGATGTTCGTCCCACTAGGGTTAGTGTACTCCCCCTGGTTACAAGGAGGGACTGAGCAACTTCGACGTCTGAGTTGATCCACGTGGCGGTGCCACGTTCGCCCATCACTAAGCTCCACCACATAAGACCTCGGACCTTTAATACCAGAGACCTTTGCCGCAACCCAGGGGGCCCCCCCCATCATACGAGCGAGCAAACACCGGTTCATCTAAACTAAAAGAGCGGTCGGGCTCCGGCCACGTCGGACTGTGAGCATAAGCCGGGTTTAATCTATCCAACGTAATTCGCAGTTTCCGACCCATAAGGAGCTCAGCCGGGGATTTGCTAGTCGGGATAGTCGGAGTAGAATGCTGTGCAAACAGAAAATCTGCCAGTTTCTCCTTCCAAGTTCCCCGGGACATCTTCTTCAACGCATCCTTAGTGGTCCGGACCATTCGTTCGGCCTGTCCGTTCGACGCGGGGTGCCAAGGGGCTATGAGTCCGTGGCGAATACCCGCCCCCGCTAAAAAACCCTCGAATTGGGAGGACGTAAATTGCGGCCCATTGTCGGAAATTACCACATCTGGGAAACCATGGGTTGCGAAAAGGGAGTTTAGGACTTGAATAACTGCCATAGATGTGGTTGAGTGTAATATATTAACTTCCAACCATTTTGAATACGCATCAACGGTCACTAGAAACATTTGCCCCATAAAGGGCCCCGCCAAGTCCACATGAATTCTGGTCCAAGGGCCGGCTGGTGGCTCCCAGGCCAACGGGACCCCCAGCGGGGGTGAAGGTCTCTGCTCTTGGCAGGGCCAACATTGAGCTACCTGATGCTCCACGTCCTTGTCGATGCCAGGCCACCACACATACCCCCTTGCCAAAGCCTTCGTTCTCACCACTCCTGGGTGCCCCTTATGTAAGAGAGAGAGCACTTTTCCTCTTAATTGTGGGGGAATGCAAACCCGACAACCCCTTAGCAGACAACCCTGTACGACTGATAGCTCGTCTTTGCAGCGAAAGAACGGAATATATTCCTCGGAAGGGGCGACCCTGGGCCATCCACGTAAAACCCATTGTAAAATAGTAGATAAGCATAGATCATGTTTGGATTCCTCGGCGACAACAGCTGCGGATAAAGCTAAAGGCTGGTCGGAAATGGCTAGCACAACGGAAGCTGGGGCCGGGTCCTGGAGTACCTGGGGCGAGGGACAACGGCTGAGCGCGTCCGCATGGGCAATGTGTTTACCCGGCCGGTACATCAAGTGGTAAGAATAATTGGCCAAGAAGACGATCCACCTGGACATCCTTGGCGACAAAATAAGGGGGCTCTGGCGATCCCCGGACAACAGGCCCAATAAAGGCTGGTGATCTGTTACAATATCAAAGGGGCGGCCGTACAAGTAGTCATGAAATCGTCTGACTCCGGCTATGATAGCCAGAGCCTCCCTGTCGATATGGCCAAAATTCCTCTCCGCCCTGGCCAGTGTCCTTGAAAAATAAGCCAGCGGTACTTCAGTCCCATTTGGAAGTCTGTGACTGAGTACCGCGCCCACCCCATACGGGGATGCATCACAGGTCAAAATTAGAGGTAAGTATGGGGAATACTGCGCTAGGACAGTGTTGGACGCAAGAACTTCTTTGACGGCCACAAAAGCCTCTGCCTCTTTGGGTCCCCAAACCCATTTCTTATTCCTATCCAGTAGTCTGTGTAGGGGCTCGGCCAAGGTCGCTTTATGGGGGACGAAAACTGCGTAGAAATTCAATAACCCCAGAAAAGCTTGAAGCTCTGCCCTAGTGTTCGGGGTAGGGGCTTCCCAAATTGCCTTGGTTTTCTCAGGAGTGGGGTGGATACCCTGCTTATCAATGATGAACCCTAAAAATTCCACTTGTGGCACTCCAAAAACACACTTATGGGCTTTGAGTTTTAACCCTGCTTCCTTAAATTTGGACAGCACCATTTTAACTCTATCCAGAAGATCCGCCTCGGACTGGGCGGAGACCAAGACATCGTCGAAATATGGGACCGTGCCCGGAATCCCATACAACAAACGCTCCATGAGCGCTTGGAAAATCCCAGGGGCCGTGGACACCCCAAACTGTAAACGTTTACACCGGAACACTCCCCTGTGCGTTGATATGGCCTGTGCGTCGGCCGCTTGAGAGTCCACGGGCAGCTGTAAGTACGCCTGGGAGAGGTCCAGTTTTGCAAATACAATACCCTCCCCCAACGAATGTAAGAGATGTTGCACTACCGGGACAGGGTATGAATGGTGTGCCAGTGCCCTATTGATGGTACACTTATAGTCCCCACAAATTCTAATTCCACCCCCCGCTTTAACAGCCACAACAATTGGGGTCTCCCACGTGGATTGGTCAATTGGCTCCAAAACGCCCTGGGCCACTAGGCGATCCAACTCAGCGTCCACTTTGGGGCGTAAGGCTAAGGGTACCCTGCGTGGTTTAATCCTCACTGGTGGAACCAGGGGGTCTAACCCAAAAGAGATAGGGGAACCCTTATAGCACCCCAGGCTGCTATCAAACACATCCGGAAATTGTAATGCAAGTTCAGAAAATGCCTTACCCCCAGACACAAAACTGACCCCCGAAACAGCCAGACCCAGGGAATCAAACCAATCTAGGCCCAGTAAATTGGCAAAAGGGCCATCTACGACAATAAGAGGTAACAACCCCGAAAACTGCTTGAAATGTACAAGGAAATGGCCCTGCCCCACAACTGGAATCAGGGACCCCTGATAGTCTCGCAAATTTAGGGGGCATACAGATAAAGACCTCTTTGTTACACGAGGAAAACAACTCTTGATGGTTGTCCAAGGTACCAGTGAATGGGCAGACCCGGTGTCAATCAGCATCGAGCAAGGGCTCTTCCCCAAAATCACAGTAATGGAAATCCTCTCAGTAGGCGGCCCGGTAGCGGCGATTCTGACGGTAGGTCTAGAGCGGAGACAGCGGCTGGAAGAAGAAACTGAAGAATAAATGGCATTGCAATTAGACCGGCGATACGATGAATCTCTTGGAGGCGGTCGGAAGCCTCCGGCCATGGAATCCTTGTAGCCTGTAGATTGATTCGAAAACGGCCGTCGGACATTACAGGCTCGGGCGATATGTCCCCGCCCCCCGCAGCGTCGGCACGTCAGATCCTTGAAGGGACAAGCAGCCCGGAAGTGATCCCCGCCACACCCTCGACACGGCGAGGGAGGAGGAGGGTGGGGCCGGGTGGTAGGAGGGGCCTCCCGCGGCCTAGACGCAGCCAGGCGACAAACTTCCTCTTCAGAGACCAAGGTGTTCTCCACATCCTGAGGTAATTGCGGACTTAACTTGACCGGGGCTGGTGAAGTCGCGTTGACCGACACATCCATAGCAGCCAGGGACTGACTAGACATCTCGAAGGCTCTCGCCTCCGCGAGAGCGACTTTAAAGGAGAGCCCCTGGATAGCCAAAAGACGGCGCTTCAAGCGCCCGTCTCTCACACCAAAGACTAAGCGATCGAGGAGGTAATCTTCCAAATCCACAAATTCACAGTACAGGGCAGCCCTCCTGAGCGCGGCCACATAATCATTTATTGATTCAGCCTCCTGTTGATTCCGGTGAAAGAAAACATAGCGGCGAGCACAGCGGGAGGGGGCGGGGGCGTAATGGTCCTGGAGGGTTGAAAGAAACTGTTCCCAAGGCACGTTATGGATCAAGGTCGGAGCAAAAATAGCCCTGGCGGTCTCGAACATTTCGGCACCGCAAAAACTGAGGAAGTATGCTCTCTTTCTGTCCCCTGAAATTTCAGTAAACCCATTAGAAATGAGGAAACATTCGAACCTTGCAACGTAGGAGTCCCAAGTTTCCACTCGCGGGTCGAATGGAGCGAAAGTCAGTTGCGTAGACATGCTGTAGACAGGAATAATTGAGCGTATGCTCTGCACGTGTGGAACAATTCCTCGTCGCCACTATTAAGTCGAGGCCCAGACGGAGCGAATATTAACAGTCTTTATTAGTCGGACAACACACATAACAGGAACTACACTTTGACAGCTGACAGGGTATTTATACCCGGCACAATTCTTACATAACCAATGAGAAGCTAGTATTCCTCCCTCCAACCAGAACGACCAATGGCAAGACAGTTGCTAACTCTAAGCACATACATTACACATGGCTTATTTTTTGGGTGTGGATTGATGGTCATGTGACTGGGTAGGAGTGGCTTGCCGGCCATGTGAATGGATGGGAGTGGCTTAGTTTAGTTTAGTTTAGTTTTATTGGATTTATATGCCGCCCCTCTCCAAAAACTCGGGGCGGCTAACAACAATCATGAAAATATACAATAAAATCCAATACTAAAAGCAAATTAAAACCCCTTAATATATAAAAACCAAACATACATACAAACAAACATAACAGGTATACAGTTGTAACCGCCTAGGGGGAGAAAAAAGTCTTAATTCCCCCATGCCTGGCGGCAGAGGTGGGTTTTAAGTAGCTTACAAAAGGCAAGGAGGGTGGGGGCAATTCTAATCTCTGGGGGGAGTTGGTTCCAGAGGGCCGGGGCCGCCACAGAGAAGGCTCTTCTCCTGGGTCCCGCCAAGCGGCATTGTTTAGTTGACGGGACCCGGAGAAGGCCCACTCTGTGGGACCTAACTGGCCGCTGGGATTCGTGCGGCAGAAGGTGGTCCCTGAGGCTTGATAATCATGTGACCCAGAATGGCTTAGAGGTCATGTGACTGGGTGGGAGTGGATTACCAGCCAAGCTAAGTTTTTAAATAGGTGCTTGGACTCTTTTTCAGTTGATTAAGTCACATTATTTGTAAATAAGTGTAAAATAAGTGAGAATGTATTATATATGAAGAATGCCTCCTTTGCCTTAGAAGAGACACCGATAATTTGAAGATGTATGTGAATACGCTACCAGTGTGTTAAATATAAAATGAATTAGGATTAGGATCACTCAGGGGGGAGTTAAGAGGAAGTAGAAAGAGATGGGACAAGAGAAGGAGTCGAGGGACATAGGAGGGGGAAGAGAAGGAGTAAGAAATTAGAGGGAGGAGACAGAGAAGGAGGGGAGTGTTAAGAGTAAGAAAAACAGACTGGTAAATAACAGCACTGAATAGATGCAAAAATAGGATATTGATTCATGATCGGGTGGATTAAAATGTATAATTATGTATGTCATTGACATGTTTTAAAGTATATGTATTGACGTATACAGTATATGGACACTGGAGAATTAAAAAAATTTTTTTTTTAAAAAAAGACTCTTTTATCTTGTTCTGTTTTACATCAATCTACATTTAAAATCAAATGCAGATCCATTCCATGGTTACAAGTGGGTAAAGAGCAATCTTTTCCTTCCAGTCCTTCTTGATTCCTGATAATTTTATAGGTACAGTACATCACTGGAAATTTTGTAGGGAATTGATTTGGGGCTGTTGCTTTCTGAAGTTTTCCTACAGCCATGGAATTTCTTAGTGGTCTCATTTCCTTTTAAGCAAATCTGACTCTGCTTAACTTCTGACTCCCAAGAGCCGGGGTGGTGCAGTGGTTAGAGTGCAGCACTGCAGGCTACTTCAGTTAACTGCGAGCTGTAGTTCAGCAGTTCAAATCTCTCCACAGGCTCAAGGTCGACTCAGTTCCATCCTTCCAAGGTGGGTAAAATGAGGAACTAGATTGTTGGGGGCAATATGCTGACTGGGTGGGAGTGGCTTAATGACCAAGATAAGTTTTCAAATAGGTGCTTGGACACTTTTTCAGTTGATTAAGTCACATTATTTGAATAGCTACAAAAAGGACAAATGATAGACAGCATTATTGGTTGAGGAGCCCAGTCCCATTTGAAGGTTTTGTACTGAATCCACAAGGTTCAAT
Organism: Erythrolamprus reginae; assembly: GCF_031021105.1. Classification (NCBI taxonomy): domain Eukaryota; kingdom Metazoa; phylum Chordata; class Lepidosauria; order Squamata; family Dipsadidae; genus Erythrolamprus; species Erythrolamprus reginae. The sequence continues at coordinate 21,380,048 of NC_091956.1, read as the reverse complement.
AGGATAACAGATTAGGCAAGTAGCTCAATTTTCTTTCATTGCTATAAAAGTTCAGTTCTAGAGAATGATTAAAATGATTAAAAAGTTTATGGGTAAAAACATACTATTTAATTATTTCCTATGTTAAAGATAATTAAGGATCATACTAAGGTACTACACAAGGAAGGACAATAAAAAGACTATTAAGTATTCAATAAATAGTGCATAAACTTACTACCCCCACTGCATTCACCACCCCTGATGGGGACAGCAGCCCATTACTGCAATGTGCATATTTAGCGGTCCAGGGCTCTCCAATTAGCTGTTTCTTCAGCATGGATTTGTGAAAAAGTTCTTCTGCTGTTCAAAAACAAATAAACCATAAACGGAGAAAAAAGTGGGACGTGACAACTCTGCTGCAGATTCAGTTTCTAAAGTCCGCAGTACTGCTTTTCCAATACTGAAGAGGGTATACGGTGGCTGCAATTTTTACCTATTATTAGAGAAGTTAGACACTGTGTCATTTGTTTGCTTTCTATTTTTAAATTTTAATTAACAGATTTAGATATTTGGCAGAGTCTGGTCTTGGCAGAGTCTGGTACCTCTAACAGATTTAGATATTTGGCAGAGTCTGGTACCTCTAATAATTGCCCTGAAAAATACAGGGCAATTATTATTATTTTTTAAAGGAGAGGTATAATTGTTGCATGTTGCTTTTACCACTGTTAAAGACTTGGGGCGGCTAACAAATCCAATAAATAAATAAATAAATAAATAAATAAATAAATAAATGAATGAATGAATGAATGAATGAATAAAGAAAGAAAGAAAGAAAGAAAGAAAGAAAAAGAAATTTCCCATCTGTAATTCTAAATTAAACCAGTGGTCTTTCATTGTCGTGCTATTGACCAGAGGTTAACTGAATTTAAAATTTGTTTCTTGGCCTGCTGGAAACATAGGAAAGCTGTACCTCTGAGTAACAGCGCATCCAAAGTGTGGGACATGTTTCCCAGAAAGCTGCTCAGCTTCTATACCCTGCACCTCAAATGGGGGTACACTCAAAGAACACCTCCTAGATCTGAATGAATGAAATATTCTCATTGAATACTTTGTTCTGTACAAAGTTGAATGTGTGCAACAGCATGTGAAATTGATTGTCAATCAGTGTTGCTTCCTAAGTGGACAGTTTGATTTCACAAAAGTTTGATTTACAACGTCCTGCCTGTCGGCGACTACTTCAGCTTCAACCACAACAACACAAGAGCACACAACAGATTTAAACTTAATATTAACCACTCCAAACTTGACTGTAAAAAATATGACTTCAGTAACCGAGTTGTCGAAGAGTGGAACTCATTACAGGACTCCATAGTGTCATCCCCAAACCCCCAACACTTTACCCTTAGATTATCTACGGTTGACCTATCCAGATTCCTAAGAGGTCAGTAAGGGGCGAGTACAAGTGCACTAGAGTGCCTTCCGCCCCCTGTCCTATTGCTCTCCTATATCTCCTATACCTTTCTTCTATTCCTATATCTCTTCTTCTATTCTTTCATTGATATGTTCTATTATTATATCTTCTTTTCTATTATTTCTTAGATATATTTTACTATGAGTATCTCCTCTATAACCTTCATCATGTATTTTACTATGTGTATATAGATATATACCCACTAAAACCCTCATTGTGTATTGGACAAAATAAATAAATAAAATAAATACTTGGAGTTATATTGTGTTGTTTAAGTGTTCCCTTTACTTTTTGAGCAGTGTAGTATATTTTGGATAGGGAAATTGTATCTCTTTGAGGCGAGGAGAGGCCGGGCACCCTAACCCTAACCCAAACCCTTGACGTGAGTAACATCAAGTTGGCTACCTTTAAGTCAGTCACATGACCTTTAAGCCATCCCCTGGTCACATGATCATTAAGCCACTCCCACCTGGTCACATGGCTAGCAAGCCACACCCTCAAAATAAGCCATGCCCACATTGTTGTAGTAAAAAATTTTGCAGCCCTTCACTAGACTAGAAGTCCTCCAAGGTCCTTTCCAACCATATTTCTCCATTTTCTGGACATCTTGTTAGTTCTAAGCTTGCATGTTTCTATGATTAGGAATAAAACAAAAATGAAATTAGTCTAAATTATTTCCACATAACCTCATCACAGAGGCTTATCCGCCAGCTGTCGAGAACAAAAGTTTCCAGTCTCGCTAAGGATGAATATTGTAGATTAAGCTATCAGATCTCTCCACAATGCTTTGTCTACATTATCCTTAAGAAAATGCATTTTGGAGGAGAATGGCGCAAAGTAATCTGGACAATGTCCTCTGTTTATAGAGCATAATATCCTGCAAAGAATAAACAGGACTGGAAGGATACATATTCCTTCTCGTTTGTCAGATTTCCTTTATATTTAGACAGTTTTTACAATTTACATTTGAAAATCACTTTGTTTTTGTTTTTTTAAAGTGATGCACACATTGTTCAAGGATAACAGAGTTAGGAATCAGGGAGATATTTCATATTTTCCTACAGGCGATCCTTTACAAAATGGTTATTAGCAATAGCACTTAGACTTTTATGCAGCTTTACAGTACTTTACAACTCTCTCTAAGTGGTTCACAGAATCAGCCTGTTGCCAACAACAATCTGGATCCTCATTTTACCCATCTTAGAAGGATGGAATGCTGAGTTAATCTTGAGCCGGTCTTGATCGAACTGCTGCCAGTGGGCAGTTAGACTGCAATACTGCATTCTAACCGCTATGCCACCCTTCCTCCCTGCCTCCTTTCCTTCTTTCCTTCCTTCCTTCCTTCCTTCCTTCCTTCCTTCCTTCCTTCCTTCCTTACTTACTTACTTACTTACTTACTTACTTACTTACTTCTTCCTTTCTTCCTTCCCACTTAGCAATAGCACTTAGACTTAAGTGAGGGCATTTTTACTCTCCTCTGTCTCCAGGGAAGCCTTTGGAGTCTGGAGAGGGAGAAGCACGAGCCTACTGAGCCCACCAGAAGTTGAGAAACAGGACATTTCTGGACTCCGTAGGACCTCACTGTACTTTTACAGCCCTCTCTAAGCGGTTTACAGAGTCAGCCTATTGCCCCCAACAATCTGGGTCTTCATTTTACCCATCTCAGAAGCGGTTTGGACCAGTTTTCCCAAACTTGTAGCAACCCACTAGTGATGTCATGATGTTGTCATGGAACCAAGTAGGTTGGTGCCAGTCCATGGAAGCTGCCATCTTTTTTTAAAAACAAAAATCCTGTTTTTTTTCTTCTGAACATGAGCAGAAGTCAAGTTTGCGGCACTGCACATGTGTTGCCATCTTGTTTTTGGCTTTTAATTTTTTTATTTTTTCCCCATGTTTTTATATTATTTTATATGGGAAAACTATTTCCATTAGGGAATCAGCTACATGTTGAAGTGAGGGGGATTTTTTTTCTTTTCTTCTTTTTCTTTTACCTTTCCCCGTAAATAATGATGAATATAGGATTTATAGAATGTTAGATGTTGAGGATATATTTGGAGGGTTTGTCTCTTTTTCTTTCTTTGTTCCTGCTTTCAAAGTTTAGTATGACTTATAATGTTGGAGAGATGGAATTTTTTGAAGGGAGGTGGAAGGTAGAAAATAAAGAAACTCCTTAAAGCACATTAATGATATGGAAATTTGGCATATGTATCTGATTGGATATTGGTATTGTGTTTTGTTACTTACATATGTTTTATCTTAAGGTGGAGAAAAATAAAAAAAATATACCACCAAAATTTTAATTTTAATATTTTTTTTTGGTACTGTGGATGCACGCATGCGAGGTGTACCCACGCCGCATGGGATGAAGCAAGCCGGCAGTGAGGTAAGTTAGAACCCACCCCTGCTCAGAAGAATGGAAGGCTGAGTCCACCTTTAACCGGTGAGTATTGAACTCTCAGCAGTGAGCAGAGTCAGCCTGCAATATTGCATTCTAACCATCGCAACACCATAGCTCCTATTAGATGCAAAGATTTTGTGCTTCACCTGTTCATCAAAGATGTCTTGGCTTTAGAGAATCTCGATAAAATCCAAATAGAGAGTTTCCAGTAATTTTAACAAAACGCGGTAGAGAGCCTACTGCAAGGTTAAAAAGTCAAGCAAAAAAAATTAAATAACATGGAATGTTCTGTCTGGCTCACTCTGGAAGCTATAACCAACCCAAAAAGATAAGCCAGACACACCGGTTGAATCCAAACACAGTTTTATAATGGTAAAGAGAAAAGAAGCCAACAGAAAATGTCCTTACAGATCAGGAAAACACTGGAACTCCAAATGGATACATGAAGGCAATTGTTCATACAGAAACACGGGATCCTTAATGCCAGACGAGGCTGTTGAGCCAACAGACACACACCTCCCACCAATCTTCAAGGCTGCTGGGCCACGAGCCAGGAACAAAAACGCTGAGAGAAAATGCAGATAACACCAACTCCCCTTTGATAACACTCCACGCTGCCGGAATGGTTCTCATGCCTTATAAACCCTTCCCTGCTAATGAGGACCACACCCAACCTCCTGGTGTTCCTCATTCAACGCTGATAATATCTACGCAGTTGATTTCTCCTTTGAGCTATGCGTCTCTGCCGCATACTAATGATAGCTTGTGCATCATCATCCAGGGACTCCAGGGAATCACAGCTACTTGCTTGAGATAGCCCTTCCCCAGGGCTCTCAGGCCTTGCATCACCTTCACTTTTGTGACCGCTGTCTGTACTGTCTGACTGCAAAGAACTCTCCTCTCCGCTCTCAGCCTCCCCCGGGCATGGAGCCAGCAGAGACGCAGCTGGTCTTTGATCTGGCTCAGGCTGAACCACAACATGGAAGGAAGGCAATACAGTCCTAGGCTGCATTAACAGAGGGGCAGAATCAAGATCACATGAAGTTTAGTGCCACCCAAAATTGCCTTGGTAAAACTAAACCTGGAATACTGGATCCAGTTTTGGTCACCAAGATTAGAAAAAAAGATGTTGGGATTCTAGAAAGAATGCAGAGAAAAGCAACAAAGATGATTAGGGGGGTAGAGGCTAAAACATATGAAGAAGGATTTCCTTCCTCCCTTCCTCCCTCCCTTCCTTCCCTCCCTCCCTCCCCTCCCTCCCTCCCTCCCTTCCCTTCCCTTCCCTCCCTCCCTCCCTTCCCTCCCTCCTTCCCCCACTGTAGTCTGTAAGTCTTCTTTGACCTGAGGAAAAACAGAAATCCAAATTAAAAAGTTCCACGGAAGCCTTTTAATCACTCTCACTAATGAGTTCCGATACTGAAGAGACAGTAGACTGGTCTTTATTAGGTTATAGGGAATAACCTCCAGAAGCAGTACACAAATGGCAGAGGTTTAAATAGGGAGCCAATCCGGAAGGGAACCAATCAGAATGTTCCTACTTTCTTTCCCTGTTGGACTGGAGAGAAAACTTACCAACTTCTTCAGGACATAACACTGACTTTTATGCCATATTCAATTCTTCCCACATTTTCAGACAGTAAACCACCTTGGAGGGGCCTTGGTAGAACATGGATCTTAAAATAAATCTTTTAAATAAACAAAAAAGAGATGACTGAACAAATGGATCGAGAATCATTTCCAAGATATGCATTCATTGCAGGAAAATGTCACCAGGATAAATGCTTATTAGAAGATACAGCTTGGAACGGGAAGTAAAACAAGAAGTAGGATTCCAGTTTGGGAATGAAGCTTTTGAGATTCTTTGAGTAGCAAAGCTTTTAATATTTTTTTTCCTGACTAATTATAGCTCAGACATGAAGAGGACAGAATGCAAAACGTTTGCCTCATACACCTAAACAGAGCAGAATACAAAATAAAGCATTTAATTCAGAGTTCACTTTTGAAAATTTGGGACGAAATTAAGAAAAAATAATTATATAAAAATTCCTAAATGGTTATCGCCAATAGAGGCTAATCAATCCTAATTCAATTGAAGTGATCAAAAAATACAAGTATAGTGATTTATTAGAGTTATCTGGAAAATTCAAAAGTAGAGAAAAATTAGTGGAACAAAATATAATAATGGATTGATGGTCCTATTTATTATTTTATTTATTTATTTTATTTATTCGATTTTTTTGCCGCCCTTCTCCTTAGACTCAGGGTGGCTTACAACATGTTAGCAATAGCACTTTTTAACAGAGCCAGCATATTGCCCCCACAATCCGGGTTCTCATTTTACCCACCTTGGAAGGATGGAAGGCTGAGTCAACCTTGAGCCGGTGATGAGATTTGAACCGCTGACCTTCAGATCTACAGTCAGCTTCAGTGGCCTGCAGTACAGCACTCTATCTGCTGCGCCACCCCGGCTCTTTTACGATTACAATTAAAGTATAAGAGAGATATGGAGGAGACAGGTATAGAAATGGAAACAGAAAAATTAGATAAAATTTTGCTGGGCCCAGAACAAAAGATAATATTCAAATTATATAAATATTTGCTTGAATTTTAAAGGCTAGAGAATGTAGTTAAAGATCCCATGATAGAATGGGCAAGAAATATAGGTCATAATATACATCTAGCTGGCTGGGAGAGGACATGGAATACAAATTGTAAAATAACAAAATCAGTGGCATTCAAAGAAAATTATTACAACATGTTTTATAGGTGAACTTTGAACTGAGTGGGAAACTGAGATTCAGGTTTCCCAGTGTAGGTGCCAACATGGCTCCGGCAATAAATTAGAACTTTGAAAAGTACTTTGACTTGGACTCTGATGTAGTTTGGATGCTACCTGGCACCTTGACATCACAGCTGCAGCTCCTCAGCTGTCTTTCAGGCTGAATCCACAGAAGTGAAATTGCACGAGGGGACAGCTGAAACATTGTGACACGAACTGATGGCAAAGGTAACTGAAACTCAATCGTGGACTAGATATACCCAGTAGCCCAAAACTGAAGAGGACAGGTTGGTTACTTTCTTAGCTCATTTTGGGCCCCAGCCACTAAGAGTTTTAAAACAAAAATGTGCCAGGACCAAATTTTCACATCGATAGTCAAACGAAGACTATGGCCTCTCAGACCCAATCATTGCTCCATGCCTACACTGCGGAAATTGGAAAAAAAAAAGCTAAATTATGACATTATGGTGCCCCAACGCTCTGGATAGCAATCTTCCCAAAAAGGTAAATTCTCCAGCTCTGTTTAGTTCAATCTGGTGCTTCAAGTGTTTCTATTTCTGAATTTACCTTTCAGCCACTTCTAATTCCCCCTGAAATGTTAGCTTCAGAGTTAGATTTATGACAGGGGGATGTCTGGTAAATCTTTGTTGCAGGAATAAATATTTGTGATTATGGTATTTGACATTTGTGGAAGCCCAATTGTTCTTCCATAGCTACACTGGAAATCGGGGAGAAAAAACTGATTACGATATCACGGTGCCATATATCAAATGGTAACAGACACATTCTATAGGCAGAATGACAGTTTATTGATCTGTAAAGAAAGAAACATTAAAAAGAAGAGTTGAGTAATGTAAAGTCCTGCAGCTATAAAGGGCCATTAATGGCAATTAGAAATCTGAAATCGTGACTTGTCTGCTCATAAACTTGGCATCTTGCTTTTGAAAAGGGCTGAGGATTTTTAAACAAAATTCTTCATGGTTGTCCAGCATTTAATAAGCCATAGAATTATGTATGGGTCTTAGCATTTTAAAAGAAAGGAACATTCTCACACAGGTTTCACAGTGAAAATTTTGTGGTGGCCAATACCAGTACATTGGTACCTCTACCTACAAATGCCTCTACTTACGAACTTTTCTAGATGAGAATCGGGTGTTCAAGATTTTTTTTGCCTCTTCTCAAGAACCATTTTCCACTAACAAACCTGAGCCTCCGAAACTGTAACCGGAAAAGGCAGGGAGAAGCATCTGTGGGGCCACTCTGGGAATCTCCTGGGAGGAAACAGGACCGAAAAAGGCGGGGAGAAGCCTCTGTGGGGGCCTCTCTAGGAATCTCCTGGGAGGAAACGGGCAAAAAAGGTGGGGGGAAGCCTCCGTGAGGCCGCTCTAGGAATCTCCTGGGAGACACAGCCAGAAAAGGTGGAGAGAAGCCCCTATGGGGCCGCTCTAGGAATCTTCTGGGAGGAAACAGGGCCTCCACCCTCCCTGTGGTTTCCCCAAATTATTTGCTTTTACATTGATTCCTATGGGAAAAATTGCTTCTTCTTACAAACTTTTCTACTTAAGAACCCGGTCACGGAATGAATTAAGTTTGTAAGTAGAAGTACCACTGTATTGGGTTGCTACCTGGTACAGGCTACACTGTGCATCGGTAGTGAAAATGGAGCTTGCATGTCCCAGAAAGATTTTGCTTCTGTGCATGCACAGGTAGCAAAATATTGCAAGAGGATGAGCGTGCATGCAAGATTTCGGCATTTTTTTTGCTTCTGTGCTTGTGCGGAAGCAAAAAAAAATTGTCAAAATCTCATGCGTGTGTCCTCTTGTGAGATTTTGCTTCCTGTGCATGCACAGAAGCAAAATCTCACTGGGACGTGTGCTCATTCATGCCGGCGACCCAAAGCTATGCATGCATCACATCAGTAGTGCCAGTAAGTAGCAACCCCCACCTGGCCAATAACTCTACTTTCAGTTTATCATGAAGACTTTTCAATGAGCCACAGCCACTCTGTGAAAAGTGAATGTAGACAATAGTGGGGTTGGAAGGACTTGGGAGGTCTTCTAGTCCAACCTCCTATATTATCATTCAGGACAAATGGCTGTCCAGTCTCTTCTTGAAAACTTCTAGTGATGGAGTACCAGTGGTGAAATCCCTTTTTTTTTACTGCCAGTTCTATGGATGTCGCTTGGTGGGCATGGCAGGAGAAGGATACTACAAAATCCCCATTCCCTCCTGACTCCAGGGGAAGGATACCGCATGTTGCGGTTAGCTCTGGCCCAGCTCCTGCCCCAAGGACTGTGGATGTGGGGGAGACATCCACATGCTGCAGGCCTGTTTTGCCCCCGGTGGAATCTGCTGATGAAGGCTCCTCTGACCAAGAAGACATGAGTGACAGGGAGGAGGAGAGTGTGGCAGACAGCTCAGAAGGAGATCAATTATCTAGCTCCTCCTTGGATTCAGAACAAGAGTTAATGATACAGCCACGCATGCGGAGAGCAATGCATAGGCAACAACAACTGAGAGATTATTATCAAAGAAAATGAGGCCACCTGTGGTTGGGTGGGTCTGTGGTAATTAGTGAGGCTGCTATAAATAGCAGCCTGTGGGTTTGGCCATTGTGGAGGATTATCTGATCGTTGTGTTTCGTGACTGCTTTACTGACTTTGACCTTTTGTGTGCTGATTTTTCCCCGCTTTGAAACTAAACCAGAGCAAAGTGTGTTTCACTTTGTGAAAGAAGAAGAACTGTGAATTGCCTCACAGCTGCAAGCTAAGTATCACAGAACTGATAAGGGACTTGTACCAATTACCAGTTTGTTTGGAGACGAGTGCTCTTTGCTATACCAAAAAAGGGCTTAGTTTAAGTGACTTTTCATTATAAAGAACATTGTTTTGAATTTTCAAACGTGTGTGTGTCTGAAATTTGTACCTGTGAATTTTTGGGAGAAGTCTACCAGAGAGCCCGACAGAACACCGCAAAGAAGAGGATAAAAAGTACATATTAAAAGCATTATTAGCATTTTTTTTCTCTGAATGTTTTACCTATCAAAGAAATATTATTAATTATTATTTTAGGCAAAAAATCCAAAACCTTAAGGCTTAAAAGAAAAAAAAGAGGGACTCTGAGGCAGCGAGGAGGAGCACGCGCCTCCCTCCATTGGCTCTGGGCTTCCAAAGCCTCCTTAAGCGCCACGGAAATGCTCCTCTGGCAGCCCAGAAAAGCCCGAGATGGCCGGGATTAAAGGGGGACTGGCAGGAAACTGGGTGGACCTTTGTGCCGTTCTCAAATTTCCTGGGAAATTTTTCCGGGCTCGGGTTCTTAAGTAGAAAATGGTTCTTAAGAAGAGGCAAAAAAATCTTGAACACCCGGTTCTTATCTAGAAAAGTTCTTAAGTAGAGGCGTTCTTAGGTAGAGGTACCACTGTACTTTGATGTTTTTTCCCTGAATATTCCTAAATAAGAAACTGATCGGAAGGGTTTAGAAATATGACTTTACAGTCTGTTTCTAGATTCTGGTTCTTCACTGGCTTGAGGCTGTTGCATTTGTATTAATGCTTAAGAGACAGATGGGAGTGAAGTGGTTTATAATGGTCATAAACAAAACATCAACATAAAGAAGATGAATGCTCAAAACATAAATACTGTACTGGCTTCAAGTCAATGGAACCGTAAAATTATGGGACACTTTATTTGTGTAACATTGTTTAATGTCTAAACTGGAAAAATTAACAGAAGGCTTGAAGCCATCGGCGTACAGTATACTAATAAATGGGCCTTGCTTAGCAAAAACTCATCTTAACAACAGTGACAAAATTTAGGGATTTAATGTCAATTTGGTGCAATAATTTTTTTTAAAAAAAGAATATCATATATATTTTCATATATGGATCTATGCAAAAGGAATTTTGCTGTGTTACATTTGGCTATCTCAATGGGTTCCTATAGTTTCCTTTGAAAACCTCTCCAGGTTCCTAAGAGGTCAGTAAGGGGCATACATAAATGCATTAGTGTGCCTTCTGTCCCCTGTCCAATTGTCTCTCCTTTATCTCATATATCTTTTCTTCCTTTCATATATCTTTTCCCCTATTTTTATATATTTTCTTCTATCCTTTTCTTTATATATACTTGTCTATTCTCTTCAATGTGTATTGTGTATTGGACAAAATAAATAAATAAAATAAAATAAAATAAAATAAATAAAATAAAATAAAATAAAATAAAATAAACTGTTGTCCATCATCTGTATTTTGGGTTTCTTTTTATTAGTTTCGGAATTGTTATCGAGTGGTTGGATAGGTTTATTTTGTGAATAAAACCTATGAAAATAACAACAGCCCTGTCTTTGATCCATAACCAGTTGTGTAACCAGACATATATGACTGTGAGAAAAGTTAAGGAACTGCTTCCCAAGACTTTAATTCCTGCTATTCTAAACAGAATCCTTCAGTAATTTTCCTTTTGTGACATTGTGTGTGGTCTTATAGATCTCCCTTGAAATGCAAGCATTCCTTAATTAGCTTAAATTGCTAATTAAAACTATGGAATGAAAGCAAAAATAATTCAGAACATTAGGCTGGTATCACGAAGCTGATACTTTTTGAGGAAAGTGCCTGCAAAGTACATAGAATAACAGAGTTGGGATCGATTTTGGAGGTCTTCTAGTCAGTGATGGGCTCCTACGGGTACAGTCAGGTACGCAGAACCGGTAGAAAAAAATTGGTCAGGTACGTAGAACCAGTAGAAAAATTTTGAAATTTTGAATTTTGAATCTTTTTCTTTTTTCCCCTTCCGCGTTCTGGGTATGTTTTTCCAATCGCAGTACTGTAAATGAAGTTGAATGTGTATAATTTTAGAAGATCTTCTCTCTCTCTCTCTCTCTCTCTCTCTCTCTCTCTCTCTCTCTCTCTCTCTCTCTCTCTCTCTCTCTCTCTCTCTCTCTCTCTCTCCAGTTTATATAGTAGATAATGTATAGTTTAGTGTGCCTGTGTGTACGGCATACATATGCATATATACATAGAATTAAATAGTATATTTTGGATGTTCAGTAATAGTAGGGAAATTGTATCTCTTTGAGGCGAGGAGAGGACAGGCACCCTAACCATAAGGAAAGGAAGGAAAGAAAAGAAGGAAGGAAAAGAAGGAAAGGAAAGAGAAGAGAAGGAAGGAAGGAAAGAAAAGGAAAAAAGGAATAGAAGCAAAGGAAGGAAGGAAAAGAAGGAAAGGAAAGAGAAGGAAGAGAGGGAGGGAGGGAAGAAGGAAGGAAGGAAAGAAAGAAAGAAGGAAGGAAGGAAGGAAGTTTCCTAAGGAAAGTCTTTTAAGTCTGAAATGGGATTTAGATATTCAGTACTTTTTTTAGAGTGACTGTATTTCAATATCCCATTTGACTAAATGTAGAAATGACAAATGGCCTTGGAATTAAAACTCAGTTTATGAATATGTATATATATTCTGTCTCTGTTTTCTCTTTCCCTCACTTGTGCTTGTTTCAATCAAATATATCTTGAATGTGCTAGATTAGGAATAGGGATGAGTCTAGAGTTTGATCAAATTAGCAGCTACAATAGTGCAATTAAAGCTCCATTCATCTGATAATTACTATTTTAACTTTTTAGACCAAACGTTGTGTATACCTTTAATAAAGAATGGCTGTTGCAAATATGTCAGAGTATTTAAAGACAAAAGCTTGTTACAATAAAACTGTTGACTTATATAGAATAATTGAGATATCATCGTTTTATAGCAAAATACGTAAAACAATAGGCATTATTCAGGGAACTTATTGGTTTTTTTTAAAAAAAACATTCAGATACTAAGAATTCGGTGGCATATACACTTAAAAATTATAACTGTTGTTAGAAAGGACAACAGGACTAATGTTTAATTCAGAAAGATTATGGCAAGAATTGATATTTCCAAGGTTTTTTATTGCCTCTTCTTGATGCTGTGTTAGCTGAGATTTAACGTTGGATGATAATATCAACAGATGAGTCATGATGATAAACAAGGCTGAGAAATGAATTTTAAAAGTGAAGGAAAAGTCTTAAATTGATTTTATAACTTTAGTGGGCAATGTGAAATGTAATATGGCTATTCTTATGACAAAACCGCAATTCATTTCTTTAGAAAAGCAAAGAACAAAGGAAAGGACACAAGGGTAAATTATATAAATGATGTCAAGATGGAAATACTTTGATTTCATAATATTAGAACTTGAGGCAGTTTAGGACATTAAAAGGAAATGCATCTTCCAAAAATGTATAAAGTGAACACCAAGGAACAATTGTGGATGACATCACATTTTATTTCATTTTAACGGAAATTATGAAAACAATTCACGGGATTTAATGACTGTTAGTCATTTTTTAAAAATCATTTTTAAATCAGACTTGCTTTGGTGTGAGAGCTTGATATTGGACAAACAGTTGCGAGGAAAGTAGTTGGATTTCCTTTGTTGAAATTCTGTAAATAAACCACATTTGAATGCAATCATTTGAATGCATTTGGTGCAGTGGTTAGAGTGCAGTACTGCAAGCTATTTCTGCGGATCACCGGCTGCCAGCAGTTTGGCAGATCGAATCTCAGTAGGCTCAAGGTTGCTTTTACATTAATTTTTCAGTTGTCCATTCCCCCCGCCCCATCAATGGTGTCCTGCTTTACCGAAGTTACAATCTGGTTGCCTTAAGGTAGACGAAAGTGAAGAGGTATTAATGCAGACTATTTCTGAGTCGGAGGAGGAGGGAGATCTTATGGAACACAAACCTCTGTTGGATTCTATATTTAGGAGATTTCATAGCAAGCAGCAGAATTTGTATGGGAAAAGGAAATGATTCTGTATTATGTGTAGTTTACTGGGCTGTTTTGTCACTGGAGCTATAAAAGAATGGGAGTCTGGGTAAATTCTTTGTGGAGCGCAACTATTCTCGTAGCAGCTGTTTCTTCCAGGCTGCTCTGATGAATTTTCTCAGAAAGCACGGCTTCTAGCTATTTCAGAACTGTTAACCAAGAAGATTTAAGGTATCTGAATGTTTGGGAAAGCTGTCAGAGTTCGTGATGCATGAGGAATCTTATCTATCTGGGACAGTAATGATTTAGCCTTTGGGGGTGGCTCCTGGAGCCATTAAAGTAGAAGTGAAATTGGAATGCAGAGTTGCTGAGAACAAATGAACTTAACTGGAAATGAGATGATTGTTTGATAATTTGGATTAAAAAATGTTATGAATAAATGTTGTTAAAGAAGACCTTGGCGAACATTTGCAATCTGTAATTAAGGGACAGAACACCCCTCTACTTACATACTGTTATCAGCTCTGCCCCACTCCAAGACCAGCAAGATGCTGCTACTTGGGGTTTGCTGGCCACAACCTGGGTGCAGAGGGGGAGTGAAGAGCTGTTAATAAACAGTATGCAGGTAGAGAAGAGCTTTTTGCATTTCCAGCTCGTTTGCTACTGAAAGCGGGTGCTTGGAAGAGCTCGGAAGGTAGGTTCCTTTTGACTGTGCGATCAATGTTGCATAATTCAGCATGAAGGCTACACAGGGCAGTGGTTCCCAATCTTTCTCATGCCGCTACCCCTTAATGTTGTGGTGACCCCCAACTATAAGTCTAGTGCCCACAGATCTTTAAACAGATTGGCAGGGAGGTCAGAGGGACACCCCCACTGTAAACCCCTGATTGGTCGGATTGTAAAAATATGTTTCAAGGCGCCAGAATAGAAGCTTTAGTTCCTAACACCGTGGGAAATTTGCCTTTTCCCATGGTCTTAAGCGGCCCGTGAAACGATTGTTCAACCCACAAAGGGGTCCCCAACCCCCGGTTGAGAACCACTGACATAGGGATACCTATTCGGAGGGACCTGGGTTGGGCGAATCCCGCCTAACTTGACTGCATTTTTTTCCCTTTCCAGACCAGTTCCAAGCAAGTGGTAACAGGTAGCAGTGCAAGAGCCATTGACCTTTGTGCACAGCTTGCTTGGAGCTGGTCTGGAAAGGAAAAAGCCTCTGGTGGGGGTTCGGGAAATCCCAGCCTGCTCTCACACTGCCACTTTTCCCAGCAGCCATGGTAAGTGGTAAGAGGTGCACTAGCCAGGAATCCTTTTCCTTTCTTTGCAAACTTATGTAGAGAAAATTTTCCCTTCACTTCCACTGAATAAAAAATAAAAAGATAATTGTTTTAAGAAGAGATATTGGACAGTCATTTTTCCAGAATGGTAGAGGGACCCCTGCTCAAGCAGGGGGGTTGATATAGAACAAGGGTAGGCAAAGTTGGCTCTTCTATGACTTGTGGGCTTCAACTCCCAGAATTCCTGAGCCAATCATGCTAGCTCAGGAATTCTGGGAGTTGACGTCCATATGGAATAGAAGACCTTCAGGGTCCTGTCCAACTTTGGAATATATTCCAAAAAGGCTGGCACAAACCTCACCTGCCAATTTACAAGGCCCTTTATTTGGGGTTCATTTTATATGCACTTTTTTAACAGAGACTTTTTTGAGTCTGCGCGAAATGATTTTAACAGTCTCTCCCTCTATAAAGGATTTTCCAGCCTCGGTCGCTTTGCTCGCTAGGGCACTGCAAGTGGGCGGAACGTGGCTTTCCTGGATGGCATTTCCGGGGGAACGCTTCCCCAAGGCACCCGCTCCGCGCCGTTGCCCGGCAACGCCGAGGCAACTCGCTGGGGCTTTGAGCCGAGCCTGGACTGACCGGGAGCGTCGTTGAAATCGGTCCCCCGTGCCGCAGCGGCCGAAAACAAGGAGCCCCCCTTTTCATCCGCGGGCGCCATGCTAGCCGGCGCGGATGACGGCCTCTCCCTGACCATCGCCCAGATCGTGGAGAGGCTGAAAGGCTCCGGACTTCACGCCCAGATGGAGCGACAGGCTCGGGTGAGGCGGCTTGAGCCGCGCTTTGGATTCCTCCTCCCTTCCGCAGCCTTTTTCCTGCCCTGCCCTGCCCCGCCTCCCCTCCTTCTTTCCCGTCTCTGCTCTCAGGCGGCTCAGCCTCCCCTCTTAAGAATAACGGAGATTCTTGTTACTTGGTGCCGGTGCATGCACGCAATTGCAGTCTCTTTAAAAAATTCTCGTTGCCTTGCAAAAATAACGATAACGGCAATAGTGTCATTTCCTCCCAAATCATTGCAATAATAATTGGGATACTAAATATGTTTATTCGTCCTAAAGCATTCGCAATCTGTTCCATGTTAAACCACAGCAATAATAATATTTAGTTGAATTTAAGATGCTTTTATTGTGTTTTTCATATGTTGTAAGCCGTCCGAGTCCTCGGAGAGGGGTAGCATAAAAATCCAATTAAAAAACATAATAACAACAACAACAACAATAATAATAATAATAATAATAATAATATAGTCTCATACAAAAATGCATGACACAGTCCTAGACACTTGGGAAGTGTTCAACTTATGATATTGTGATATGAAATCCAGAATATAAATCTTGTTTGCTGTGTGTTATCGTTTTTTGTGATGATAATAATAATAATAATAATAATAATAATAATAATAATAATAATAATAGATATCTAGGATGCTAGCAACCTGTATCAACCATTAGCAGCAGTCAGTGGTATTTGTTACACTTTTTAAAATGTTCAGTTGACTGAGTTTCCTGTTTAATGAATAATAGAAATAATAATAATAATAATAATAATAATGATGATGATGATAATAATGATTAATAATAATAATAATAATAATAATAATAAATGGGTTGATATCTAGGACTCTGGCAGAACTCTCTATCAACCATTAGCGCCAGTCAATGATATTTGTGACGCATTTTTGAATGTTCAATTGACTAAGCTTCACGTTTGGTGAATAAAAGTTTATAATAACAACAACACTAATCTACTGACAATCCAAACTGCTGACTACACTGACAATCCAAATTGTCGGCTATGTAACGACAAAGTCAAAACTTTTACATTTAATATGTGAATGCAGCAAAATTACACAAACTGATTACGAAGCTAGACATGACCAACTTGCTAAATTAATCCATTGATTATGTAAAAAATATGACTTACCTGTATCCCAAAAGTCATGGGAGCACAAAGTGGAAAAAGTTACCGAAAATGAGAAGATGAAGATCTTGTGGGATTGTCGAATGCAGACGGATCATTATTTGGAATACAACACGCCAGACAGTTTGTTGATATCGCTGTACCAGGAGATGCCAAAGTCAAAGAAAAAGAACTTGAAAAAATCATAAAATATGAGGACCTGGCCATCAAAACTATGGGATTATGGATGAAACATATGACAGTGATACCCATTGTCATCAGGGTACTTGGTACTATGTCCAAGAATTTTTCAAAGCACATCAAGAAATTGCAGCTTCCTGCAATAACACCAGCAGAACTGCAAAAAACTGCTACTCGGAACATCCTATATTTTAAGAAGATACTTGATTGATACCTAGGATGCTGTCATCACCCTTATCAACCATTAGCATTGGTTAATGGTATTTATGACACTTCTTTAAATGTTCAGTTGACTGAGTTTCGTGTTTAATCAACAAAAGAAATTACAACAACAACAACAACCATAATCTGACTTTGCAAAACAAACATCCTAGTTGGAATTGTCCACGGAGAGGGGCGGCATACAAATCCAATAAAATAAAATAAATAAATAAATAAATAAATAAATGTACTCATAGACAATTACTACCTTACTAGTGCTTAGGTCCTTGGTTAGGGTTTGAAATTTTTACCAGTCCCAGACTGAATTGAATTGAAGATTAAATTAACAACAATAACTGGCAAGAATAGGTAAAACCATAAAATAGAGGAAGTCAAAGGAAATGAAGGAGTTAAATTGTTTTGGGACTTTAGAATTCAAAAGACAGGCACCTGCCACATAACACTCCAGTGTTAATAAAGAAAGATAAAAAATTATGGTTAGTCGATGTGGCAGTGCCTAGTGACAGCAGACTAGATGAAAAAGAATGGGAGAAGATAACAAAATACGAAGACCTACAAATAGAAATAGAATGACTGTGGCAAAAGTAAGCAAGGGCCAATAGTAATAGGTGCCTTGGGTGCAGTCCAAAAAAACCTGGAGCACCACTTCAACATTGTCAGCATTGACAAATTCACCATCAAGTCAATTTCAGAAGGAGGCTTTACTGCTTCCATCCAACGACAATATATGTAACACTACCATGTGTCCACACCTGCCTGTCCCAGGTCCTTGATAAGGACTCAGTAGGTAGACAAAAATGCCACATCTAATCTTAGCACCTGGCAGACTGTGCACTGATTCAATAATAATAATAATAACAACAACAGCAAGACAAACTTAGCAGATATCATGATCTTAAAATCGAACTACAGCGACTCTGGCATAAACCAGTACAGGTGGTCCCATTAGTAATCGGCACACTGGGTGCTGTGCCAAAAGACCTCAGTTAGCATTTGAAAACAATAAACATTGACAAAATCACGATCTGTCAGTTGCAAAAGGCCACCGTACTGTGTGCATCATATGAAAATATATCACACAGTCCTAGATGCTTGGGAAGTATTCGACTTGCGATGTTGTGATACGAAATCCAGCATATCAATCTCGTTTGCGGTGTATTACGGTTTTTTGATAATAATGATGATGATGATGATGATAATAATAATAATAATAATAATAATAATAATAATAATATCATTGATGTTGCAATACCAGTTGGTGCATGAATTGAAGTGAAACAGAACAAAAATATCAAAATATTGTGATTTGCAAATTGAAGTTGAGCGACTATGGAGGAAGAAATCAATGATTGTACCAGTAATAGTAAAAACCCTTGGAGCAATACCGAAACGGTTGCTTAGATACATGAAAATTTTGAACTTATCACATCTGAATATCCTGACTTTGCAAAAAACTAAAAACAAAACCCCCACCCTACTCAGAACTGCCTATATATTCAGATAATTCTTAGGTCCTTCATTAGGACTTACATTCTTAAATTTTTACTAGTCCCAGTCAGACTGTGAATGGAATTTAAGATTAAATCTGAAATAATAATGATAAGCATCTTTTCCCTTCCTATGCATTCATAATCTGTTCCCTCCCAATTCATTGTAATAATAAACACTACCGCTAAGTATCTCTTGCCTCCTAATGTGTTCATAATTTGTTCCCCCCCGAATTCATTACAGTAATATTTCCTCCCAATACATTCTTAATTACTTTTGTTCATCCAAATTCATTACAATAATCATCATCAGGCATTACTTGGAACAACTGAGATCCTGCAGCGATTGACATTAAAAATTAACTATCTAGGCTGCAAGGAAGGAAGGATATGATTCACTATTTTTGCTGTCTTCCTGACCAGAGGTTTTGGTCAGGGCTTTCATCGAAATTATAAGATCAGTGATAACAATAACATCATTCCCTCCCAATTTATCCATGGATGTACAAGTAGTCCTCGACTTACAATAGTTTATTTAGTTCAAAGTTACGATGTCATTGAAAAAATGTGACTTATGACCATTTTTCACATTTAAACCATTGCAACATCCCCTTGGTCATGTGATCAAAACTCAGATGTTTGATAACTGATATATTGTGAGGAATATATATATATATATATATATATATATATATATATATATATATATATGTTTGTTTGTTTTCGTAGATTTTCACGAGTACAGGTATGACGGTCTTGGCATATTCGGGTTTCTTCCTGTGTAGGATTCAGAGATTTCTGTTGAAACTTCCTGGTGAGTCAGTGGGGTAACACCTGGGGTCGTAGATGTAACTGAGGTATGCTGTTTGTGGATTGGAGGTGATATCCTGAGTAGTTGGAACTTGCAGGCTACTTAGTTGTTTTGCAATATGTGTTTTGAGTCTGGTTTCAGTTTGTATGGCTGGGATACGTTTGTTAATGAGGGCTGGTTTCCAGATGTCTGGTAGGTGGGAGGTATCATCACTCTTGTTCAAATTTTGGGGATGCTTTTCTATCTCTACCAGACATCAGTTACATCAGTTACATCAACGACCCCAGGTGTTACCCCACTGACTCACCAGGAAGTTTCAACACAGCCTGCAGCTGCTGAGCCATCAAACCACACCCACCTACCAGTATTTATAGAGGGAAGGCAGCTCAGGTCTCGCTGTGTTCGCCCTAGAACAAGGGCAGAAGCACCAGCCTGAAGATGATGAGTGGGACCTCATCGAAACGTCACCAGAAATCTCTGAATCCTACACCGGAAGAAACCCATGAAATATTATTTACCACCTTGCATTGTGCCTGAGTATTAAGAATTGTTCAGAATTGTAACTATTTTATAGACTATGTAAATATTAATGTTCTATACAATATTTAGAAATGACTATTGTAATATTTCTAATGTACAATAATACTGAGCATTCATGTGTTTCCAGATTTAGAAAGTCTAATATTGCCGAAACCTACTGTTACTTACTGTCTGAATTAAGACTTGTTGCAAGGCAGTATTGTGAGGAAATTAACTTGAATCACTGAAATTTCAAAACCATTTTTTTTGGCAATGTCTGTATTGTTTTATGAGGTTTCCATTGCTGTTTTTCTTTTACAAATCTCCTCTGATAAAAGTCAGAATATTCTTTTTGGCTTCCTAACACTGATATGCATGCACAGTTAAAAACAGGTAATCATTTACTTGCAATTCATTCATTTAATGACTCCTAGAAGTTACAGTGGGCCCTGAAAAAAGTGACTTATGATCATTTTCACACTTATTACCGTTGCAACATCCCCGTGGTCATGTGATCAAAATTCAGATGCTTGGCAACCAACTCATATTTATGATAGTTGCAATGTCCCAGGGTCATATGATCCCCTTTCGTGACCTTCTGAAAAGAAACATAGAAATATAGAAGATTGACGGCAGAAAAAGACCTCATGGTCCATCTAGTCTGCCCTTACATATGTTTATCCCAGGCATGTTTAAATTCCATTACTATGGATTTACCAACCACATCTGCTGGAAGTTTGTTCCAAGCATCTACTACTCTTTCAGTAAAATAATATTTTCTCACGTTGCTTCTGATCTTTCCCCCAACTAACCTCAGATTGTGCCCCCTTGTTCTTGTGTTCACTTTCCTATTAAAAGCACTTCTCTCCTGAACCTTATTTAACCCTTTCACATATTTAAATGTTTCGATCATTTCCCCCCTTTCCCTTCTGTCCTCCAGACTATACAGATTGAGTTCATTAAGTCTTTCCTGATAAGTTTTATGCTTAAGACCTTCCACCATTTTTGTAGAATTTGGCATTTGTCCAACCAAGCTAACTTTCAAAAGTGAGTGGTAACAGTGATCCACAAAACATAGTTTGTTAGTTTGTGCACTTGATATATATCCCAAGAAAATGTAAATGTTGGTTTTAAATTTAATTTTCATGCTTTTTTAAATTAAATTGACACTCGTGATTTTTTCAAGAAGGTCGACAATCCTGTCATGTTTATCTTTCTCATTAGCTCAGTTTACACAATCCAGAGATTAAGCTACAATCCCTAAAGGAAGATATTAAGGAATTTCTGAAGACATCAGGTTTGTCTTTTTTGTTCATTACCATTTTAAGATTTTTTTGCTTTGAATAAGGGCTGAATATTAGATATTGTCCATCTACCATTCAGTTTGGAGTATAACACACACTACGGGCCCGGTTTATTTTGCAAAAGTGGGATGCGCGGAAGGGCCACATCATGGTGATGTTTGACCTTGAGGGAGCCAGAATGTGTGAGGCCAGGGTGGGCATAGCCAGTTTGACATCACTCGTGTCAGGGGAGCCTATGGTGGCTCAAGCGCTCTGTCAGCAAAAACAGGCTCCGTAGCTCCATTTTTGGCCACAAAGGCCTCTAGCAATCGTCTGGCAGCGAAAACACATGTGGCCCTCCCGAGCTCTGTTTTCTTCTAGCAAAGGCACTGCGGGCTGGTCCTTCACTGTTTCAAGGATAGCCCCGTGGGCTGGATCTAAGCACCCCATGGGCCAGATCCATTCCATGGGCCTTGACTTTAACCACCTCTGTTTTAAACAAAATTAGGAATGGATGAATTAACGTCCTGTGCTTCCATTACTTTTAATACTAAAAATTCTCCTTCTTACCCCATCCCGTTATTCTTAAATTTTTAAATATCTGAATCAATAATGGGCCCCACCCAGTACGAATGGGATCGGCAATCCAGTAGGACTTTTTAGTGGGTTCCGAAGGCCGGTGCGGGGGCCTGCGCCCCTGACGCATGTGCCCCCGCATGAGATTTCACTTCTGCGCCTGAAATCTCATGCAAGGACGCTTGCGCGGGTGAGATTTCAGCAAATTTCTGCATGCCCAGAAGCAAAAAAAGGGCAAAAATTGCTGAAATCTCACCCACGTGAGTTGTGCGAGATTTTGCTTTGGGTACTTGTACACAAGTAAAATCTCACGCAAGGGCGCGCGCACATGTGTCGAGGTTGCCCGCACCGGCCTCGGGATCCTGGTACTGGCAGAAAAAGGTAAGTGGAGCCCTTCACTGATCTGAATTATGAGTTTTTCTAATCTTCAGGGTTTATTTTTTAACTCTTTATTTTTTTCCAGGTTGGGAAAAGAAGCTGCACAATGCTGTTTATAGAGAAATCAGTATGTGAGTTTTGTTTTTGTCTCGGTGTTGGTATAACTTGTGCTTCATGTTTGCATGCAGTGTTGCTAAACTCTTAGGTCCCAGAAATATTTTATCCTGCCTTATTGCCCACCAGGATAAACTGTGCCTCAAGCAATCTTTCACAAGGCCATAGATTGATCATAACGCTATGTATTGAGAGGCTGGGTGGTGCAGTGATTAGAATGCAGTATTGCAGGCTAATTCTGCCAACTGACATCTGCTCGATTCTTAGTGGCTCAGAGTTGACTCGGCCTTTCATCCTTCTGAGGTCGGTAAGATGACCGTGCTAGTGCTGTATATTGTGCCTGAAAACGTACGTATCTGTAAGAAAATTATGATTTATGAAGATTTGTTTAGAAATGTAGGTCTAAATAGAACAGGCACTAAAATAATCCCTATTCTTTTTCCTTTTAGGTTTCCTTTACCTTCTTTCCCATCAGTGCCTCCTGAACACATCAAGGAACCTTTGGCTTACATGAGAAAAGCTCAGGTTTGATGTGATTAAATTTTATTGCACATGTTCAAATATGGATTCATTCATTTATTTTTTTCATTCGTTCATTCGTTCATTCATTTATTTATTCATTCATTCATTCATTCATTGGATTTATTTGCTGCTCCTCTCTGAGGAATTGGGGCGGCTTTTAACATATAAAAGAAACAAGGATATACAATAGTTAAACCCAATTAATTAAACTAAATAAGCTAATCTAAAAACCCCAATTTAAATTAAAATCAATCATACCCATTTCAGCAACAATTATACATGACATTCGTTGGCCAGGGGGCCTAAGATCTAATCTCCCCAAGCCTGACGGCACAAATGAATCTTAAGACTCTTACAGAAGGTGAAGAGGGTGGGGGCAGTGTGAATTTCTGGGGGGAGCTGATTCCAGAGGGCTGGGCCCCCCACAGAGAAGGCTCTTCCCCTAGGCTCCGCTAACCGACATTGTCTAGTAGTTAATGGGACCTGGAGAAGGCCAACTCTGTGAGACCTAAATGGTCCCTGGGACTCATACGGCAGAAGGCAGTCCCGCAAATAATCTGGTCCAATTCCATGTTGGGCTTTATAGGTCATTACCAACACTTTGAATTGTGTCCGGAAACCAATCGGCAGCCAGTGCAGACCGCGGAGAGTTAGAGAGACATAGACATATCTAGGAAGGCCCATGACTGCTCACGTTGCTGCATTTTGCATGATTTGTAATTTACCAACACTCTTCAAAGGTAGCCCCATGTAGAGAGCATATATACTAAGTATTTGATCCAGGGATGGTTTCTAACTTACCTTGCTTACTGTTTTGCTTCCTCCTGCGCCACCTGGCCATGCAGCATGGCCAGGCAAAAAATAATAATTAGAAAATAATTTTAAAAGCCAAAACCAAGATGGTGACTGCATGCACAGTGCCGGAAACTCAGCTTCTGTGCATGTGCAGAAGAAAAAAAAACCTGGAAAAATTTCCCTGGAAAAAAATTCTGTATGTGTGTGAATTTTTTTTTTGAAAAATAGATGGTGGTGCCCACAGACTAGCACTGACCAAACTGGTTCTGTGAAATCCTTGTGATGTCACCAGCAGGTTGCTACCAGTTTGGCCGAACCGGTCCAAACTTGGAGGACACCACGACCAGCATGACCACCACCCGATTTGACCTGACTCTGCCAGTTGACTGGGGGAGTATCACACTGGAAATTGTTAATGTCAGGATTCCAGGTAACATCCAAATTTAAATCAGATTCCAAGTCAAGACATTCCTCACAGTTCCAATTTATTTCTGGAGCCATCCTGACACCCACACCAGGGAATCTGAATCTGAGCTTCCCACCCAGTTGAAAGTTCACATGCATTGCCCCCTACCCACAATTTGTCACGTTGCCCACTCAGGTTGTGCCACCGTGAAAAGTCCTCCTCCCGCTTCTGCCCGGGTGGTGGACATATGATGGCCTTGAACTTCTCAAAAGAATGCTTTGTGACTGCATCTGCTCCCTTGTGAAATCTCCCCTCCCAAGTTCCCATAAACATCAGGTCTTCTGCAGACAGTGTGGCAATCCGTTGATTTATCACCAACTTCTGCACTGGCTTGACAGTTAATGAATTTAAGAAAAAAATCCTACATCATCCTGTCTCCCTCTCTCCACATCTGTTAATTGCAACTTCACCTGGATTGTAATTCTGTTTGAACTGTTTTTAGAAATGTTTAATTTTTTTTCCTAATGGTTTTATTGCTTTTAAAGCTGTACGCCGACCAGAGTTGCTTCTAGATAGATAGATAGATAGATAGATAGATAGATAGATAGATAGATAGATAGATAGATAGATAGATAGGGCAGTTCAACCCACCCACCGTGGCCACTTCCAAA
This sequence comes from Erythrolamprus reginae, assembly GCF_031021105.1. Classification (NCBI taxonomy): domain Eukaryota; kingdom Metazoa; phylum Chordata; class Lepidosauria; order Squamata; family Dipsadidae; genus Erythrolamprus; species Erythrolamprus reginae. The sequence continues at coordinate 21,355,430 of NC_091956.1, read as the reverse complement.
TACAGTAATAGAGACAATTCCATTCTTTATGATTTGTATTGTTTTATTTAGTTTCCTAATATGATTTATGTTGATTGCTTATTTAGTGTCCTGTGACTATCACAAAGTATATCTTTTGATTTATGGTGAATGTATGATGACTATAATCATGATTTATCACTTATGGCTTGGTATGTATACTGAGAGCTTATGCACCGAAGACAAATTCCTTGTGTGTCTAATCACACTTGGCCAATAAAGAATTCTATCCTATTCTATCCTACCTATCTATTCTATCTTTTTTCTTTCACAGGGAAACGTGTAGCTATTGATGTATCTATCTATGTAGCTATTGATTTATATATCTGTCTGTCTGTCTGTCTGAGATTAGATAGTAGATAGATGATAGATACATTATGTCACAGAAGTGAGTACACCCCCCTCACATTTTTAAAAATATTTAAGTATATCTTTGATGTGACAACACTGAAGAAATGACATTTGGCTACAATGTAAAGTAGTGAGCATGCAGCTTGTTTAACTGTGTACTGTATATGTGCTGTCTCCTCAAAATAACACAACACACAGCCATTAATATCAAAACTGCTGGCAACAAGAGTAGATATAGATATAAATAGATACAGACAGACAGAGACAGACACATGTATTAGTCTGTCTATCTAACCATCCATCTGATAGATAGATAGGTAGGTAGGTAGGTAGGTACGTACGTACGTACGTACGTACGTACGTACGTACATACATACATACATACATACATACATACCAGAAGTACTTAAAAACTACTTCTGCTTCTCTGCATAGTAAACACAACTGGGAAGTGTTGAATTATCATTGTCCTGCTTTGAAAAGGCAGGTTAAATGGAAATGTATGCATATAATGTATACCGGTATAATTCAAAACTTAAATGGAAAGACAAAAATGAGAAAATAGACCTTCCCATTGAACATTATAATTAGGAGGGAGATGAAACTGATTCTATTGATTTATGTTTTCTTCTCCAGGCAAACTGGGAAAAACGTATTCTGAAGAGCCTAAACAGCATGTGTATAGAACTTGGCATTCCGTTATCACAGAAGGTACCTTTTATTAGCTGCCTTTCCTGTAAATATAAAGTTTATCCATAATCTCATGTACATTTAGGTGTCTGTCAATATTAGAGCTGACTGCATCCTGTTTCCTTTGCTCTACAGAGACCGCTGAGCGAGCAAAAAGAACTTTTGAGTAAATGGAATGAAATGGGGACTGATGAACCAGGTAGTGCACGCCTTCATTATGAAAATTAAAACCATACACTGCATGTGCACACGCACAAACATACTTTAAGAAGAGAATATGCAAGAGAAAGACAGGAAACACCTCCCTACCCAAAAGGTTGAAGATAGCAAGAGCCTTTCAGAAATCTGAGTTGTGCTTTTCTTGTCTATCTCCTGTTAATAAGGGAGAAAGTTCCCTTATTAATTTTCCTTATAAATCAACTGTCCCTTAAAATACAAGCTGCTCATTATGGTATTGCAGACAATTAAAAGAATGAGGTTACAACCCATCTATATAAAGTTGTTGTGATTCAGTCTGAGGCTCCTCAGGGAATGGCTGGAACTCTGCTGGCTCCATGCTCAGAGGGGGAGGGGGAGGAACAGGAGGAGAAGGAGGACCAGGCAGACAGGGAAGAGGAATGTCAGGACGAGGAGGAGGGAGAACAGCCTGAGACCCCCGGGGGGGGAGGTCTCCCCAGCGAGTAGCCTGGAGTCATTAGATGAGAACGCACAAGCCATCATAGATATGAGGCAGAGAAGGGCAGCACAACGAAGGGGACAATTAGCCAGGTATTTCCATCCCTAAGAGGCAACAGCTGGGTTTGGGTGTGGTTCTCCTCAGAAAGGTTGAAAAGGCAGGCCCGCCCTTCCTGTATTGTGGAGAGTTATCTTTTGGGAGTCCTGTGACCTTGCTTCGATCCTTGGCGTCTCTGATTCTGGCTTGTGGCCTCGAAGGCTGAAAACTTGGGAGAGGCGTGGGTTTTATTATCTACAGTGGTGTGTGTGCCAGCAAGAAGCCTGTTGTATTGTCTGGCCGTCGTGACTTTTCTGTGAAGCTTCATAGCATTCCAGTTTGTAAGAACAGTTTTTGTTATCTGTGTTTGTTTTCAAAGATATAAAATGACTTTGCTTTTTACCAGCGTGTCTGGCTACTCTTTTTAGTTGGTGTTGATGTCTGGGGGAACCCAGACAGAACATAAAGTTAACAAATTAGGTGATTGGATACTTGGCTTTCTAAACTGTTTTAGGGCTGAATTGACAGGACTTAGATTGTGTCTCAAAGTCCCAGGGGGTGTATTTGGAGAAAGAGGATTTTGTGCTGGTCTCCACTGATGACATATGTGCATAAAATATCTCACTGTGTTTATTTATTCATTTAACCTTGCTGTTCTGTTCGCATTTACTATACACTTGTACTGTTTCAGCTGTAACGAAATGTAACAATCAGCGTGTAGCAAAAAGAAAACAAAATGAAAAAAACCCCACACTCATAATAAGAACCCCGCAAATGAGGAAAAGTCAATTAATCACAAATTTGAGACCCACATGACAAATAATCTACAGGTCTCAAATTTCATTTCAGGTCATATTGACCTGAGCAGAACAGCAAAGTTAAACGAGTGGCATAGCCACCTGTCTTAAAACAACTCTGGGTGACTCGTAACAGCCATAGAGCTATATTATTATTATTATTATTATTATTATTATTATTATTATTATTATTATTATTATTATATATATATATATACACACACACACACACACACACACACACACACACACTGTATATATATATATAAAAATAAGACTTGTATGCTGCCATTCTCCGAAAACTCAGGGCGGCTCACAGAATACAATGCAAAAACAATATGTACAAATCTAATAGTTAAAAACTATAACCTAAAATCCCATTACATTAAAAAGCAGTCAATTAACTCAATCACATCCACACATAACATTTAATGGTCAGAGAGGGAGGAAATGATCTAACTGCCCCCATACCTGGCGACATAGGTCTTGTGAAAGGCGAGGAGGGTGGGGGCAATGCGAATCTCCAGAGGGAGCTGATTCCAGAGGGCCGAGGCCGCCACAGAGAAGGCTCTTCCCCTAGGTCCCGCCAGATGACATTGACTAGTCGATGGAACCTGGAGAAGGCCAGTTCTGTGGGACCTAATCGGTTGCTGGGATTTGCGCAGCAGAAGGCGCTCCCGTAAGTAATCTGTTCCGATGCCATGTAGGGCTTTATAGATCATCACTAACACTTTGAATTGTGTCCAGAAACCAATCGGCAACCAATGCAGTCCGTGGAGTGTTGGAGAAACATGGGTATATCCGGGGAGACCCATGACGGATCACGTGGCCGCATTCTGCGTGTGGCCACATTCTGCACGATAACCCTAATAACCCTAAGAACTATATCACCGTAGGACAGGGATGTCAGACTCAAGGCCTGTGGGGTACATCAAGTCCTCTGAGTGTTTAGATCTGGCCTGGAGGGGTGGGGTGCAGCCTGGAAATATGAAAGGACCAGCCCATGGTAGCCAAAAATAGGCCACATGGAGGCCCCTACATGGCTGTTTTCGGCTTCCCCAGTCTCCAACAGCACTCTGCTGGCCAAAAATGGGATGCACAGAGGCCATTGAGGCCAAAAACAGGGCAGAGGGCCTGGAGGGCCCTTCATACCCCATTTTGGCTGGCAGGCTGCTGCAGGAGGCATCCATTCCATCTCCCCCTCCCCTGACTCACGGAGGAAAAATACAATGCTGATGTGGCCCTCAAAGACACCCCTACTGTAGAAGGTGTGACAGAACCTGAGAGCGGAGTTTAAGGGAAGGCTCAGCCTAGAATCCCTACATAAACACAAGTGGACTAAATGCAACTCTTCTTGAATTCTGTTGTCCCTTATTTAACTCCAAGTAGATACTAACAATTCATTGAAAAGATTGTGTATGTAGCAAGAAAGCAGTTGAATTGAATTTTTATGATGTGTGAATCTGGTCTTTCACATCTGACAATGATAAAAACTGAAAGGCCCTGTATCTTAAATCAAACACTCAGGGTGCCTCAATAATTCTATCACTATTCAGTATCTCAGGGCTGAATAAGAGCCAGGATTGAATGGCCTTCTAGAACAGCGTTTCCCAACCGGTATGTGCCGCGAGACACGGTCAGGTGTGCCGCGAAGCTAGGACCTAGAGAAGCTCCAACTGGGCGGGGCGCTGCCGGTGCCGGACCGCCGTATCCGGCATGCTCCTGCTGGGCCCCAAAGAAGGAAGGCGGGAAAAAGGAGGCAGGGGCGGGGAGGTGTGGCAGTAGGAGTAAAGGGAGCCGCGGCCGCCCCTGCCTCCCCACGGTGCCTCCAGCCAAACGCGCCCCTGGCTTCTCCGCCCTGCCCCATTGCCCGCCCGATCCGCCCCCTCTCCTCCGCCGCCGTCGCCTCCTGTCTTGGGGCGCGATCTGCCCCCTCTCCTCCTCCGCCGCCTCCTGTCTTGGGGCGCGATCCGCCCCCTCTCCTCCTCCTCCGCCGCCTTCTGCCTTGGGGCACGATCCGCCCCGTCTCCTCCGCCGCCGCCTCCTGCCTTGGGGCGAGCAATCCGGGAGTCCGGGACTGTGTTGCTTTGCGCCATGAAGAGAAAACGGCCGACTTTTCCCTGCTGCCGTTTTCTCTTCATGGCGCAAAGCCACACAGTCCCGGACTCCCGGATCGCTTGCTTCTCTGGTCAGCAAAGCCATCTGCCCAGGAAAGCACCGTGCATTGAAAAAGCGCGATGCTTTTCCGGGCAGCCAGCTTGCTGGCCGGAGAAGCGAGCGATCCGTGAGTCCGGGACTGTGTGGCTTTGCGCCATGAAGAGAAAACGGCAGCAGAGAAAAGTTGGCCGGGCTAACGGGAGGCGGCGCGTGGCCAGGCGCTGGGGAGGTCTGGGAGGGCGAGGGGCTCCGGCTCTCTCTCTCTCTTTCTTTTTCTCTCTGTTGCCGGCGTAGTGAACGAGAGAGAAAGAGAGAGAGAGAAAAAGGAGGGGAGAGAGAATGAGAGAGAAAGAAAGCAAGAGAGAGAGGGAAAGAAAGCAAGAGAGAGAGAGAGAAAGAGAGGGGGGAAGGAGGGAGAGGGAAAGACATAGAGAGAGGGAAGGAGGGAGAGAGAAAGAGAGCAAAAAAGAAAGAAAAGGGATGGAGAGAGAGAAAGAAGGGAAGGAAGGAAGAGAGAGAAAGAGGGAGGGAGAAATAGAGTGAAATGGAGGAAGAGATTTTATTTTGTCCAAACTTTTCTTTCCCCCCCCTCTGTTCAGTGTTCCCCAGAATTTTGAAAATATGAATAATGTGCCGCGGCTCAAAAAAGGTTGGGAAACACTGTTCTAGAAGATTTAATAATTTGCAGGTCCCATTTCTATCTTGTTCCATAGTCCACTTATCAGTAACTTTTTCCCGGTTCTGGGCAAGTATTCTGAAACATTGTGTCTGTTAACAAATTTTAATAATAATAATAATAATAATAATAATAATAATAATAATAACAACAACAACAACAACAACAACAACAACAACAACAACAACAACTCATCTCTCAATAGAATGCCCAGATATCCTGATTATTCCAATGTATGTTCTCTTTTAATTTTAAATGAGTTAAAATAAACCAGCCTCGATTATTTATTGATATTTTTGTGTATACACAGTTTTTCCATTAAAGAAAACTTTCTAAAGGTTGTCCTCAATTAGTATTAGGGCTTTCAATTACTGTGCATGAGATTTACTCCTCTGGAAATAATCCTGGATGATGTGTTGAACAGCATATTAGAATGAGACTGAAATAATAAAATTTGATAATTATTATTATAAAACGCCCGGTCCAAACAGCTACAAAATATTTAGGGTTGAATAACTTTTTATTTCAGATCTGAGTCTCTTCAGGCCAGTTTATGCACCTAAAGATTTTCTTGAAGTAAGTTTTTTTCAATAAAATAAAATAAAATGGATCAGGTTTTAGTTTTGGATATGGTTTTTTAAAATCCAAATCTTGTCATTCCTGAGAATGGATCTTTTGAGTTGTTAGATTCACAAATGAGCTTTAATGCAATGTTCAGTATACTGTACTTTACTGTATAGGGCAGGGGCAGATTGCTGTTACTGCCCCCTACTGGTGCACTGCACATGCAGTTTGGGCTGTCTTGTGTGCACCTGAGCGCACTCATGCCCCCAGTGTGACCTTGCTTCTGCGCGTGTGTGCAAATTGTGCAATCTGGCAGCCTCTACCAGTGCGCAGATGCCTACCGCACTAGTAGCAGTCCATCCCCCTAAAATTAGGGGATCATCTATAGATAGTCCTCAACTTAATGATCACATTTGAGCCCAAAATTTATGTTGCTAAGCAAGACAGTTAAGTGAGTTTTGCTCCATTTTGCAACCTTTCTTGCCACAATTATTAAGTGCATTTATTAAATTGGTAACACGGTTATTAAATGAATCTGGCCTTCCCATTGACTTAGCTTGTCAGAAGGTCGCAAAAGGGGATCACGTGCTCCTAGGATGCTGCAACCATCACAAATATGAACCCGTTGCCAAGCATCTGAATATTGATCACGTGACCATGGGGATGCCTGCAATGGTCATAAATGTGAAAAAACGTGTCCCCTTTTTTCATGGCAGCTGTAACTTTGAACTAAATGAAAGATTGTAAGTCGATGACTACGGTAGTTCTAAAAGCCCAAAATATTTATGATCTGTTCTTCTGAGAGAAAGACGGAACAGTGTTTCTTACATTGTAAAGATGTGTCCTGCCTAGCTACCTTAGTATCTGATTTTGTTCACCGTGTTCTGAAAAATATTTCTCAGTTAATAACATTTCCTGTTGCTGGTAATGTAGACTAACGCTAGCAGTTCTGAGCTGCAAAAATTAGGAGAACTTTGACTCTTGTTATTGCCATTAATAGCCCATCTGTGTTGTTTTTCAGCTTAGAGCTGGTTGTAATTCTCCGCCAGTGGAGGGCTTGCTAAAAACCCCCACAAAAATCCCAGAAACTATGGCATGAGAAGTTAAAATGGGTTCTGTTTAGGAAAAAATAACAATGTTAGGTGCCCTTCCTTCTTTAATGTGCAAGGAAATCTAGATTCGAGGGACAGTTCTCAGTTGGGGAAAAAATATATGACATGGACCAAGTCTGAGGAGAGCATGTGTAGGCGACCCCTCTCTGGTGTAGAGTTTAAGCACCAAGGGCACCTAACAATTTTAAGTTTCCCAGACAGAACCATTTTAGCTTCTCCTACTATGCAGTCTCTGTTTTTATTTCTTTTAGCAAGCCCTTCCTCTCCAGAAATTAACTAAGTAAGTAACTAAGTAAGTAAGTAAGTAAGTAAGTAAGTAAGTAAGTAAGTAACTTACTTACTTACTTACTTACTTACTTACTTACTTACTTACTTACTTACTTACTTACCTATCTACCTATCTACCTATCTATCTATCTAACAAGATTTATATGCTGCCCAACTCCAATAGACTCTGGGCGGCTAACAAAATTTAAAACCAGTATAAAAAGTTACAATATCATAGTAAGAGTGTAGAAACAAATAACATCCCTTGAAATAACATACATGCTCTCAGTCATTCATGGTCCCAGGCCCACCGGAAAAGCCAGGTCTTAACGGCTTTCCAGAAGGCCGGTAGGGGAGGGATAGTACAGATCTCCGGAGGCAGTTGGTTCCAAAAAGTCGGAGCTGCCCCAGAGAAGGCCCTTCTCCAGGGTCCCACCAGCCAACATTGTTTGTCAGATGGAACCTGGAGAAGGCCAACTCTGTGGGCTCTTACTGGCCGCTGGGAAGTATGGGGTGGCAGGCGGTCCTATAAATATGTGGCGCTCGTGGGGTCTCCGGTAAAGGGAGAGGCTCTTTGCACACACTCTTCCTGCGAGACTGGCAATGCTGTGTTGCAGCAGCATCTCCTGAGCAGGACTCAGGGCAGTGAATACCAGAGGGCTGGAATCACCCCTCTCGACTGGGACTTGACTACAAATGCAGTCTGGCCACAGCGAGAGTAATCACTGGCTGGGCTGTTGTCACTGCTGGTAGAGGGGGGATGTGCCAAGCATCCATTCCACCCGGCCACCGGGAGGTGAGGTTTAAGTATCTGGGACAGTGAAATACCCAGGGATAAGCATCCCTAAATAAATTGGCCAGGAAAAAGGGGTGGGGCAGGAGTGCCAACAGCCCATTGCCAGGGAAGGAGTGTGGTGGTGAGCACACTCCTGGTGATGGGTTGGCTGGGGGGGCTCATCCAACCCATGAGAAATGGACATGGAAATGTGACTGGGGCAAATTGTGCCATTCCATTAAGGAAGCTATTTTCAAATAATGTATTTCGTTCTTACACATGCATAATCACTTCTAGTCTTCTTATTAAAGGTGCTGATGAACCTGCGCAATCCAAATTACGACACCAGTGAGGTCCCTAACTATAGAAATCACTTGGGACTAATTCAGGTCCCTCTGAATGTGAAAGATATACCTGAACTGGTAAGCATCAATTATAGCTTTTAAAAAAAATAAAAAATAGAGAATACCGTATTTTTTGGAGTATGCACCTTAGTTTTTTAGGAGGAAAATATGGGGAAAAAATCTGCCTACCAGGTATTCATCTGACTAGTGTCCTTAGTCTGGTCAGCTCCAGCACATTATTTTATCCCCTGATTAGGGCTTTAAAAAAACCCTTATTCGGAGAGAGTAATAATGAAAGAGCTTGCAAGGTGGGAACATAATTGGAGCCTTGTTAGGGCTGGAAAGAAACTTATTCGGAGCAAGTAGAGCAATGAAAAAAAGCCTGCAAGGACTTAGGGATGGAAAAACATTCTTCGCAGAGAGTAACAATGAAAGTGTCTGCAAGGTAAGAGCTGGGAAGATTGTTAGCACCTAGTTAGGGCTGGAAAAAAAGCTTTGAAAAAAGCTACATTCAGAGTATAAGACGCATCCAAATTTTCAGCCTTTTAGGGAAGAAGAGGTGCGTCTTATACTCCAAAAATACAGTAACCATTAATTTAACAGTATAGCTCTTTGTTTTGAAATCAGTGGACCTAACTCCTGAATTGATATGTAAAAAAATAATTAGCAATATCCACACTACAGAAAACCTTTAGAATATTATAAAATGAATTTGGTATAAAGGGTGAGGTGAGGTATTCGTACCCTTCAGGAAGAAAAACCAGCTGGCTGGCACACAGGAAGAGCAAGGGACGACACCTCCTCATGCCCGGAGAAATGGCTCTACATGCCACTTCCAGCAAGCGTGCCATAGGTTCGCTGTCACAGATCTATCACTATTGTTGTATGTACACTGAGAGCTTATGCACTGGAGTCAAATTCCTTGTGTGTCTTATTGCACATGGCCAATAAAGAATTCTAATTCTAATTGAAATACAGTGATACCTCTACTTATGAACTTAATTCATTCCGCGACCAGGTTCATAAATAGAAAAGTTCGTAAGAAGAAACAATTTTTCCCATAGTAATCAATGTAAAAGGAAATAATTCATGCAAACCCATCCCAAAACTCACCGTTTGCTTCCCCTGCTTGCCGGTGCTGCTGGGATGCTCCGCCTCCGGATTTCCGTTGCTGGCCGAAGCGCCTGTCATTCTGCTGCAGGGATCTCCCTTTGCTTCCCCCTGCTGGGAATCCCTGCATTTCGTGCTTGCCGTCCATCCGAAGCGCCTGTCATTCTGCAGGGATCTCTCTTTGCTCCCCCCCACTTGCTGGCACCACTGGATGCTCTGCCTCCAGACTTCCGTTGCTGGCTGAAGCGCCTGTCATTTTGCTTCAGGGATCTCCCTTTGCTTCCCCCCGCTGGGTAACCCTGCGTTTCGTGCTTGCCATCCATTTGAAATCTGCTGCAGGGATCTCCCTTTGCTTCTCCCCGCTTGCCGGTGCTGTTGGGATGCTCCGCCTCTGTTTTTTCATTGCTGGCCGAAGCACCTGTCATTCTGCAGGGATTCTGCTGCATTACCAGCGGGGGGAAGCAAAGGGAGATCCCTGCATCAGTAAATCAAATAGTATTTACTTTAGCAAATATCATAGTCAAGTTAAACAATCCAGTCATGCACAGTTAAATCAGTAAATAATTCTCAATAGGTATATAATATTACAAGCCTTACTTGTACAGCTTACAAGTACATAAACTATCATCGAACACACAGTTCTTACTACAGCAGTCACAGTGGATCAGTACAAAATGAGCAGAAAAAACACACAGAGAGAATCACGTTTCCGGCTCCCTCTTATGGCCATTCCTAACACTAACTCTTAAAGCTATAGTGCTTCAATACATACAAGCATTCATTGTTAGCTTATTTATATATTGCCAAACCCAACTGTTATGTACTAACATGCTGCAACAGTCATAAGTGTGAAAAATGATGTCTTTTTTTTAGTGCTGTTGTAACTCTGAATGGTCACTAAATGAACTGTTGTAATTCAAAGACCATCTGTATTGAATTTTTAACTAAGTTGCTGGGAATTTGGTCTTCTGAGGGATGGAATTTATTACACGCTGGGGGTCCCATGAGCCTTAAGTTTTGTGTTTATAGCTTGCCAACTAAACAATCAATAAATAAATATATTGATATTTAATGTTGATTTCACATATGGCATAAGGTGGCACATCTTGTCCTCTTGGAAAATGTCTTTTTTTCTCTCCCCCCCCACCCCCAAGAAGGATTACTTTAGCGAATTAGACCTGAGCACTGGTCAGATGGATATTGATGATTCTGCACATGTGCCTTCAGGTAGGTGTTTAGTTTTCAGTAAATATATACTGCTCAAAAAAATAAAGGGAACACAACAGAATATAACTCCCAAGTAAATCAAACTTCTGCAAAATCAAAGTGTCCACTTAGGAAGCAACACTGATTGATAATCAATTTTACCTGCTCTTGTGCACATTTAACTTTGTACAGAACAAAGTATTCAATGAGAATATTTCATTCATTCAGATCTAGGATGTGTTATTTGAGTGTTCCCTTTATTTTCTTGAGCAGCGTAGTTTTTGTTTCCCAAAAGGATCCTTGTAAGATATACTTATAAAAGAACAGATCCAGATAAAATTTCTTTTTTGGTCATTATCGATAATGGTGGTAGTAATAAATAAGTGGATTCTGCTGGGCACTTTTTTTGCTAGAAATTAGCACATTTAGAGAGTTGTGAAATGTTTACTTTTTTGGGGGGTAACAGAAAATACAGTGTTCCCTCGATTTTCGCGGGGGATGCGTTCCGAGACTGTCCGCGAAAGTCGAATTTCCGCGAAGTAGAGATGCGGAAACAAATACACTATTTTTGGCTATGAACAGTATCACAAGCCTTTCCTTAACACTTTAAACCCCTAAAGTATAATTTCCCATTCCCTTAGCAACCATTTAGATCATTACTCACCATGTTTATTTATTAAAGTTTATTAAAAAAAATATTTATTAAAGTCGGATGAAAGTTTGGCGATGACATATGACGTCATCGGGCGGGAAAAACCGTGGTATAGGGAAAAAGCCCGCAAAGTATTTTTTAATTAATATTTTTGAAAAACCGTGGTATAGACTTTTCGCGAAGTTCGAACCTGCGGAAATCGAGGGAACACTGTAATTGCCCTATTGTATTATTTTCCTGTTTTCTTATCATAAATAATGGGTCTATCTTATCAAATTTATATGACTACCAATCTAACAGAAAGTGACTCTGGACAACAACCCAATAAAATAATAAATATAAAACTATAGCACATTAAGAGCTTGCATAACATGCAAATGAAGGCATGCTGCATAAACATAAAATATTGAATATGGGTTTTCTTGGCAAGTTTGATTCTTCTGCATGTGATAGCACTCTACTGCAATGTCTCTTAATTATTGTTTTAAAAAATAATGTGGAAATAGTAGTTGATAGTTGATAATAGCGAGAAGAAACAACTTGTATTGTTTTAGAAACAAACCCAGTTACTGTGCCATTGGCTTTAATTGTTCAGATATTTTGGACTCTTGATGTACCTAACATCATCTCACTTATCCTTCAACTGATAAAAAGGTGGATTTTAATGAGAGCTTATGTTATAGTTAACAAATGCCTGATAATATCCTTTTATTGCCTAATGTTTATCTTATGAGTAAGCCTGCAAAGCTTTTATTCAGAGGTGAATCCCATTTAATTGGGTTTAACGCCAACTAAGCATGTGTTAGGATAACAGATTAAGGCAACACTTATTTGGAAAGAATTCAAATTATTGAGAACTAGACTTTTGTATATGTATAGGTTTACATTGAAGACAATTGCATCTTTCTCCACTGCTTCTGGAAGGAGAGTCCAGGATGGGTTAACCCTCAATCTTATTGGTTGAGACTGAGTTATAAATTAACATGTTAATTAGGCACCGCCCCTTGCCTGCCCCCAAGGGTTCAGTTTTTAAAACTCAGTCATTGGGAAGAGACATATGAGTTTAACTTGCTAAGGTTTTCTTATAGTATAAATGTTTAATATTTAATAAATGTTTAATATAACATGTTTTTTCTTGTCTTTCTTTACTGTTTTTCAGATGCTGTTTACAAAGGACGGGGTCGCTGCCCTCCGCGGGCACCACCCCCATCACTAGCCCCTATGGAACCTCTTCCCTCAGAGGGTACTGTTTCGGACGGGGGATCCAGCCCTAGGTCACTGACCTCAGCGGTCAGACCTGGCTGCAGCCGAAGGTGGGGGGGTCCGCCCCCCCCCACTGGGAGGCTGACGAAAGCAAGGCTACCAGAGGAGCCGGATGGATCCGTAGAAGGAGCTTGCCGCTGCAGCGCGCCGCGCGGGAGGCGGAACGCGCCGATCATATGTTTGGCGGCTCGGAATGCCGCCGCGGCGACCGCCGTTGAGTGCCGAGGCTGCCCTTCACAAGGAGACGCGAGAGAGCGCTAAGGGAGCCATATGGCCGGCGGCTTGTCAGAGACCGCTCGCGCTCAGGTGCAAGCGCGCAGGGCATCCTGTCAGTTAGCCCCACGCTGAGGAGCGGCTCCCTGTGTATTAAGGGATTTTTCTATCGCCGCGGCTGACAGGGATGCGGGCTCGGGAGCCTCAGGTGTCCTGAAAGCCACACTGAACCGAGAGGCGATGGCAGATTACCGCCCTCGGCACTTGCGGCCGCCATCTTGGATCGCCATTTTGGGTGTCAGGTCGGTCGCGCCCGCCATTTTGGATGGCGTTTTCGGCGGGAAAACCCCCCCACTTCCTCCCACTAATCGCCTGTATAGGCGCGAAGGAGTCACCCGAGTGGGCGGAGTTCCTGGCACAGAGATCGAGGGAGCCATTTTGTGGCTTTTCAATAGCCTCGGTAGTGACTTTGCATACAGAAGTCTGTCTCACGAGTCAGTGAAATATTTTGCCTTGAAGCAACTAAAGATCTGTGAGTACCATGGAGCAATCTGATACAGGGGCAGAGAAGGTGGCCTCCTCGGCAACAGTTCCCAAGGCCAAGGATAAGGGCAAATCTAAGCCCAAGTCACAGGGAACTTCCTCCTCAGCTCTCAGAGAGGCTGAAAGAAGGATCCAAGCACTCGAGCAGAGGTTGGAGACTGTTTTCCAGGCCCCTTCCCTAACTGCAGGGCCATCATCGGGCCCACTACTACCAGGGGTCTTGTCCCCACGTTCCATGACTCAAGGGGAGTTATTAACTGGAAGGGATTGGTCTCCAGATCGCCAGTCCAATCAGCAGGCCCAACTGCCTGTAAGCAGACCGGGGTCTGCCACCTCCACAAGGCCTTTATGGGGTTTTTCACCCCAAGCAACTGTAGGCCCAACTGCCTCATTCACCCCCACAGCTGCTGGATTTAGAAATCAAAGTGATACCTGGCAGAATTTATCTCCTGCCCTGCAGGAGATGATTACTAATGTATATTCACAAGGAGTAGCATCGGGGGTGCAACAATGCAACCAACAGCCCCATCAACCTCAAGGCCGGAATTTGTGGTCTGCACCGCCCCTTTCAGGTTTGGAGTTCTCAGAGGGGACATTACAGGAGGACAGTGACAAAGACTATGATTTGTCAGATGACGAGACAACTCCTGAGCCACCTTCAGTGGCTGGGCTCTTCAAGCCTGCCTTGTTCAGGACTTTATTACACAAGGCTAAGCTAGCGGTGGACCTTCCTGGCCCTGCAAAGGCCGCTGAGACGCCAAGGTCAACTATTCTACTGACTGAACCCAAACCTGAAACAGACCATATACCGGCACCAGATATCTTTATCCAGAACGCCAAACGACCATGGCAACAACCGGCCGCAGCTCAAGGCCCTTCAGCGTTGGAACGCAAATTTTATACCTGTGACGAAGAACTGGAGAATCTACTCCAATTTCCACCAATTGACCACCCAGTGGTAAATCTGGTCTCTAATGCCATGGTTCCTGCCGAGTCCGGGGATAACTTAAAACCCGAGGACAGGAAGGCGGAGATCCTGCTTAGAAAATCTCATGCCATGTCTGGATGGGGATTTCGAGCCGCGGCCGCGGCTTCTTTCTTCAATAGGGCCTCCATCGCATGGATTGAAGAAATGATGGCGAAGCTGGGACCAGAGGATGGTAGGCTGCGGCAGGACCTGAGTAAACTCCTAGCCGCAGCGGAGTTTTCGGCGGACGCTACACTCCACGCTGCCAAGTTCTCCGCGAGAGGGATGGCCACAACGCTTTCATCCAGACGCCTGTTGTGGCTAAGGAATTGGCAGGCTGACACTAAATCAAAGTGGCGCCTGGCCTCCTCTCCTTTCCGCGGCGCTGACCTCTTCGGGGAGGTACTGGACAAAGTCCTTATTGAAGATAAGGATAAGCGGAAGGTCCTCCCCAGGTCCAACAGACGGCAGGACAGGCGGACTACGCCATACAACAGACGGCAGTCCTTTCGTTGGGACACCCCTTCCGGAACTGGCCACAACCAACGACCATACTCGCAGGGCAGATTCAATCAGTCCTCATCCTTTCGAAATGACCGGTCAGGGTTCCAGGACAGAACCAGAGGATATCAGCAGGCTAGACGCCCATTTAGAGGCACTAGCCAGAGGGGCTTCAAACGCCCCAAATGACTCCGAAGGCGGCCAACCACTAGGAGGGAAGCTCCGCCTTTACAGCTCATTTTGGCGAGCCACCTCCTCGGACAAATGGGCTATAGCAACGGTGTCGCGAGGCCTCAGACTGGAGTTCCTTCAGCCCCCACCAAACCGTTTCATCCAGTGCCCGACACCTCGGAACCCTGCCAAAAGTCAGGAACTGTTTCAAGAGATAACGCACCTATTGCAAATACAGGCCATAGAACCGGTACCACAGCACGACCGGGGAACCGGTTTCTACTCTATGATCTTTACTGTACCAAAGTCATCGGGAGGTTGCCGTTTGATCCTGAATTTGAAGCAACTAAACCTGTACATCCTGTACAGGAAATTCAGGATGCACTCGTTGCAGACCATCCTGACGGCAATACGCCTCCAGGACTTTTTAACATCACTGGACCTGAAGGAGGCGTACCTTCATGTACCAATTTATCCTCCCCATCGACGGTTCCTACGATTTTGTGTCGAGGGCGTACACTACCAATACAAGGCCATGCCATTCGGCCTTTCTTCAGCGCCCCGCACATTCACCAAGCTACTGGACGTCCTCACAGCGAGCCTACGAGCACAATCGGTGCGTCTAATGGCATATTTGGACGACATCGTGATCTTGTCCAAATCACGTGCACAGGCTCAACAGGATCTCGCCCTGACGATGAGGACCTTGACGGATCACGGCTTCACCATCAATGTGCCCAAGAGCCAGCTGATTCCATCTACCACGCTCCTACATCTGGGCTCCATCATCGACACGACTTCGTGCATGGTGTACCTTTCCCCGGAGAGAAGGCAGAACATAAGGTCTCTCATCTCATCTGTCCGGAGAGACAAACGGACATCCCTGGCCTTTTTGTCCAAGGTGCTAGGGACCTTAGTCTCTTGTATAGGGATAATTCCGTGGGCAAGACATCACATTCGAAGCCTTCAATGGTTTCTACTGCCAGCCCAGAAGGTTCGGACAAGCCACTCCTCCGTGCGGATTCGCCTTCCAAGGGAGGTAAAGGACTCTCTCGCGTGGTGGGTCTCCCCAGCCTTGTGCCGTGGGCTGTCGTTCAGCACGCACGATCTAGTCACTCTGACTACAGACGCCAGTCTCTCGGGTTGGGGGGCGCATATTGGCCAACAGTGCGCACAAGGCCTCTGGTCCAGGGAGGACCTCAACCCGGTAAACATAAACTTTCTGGAGCTCAGGGCAGTCTTCCTGGCTCTCCAGCACTTTGTTCCTTTTCTTCAAGACAAACATGTACTGGTCCTGACGGACAACGTCGCAACCAAAGCTTACCTCAACCATCAGGGGGGTACGAGGTCGCGACGTCTCATGCAGGAAGCCTCGGCTCTTTTTACCTGGGCCGAGAGGAATCTGGCATCATTATCAGCGGAACACATCGCGGGGGTCGACAACACTCAGGCCGACTGGCTGAGCAGGACCACTCTCGACCCGACAGAATGGAAGCTGGATTCCCGATTGTTCCAGAGAATCACGGAGATTTTCGGTACGCCTCTGGTGGACATGTTCGCGACACACACCAATGCGCAGCTCCCCAGATTTTACACCCGTTTCCCTTCGCCCAGGGCGGAGGGAGTAGACGCTCTAACCTCCCGTTGGCCGCAGGGTCTCCTCTACGCCTACCCGCCGACGAAGATCCTACCGAGGGTGGTGGACAAGATTTTGCGGGAGAGGGCAGAGGTGATTCTAGTCGCTCCGTACTGGCCACGCAGACCGTGGTTTTCGGATCTAGTGTCTCTTTCGACATCCCCACCGTGGAGGATCCCGGACAGAGAGATATCCCTCAGCCAGGGATCGGTCAATCATCCGGAACCCCAGTGGTTTCAACTGACCGTCTGGAGATTGAGCGGAACAGGTTGAAGGGACATCATTTACCTGATGACATCATCTCAACGATACAGGCGGCTCGACGACCATCCACCTCGAGAATATACCAGGCCACCTGGTCAGCCTTCTGTAAGTTCTGTCAGGAGAACAGTATGGACACGAAGGCGGCTTCGGTGTTGCAGGTATTGGGGTTCCTCCAGGCGGGTTTAGATCGGGGATTAGCCCCCAATACCCTCAGGAGGCAGGTGGCAGCCTTGTCCACAATTATTAGGACAGGGGATCAAAGATCCTTATCTTTCCATCCTTGGGTAAAGGACTTCCTTAAGGGCGCTGCAAACATTCATCCTCCCCCAATTCATCGTTTTCCATCGTGGGACCTGTCGTTGGTGTTAAAGGCATTGACTGGTCCACCGTTCGAACCATTAAGGTCCATACCACTTAGGTTCCTAACACTTAAGACAGCCTTCCTGGTTGCTGTTACCTCAGCTAGGAGGGTTTCCGACATATCTGCGCTCTCTGTACGTTCCGATCTTTGTACATTTTATCCTGACAGGCTAGTCCTACGGTTAGATCCAGCATTCCTGCCTAAGATTAACTCTTTATTCCACAGGAAGCAGGAAATAGTGTTGCCTGATTTTTGTGCTGGTGGGAATCATCCGTTAGAACTCAGGTGGCACAAACTGGATGTAAGGAGAGCCGTCAAAATTTATATTCGACGGACAGAGCCGTTTAGAAGGTCCGAGAGGCTGTTTATCTCTTTTTCACAGACTAAATCAGGGCTTGGGGTTTCTCCCAAGTCAATCAGTCGTTGGATTCGTGAGTGTATTGCTGAAGCGTATAAGACCACCACTCAGACTCTCCCTCAGGGGATCACTGCTCATTCCACTCGCAGTGCAGCCACTTCAGCAGCCTGGAGGACCCAAGCTTCGGCTGAGGACATATGCCGGGCAGCGACGTGGTCTGCACCTTCTACATTCATCCGGCATTATAGACTGGACACGTATGCTTCAGCTGAGGCTTCGTTTGGGAGAAGAGTTTTGCAGACGGTTTGTTCTACTGTTAATCCCTGAATCTGCACTCTCCCACCCTTGGACTAGAACTGGGGCATATCCCATCCTGGACTCTCCTTCCAGAAGCAGTGGAGAAGAACCGTTGTACATACCTGAACGGTCTTCTCGATGCTCTGGAAGGAGAGTCCAGACCCACCCAAGTAATCGTTTGATTCAAGGGATTGGGTTGTGTTTTTGTTGTCTAATCGTTATGTTTCATAAGGGTTCAATAAAATTGTGTTGGATAATAATGACTTCGTTTTTTAAAACTGAACCCTTGGGGGCAGGCAAGGGGCGGTGCCTAATTAACATGTTAATTTATAACTCAGTCTCAACCAATAAGATTGAGGGTTAACCCATCCTGGACTCTCCTTCCAGAGCATCGAGAAGACCGTTCAGGTATGTACAACGGTTCTTCTTTCCCCTGTTTCGCGCATTTTATAGGAAGGGCTCCTTGCTGACAATACGATTAGAAAGGTTGCTTTTCATATCAACCTTGGTAACATAATCAACAAAATTAAAATATCATAATTTTTGGCCTGTAGGAACTATTACTGTAATATAGCATGTTTTTAATCTCTTAAACAAAAATGACACCTTTTTTCTTCATATTTCAGTGTATAAATTGACGATATTTGCATGCATGTGATTATGCCAGTTTGTTTGAATCTTTGTATATGCCTGGAGCATTATTTTCAAATAAGTCAGTTCTGTTATATAAACTCAACTATTCTCCTAGAACTAATTGTTTTATTTTATTCTTATTAATATTTTAGAGCTTTATGAAAATGACCACGTACGGCTGGGTCAAAAAGGTAAGAGTTACCTTACCTGTATTGGGTAAGAGTTACCCAAAACAGTAATTGCTTTTAATATATTGTTTGGTTTGGTTTTTTAAAAAAAATCATACAATTGCTGTTTATTTGTATTTTAAGTTACATAAGGAACAGCCATGCTGGAGTTGTAATCACACTGCCCTAGAGATAGGCTTGTTGAAGGTTTCTAAATAAGCAAGTTTAGGATTATGCTGCAGTTGTAGACAATGTGATATGCCCTATGCGTTTTTAAAAAGGCGAAATAGCCAGACCATTACAATCATCCTTAGCTACAGAAAGAACTTAACGGGGCTAATATAAAACAGTGTGTCCCTATGTACAGTTCCTTGTCGGAGCTGAATTCCTGTTTAGAATTTCACTTGAAAATCACCAGAGCCTCTCTTCTCTTCCATCCCCCAAATATCCTTATTGGTATTAAGAGAGCTATGTCCATGCATTGGAAAAGAAAATAATCTTAATTCTGCAGACCTTTGATGGATCTGCAACTCTAAGCATAAGTAAGTAAGTAAGTAAGTAAGTAAGTAAGGAAGGAAGGAAGGAAGGAAGGAAGGAAGGAAGGAAGGAAGGAAGGAAGGAAGGAAGGAAGGAAGAAAGAAAGAAAGAAAAACAGATAATCTATACAACATCTTCTAACCAAATAGATCAAGATTAGGTGAAACGTTAATGCCACTTTAAAATGCCTTGGTAAGGCCACATTTGGGATACTGCATCGTGTTGATTGCCACGAGGTAAGAAAGACGTTGAGACTCTAGAAACAGTACAGAGAAGAGAAACAAAGATGATAAGGGGACTGGAGACTAAAATATATGAAGAACAGTTGCTGTAATTGGGTATGTCTAGTTTAATAAAAAGAAGGACTAGGGGAGACGTAATAGAAGTGTTCCAATATCTTAGGAGTTGCCACCAAGAAAAGGGAGTTAAACTACTCTCAAAAGCACCTAAGGGGAGAACAAGGAGCAATGGGTGGAAACTAATCAAGGAGAGAAGCAACTTAGAATTGAGATGTTATCCAACATCTTAAAAGCTTCCAGGGTTGGAGCATTCACAACTTCTGGAGGTAAGTTGTTCCATGGATTAATTATTCTCACTGTCAGGAAATTTCTCCTTATTTCTAAATTGCTTCTCTCCTTGATTAGTTTCCACCCATTGCTTCTTGTTCTACTCTGGGGTGCTTTGGAGAATAGGTTGACTCCTTCTTTGTGGCAACCCCTGAGATATCGGAACACTGCTATCATGTCTTCCCTAGTCCTTCTTTTCATTAAACTAGCCATGCCCAGTTCTTGCATAGGGTTTAGCCTCCAGTCCCCTAATCATCTTTGTTGCTCTTCTCTGCACTCTTTCTCAGCATCCTTTTTACATTGTGGCCATCAAAACTGAATGCAGTATTCCAAGTGTGGCCTTATATTTTATATACATTTCTTGTAGTTCTTATGGAGCAGGACAGCGCAGCCGCTCAACAGTATGTGCGACAAGGCTCTCCAAATTCATTAAGAGCAGAACTGTGGGCCCTGATTCTGAACATTTCAACCCAACCAGAGGTAAGTCGGAAAATTAGAATGGAAGTGGAGATGTCTGTTTCTATTTATGTGACAGCTAAGTGTTTTGGTCTAGAATTGAGCATTCTAGGAGTTTTTATATGCAAGATCCTGCAGTAGCATCTACCTTCATTTAACATTTTTATTCAAACGCCTGACTTTTTAGCTCAGAAGTCTTCAAACTACAGTGCATGGGCTGCACACGGCCCACCAAAGCCATTAATCCAGCCCACATAAGACCATGAGGCTGCCTGGCCGACATCACCCCGCCCACCTGCTGGCCCACACCCTTTGGCCAAGCGCAAGACTTATCTTTGCGAGCCCTGTGGACTGGAATTGGAAGGGGACTGGAACTGGAAGGTATGGTCAACATTTTTGGCTTGCAGAGTGCTTCTGGAGGCGGGGACGGTGGGTGAAAAATGGTATTCACAGACGCCACATCACGGAATCCCCCACCTCCAGTAGTACTCTGCAGGCCAAAAATAAGGTGCACAGAGGCCTCTCGAGGCATCTTTGTGCCCCGTTTTTGACTTCCCCTGCCTCCAGAAGATAGACACACAAGTACACACACACAGAAAGATATAGAAAGAGAGACAGAAAAAGAGGAGGAGAGAGAAAGAGACAGACAGATAAAGAGAGGGAGAGAGGGAAAGAGAGACAAGACACACACAGAGAGAGAAAGAGACATTGAGAGAAAGAGAGAGGGAAAGAGAGAGAGAGAGAAAGAATTAGAGAGATAGACAAGAGACACACAGAGACAGATATAGAAAGAGATTTTAGTTTGATTTTTATGCCGCCCTTCTCCTTAGACTCAGGGCGGCTTACAACATGTTAGCAATAGCACTTTTAAACAAAACCAGCATGTTGCCCCCACAATCCGGGTCCTCATTTTACCCACCTCGGAAGGATGGAAGGCTGAGTCAACCTTGAATTGGTAGTGAGATTTGAACCGCTGACCTACAGATCTACAGTCAGCTCTATACATAAGTGACATAAATCACTTTTGCCAGTGTCGTTATCACTAAATGAACTGTTGTAAATCAAGGACTACCTGGATTATAATTTACTGTATTTTTCACACCGGTGTATTTGATTTGTTTGATGAGCCATTTATTTGCTAGCTTTCTGAAAAAGGGTTTCCTGCCTGAGCAGGGGTTTGGACTAGAAGACCTCCAAGGTCCCTTCCAACTCTGTTATTCTGTTCTATTCTAAACTGTCAATTGGTCCAGATAGGCTAGTGGAATTGCTTTCTTTCTGCCTAGTCTCTGATCTAAGTCATCTACCTGTTTGTTATCCTCAATGAGCCAGACACCACCAGGAAACGTCTCAATGTCATATCTAACCTAAGAATGGTTGCGATGTAACCCAGTCAAGCAAATAATTGACTTATCTTCTGAAATTGTTGAATCCTGATGCAGTATTATCAGAAGGCTGAGAAATTCAATTTGTAAATCCACAAGGAACTTCATTATCTGTTATTCTCCTAATATGAAGAAATAGATTTGGTCTATTCTGCATAAAAGCTGTGAAAATGAGTTGAAGCAATATGTGTTATATGTTTGAGACAAAAATTGAATTAATTAATGCCCATGGTTTTTTTTAAAAAGTTCTTTTCCCCCCTCTTCTGTTGCATTTAATATTTTACTCATTATAATATATATACTTTTAAAAAAATTATAACTCCTTTTTTCATCATTGTTTGTATTTGGTGTTTTTTTTAAATGAAATTTTACGCTACAAATGTCCCTTAATCATCATTCAAGCCCATTTTTGATAATAGTTTGTGTTTGAATAATAGAATATAAATGTTTATGGAAATGAATCTTATATTTCCTTGTTTTAAAATATTTATTATTCTATGTTTGGATATAAAATATGTTTCATTTGTTTTGATGATGAATACCTTATAATGTTTCTGAGATTATATTCGGATATCCTGAATGATTTTTTCCTAGTTCCATTTTTTATTTTTTGGAATTCATTTATTTACGTAAGAAATTCAGTTCTGCCTTTGCACTACGATATAATCAGAGCTGGTTATATAAGAATTTCAGAACAATAATATTTAAAAACACTGAGACCATTATTACAGCCGAAAACGGTAATATGCCATATCAAACAGGCAATAAATTAAATTCACTTGCAGCAAAAGTAAATATAAAATGATTTTATTAAGACAGTTTCACAATAAGTAAAACTAGCAGATTTTTAAATTGTGTGGTTTCCAGTTACATTTGTTTATTTTAATATTACCTACCGTGTTTCCATGATAATAAGACCCTGTCTTATTTTTTGACCCCTGAAATATGTCTTTGGTCTTATTAACCGGGGGGGGGAGGTCTTATTGTTTTTGGGGTGCTGGAAGTGGGGCAGGCCACATCTTATCAGAGTCTGGCAGCTCCGTGGCATCTCTGGGCCAGTCTGTGCAGGGAAACAACTTGCAAAGTACAGAAAAACTTCTCACTGCGAGAAATTGTTAATTGCTCACCCTCCTGAAATGTTTCTCTATACTTTGCAATGACTTTCCCTGCACAGACTGGCCGAGAGACATCACGGAGCTGCCAGACTCTGATAAGATGTGCATCTCACAGTGGGGCACAATTTGGGAGTGGCAGGATGGGTGGATGTGCAAAATATTAAAATCAAAGCTGAACGCTGGAAACATAATTAAAGCCATTAATTCATGGGCAGTTCC
The DNA here is from genome assembly GCF_031021105.1 of Erythrolamprus reginae. Taxonomy (NCBI): domain Eukaryota; kingdom Metazoa; phylum Chordata; class Lepidosauria; order Squamata; family Dipsadidae; genus Erythrolamprus; species Erythrolamprus reginae. The sequence goes on along the minus strand of NC_091956.1, from coordinate 21,332,350 downwards.
AGTGATACGCTACTCAGCTGGAATCATCAATTGGACTTTGGCTAAACTGGAAAATTAGGACCAGAAAATGCGCAAACATTTGAATATGAAGTGACATCGACAGATTGTATCTGCCAAGAAAAATAGAAGGCAGAGGGCTTTTGCAAATCCATCAAACTACAGAAGAAGAAAAACAAGGTTTGAATGATTATGTGAACCAAAGTACAGAAAAATTATTGCAGCCTGTGAAGATGGAGAACATTATAAAAACAATAGAAACAAAGGCAGAATGTAAAGAAAAACAGCTGGATGACAGATTAAATAGATGGAAAGCCAAAGTTCTGCATGGACAACACTTGAAAAACATTGAAGGAAAATGTGATGACAACCTTATATGAGCATGGCTTCAAATGGGAACAATCAAGAAAGAAATGGAAGGTTTAATACTCGCTGCTCAAGAACAAGAACTACAAACTAATGCCATGAAAGCGAAGGTAGAAAAATCCACTGACAATCCAAACGGCTGACTTTGCAACGAGAAAGTTGAAACTCACACTTAATACTGTATGTGAGTGCAGCAAAATCGTGCAAACTGATTACAAAGTTGGACATGGTCCAGTTGCTAAATTAGTCCACTGGTCATTATGTAAAAATATGACATGTATCCGAAAAGTCATGGGAGCACAAAGTGGAAAAAGTTACTGAAAATGAGATGATGAAGATCTTGTGGGACTTCCGAATACAGACAGATTGTCATTTGGAACACAGTACACCAAATATCATGGTTGTTGAAGGCCAAAGAGTACAGATTATTAATATTGCTCTACCAAGAGATGCCGGAGTCAAAGAAAAACTAGATTTTTAAAAAAAAATGTTGTGACCTGGCCATCAAAATTACATGGGTATGGATGAAACATTTATTTATTATTTATTTTATTTATTATTTAGATTTGTATGCCGCCCCTCTCCGAAGACTCGGGGCGGCTCACAACAAGAAACAGAGATAGCCATTGTCATCGGGGCACTTGGTACCATGTCCAATAATTTCACAAAACACATCAAGAAATTGCAGCTTCCTGCAATAACACCAGAGGAACTGCAAAAAACCTGCCATTCGAAACATTATATATTTTAAGAAGATATTTGTTTGATACCTAGGATGCTGGCAGCAACTTGTATGAACCATTAGCACCAGTCAGTGGTATTTATGATACTTTTTAAAAATGTTCAGGTGACTGAGTTTCATGTTTAATGAATAAAATAGATTATTATTATTGTTGTTGTTGTTATTATCATCATCAATATAATGCAGCAAATGAGATCACTATGCTGGATTTCATATTTCATCACTAGTCGGGCGCTTCCCAAGCACCTGGGATTGTATGATGTAGCGTCGAATTATGTGTACTGACTCCAGTAAATTGGCATTTTGCAATTGATAGATGGAGATTTTGTCAATTCTGATGGTTTTCAAATGTCCGCTGAGATCTTTTGGCATTGTGCCCAACATGTCAAGGACCACTGGGACCACTTTCACTGGTTTATGCTAGAGTCGTTGCAGCTCAATTTTCATTATTATTATTATGTCAGTTCAACACAACAAACAAGATCACTATGCTGGATTTCGTATTTCATCACCAGTCGGGCGCTTCCCAAGCACCTAGGACTGCGTGATGTAGCGGCGAATTATGTTTGCCAATCCCAGTAAAGTGGCCTTTTGCAATTGACAGATGGAGATTTTGTCAATTCCAATGGTTTTCAAATGTCCGCTGAGATCCTTTGGTACTGCGCCCAGCGTGCCAAGTACCACTGGGACCACTTTCACTGGCTTACGCCAGAGTCATTGCAGCTCAATTTTCACATCTTCCTATTTTGCAAATTTCTCTAGCTGCTTCTCCTCAATTCTGCTGTCTCCTGGGATTGCGATGTCGATTTCTTTTTCTCCACGATCACAATGTCTGGTGTGTTATTCTTCAGAATTATATTATTATTATTATTATTATTATTATTATTATTATTATTATTATCATCATCATCATCATCATCATCATCATCATCATCATCATACAATACAACATAACAAACAAGATCTCTATGCTGGATTTCGTATTTCATCACCAGTCAGGCGCGTTCCAAGCACCTAGGACTGCATGATGTAGCGGCGAAGTAGCAGCTAATTATGTGTGCTTTTTATTATAATAATTTATTTTATTTTAATTAATTATAATAATATATTATTTTATTTTATTTTATAATTTTATTTAATTATAATTATTATTATTTTGTTTATTTCATTTTAGGATATCTTGTACTATGAACAGCTGAAGTCTAACGTGATCCATTACAATCTTTTGGTGGACAGTCTGATTTATAAAGTGAGTAATTTTTGAATTGTGTATTTCAGTGACCAGTAATTAATGTGTTACTCAGCCTCTTGGCTTTGTGCTGTGAAAAGGAATGTTAGTTTTGACTGTGCCTTTTATAATAGCTAACCTTGTTAATTGTGTTCTGCTTGCAAGATAGCTGGCATCAAATTAACCCAAGGGCCTTGAATTTCTGGCTAGTAAGGAGTGAAAATCTCTATGGTCCTGCTATGATCACCATAATATATCTGTTGAATGTAGTTTTATGTAGAAGTACTAACAGAGAAATTAAAATCAGCAAATCCTTGCTCCAGGAATTCCCATTTCTGCACCTCTTTAGAATCCTTTGGAATATGGCATATCTCAAGTCTGGGCCAACACAATCCCGGGCATTCAAAAATGTGATCAGAAACCATTTCATTTCCTGAATAAATTGGGGGGAGGGGACCTCTTTCAGTTTGGACTGCTAACTAGTGAAATGATAAACAGCAGGAATTAATGGAGATTTGAGAAATGGCTATCTTTGGATCCCGCAATGTTTTTCTAGCAGTGTTCTAATATCTCAGGGGCTGCCACAAAGAATAGCAATAGAAATATCATTTAGATTTATATACCACTTCATAAGTGCTTTTACAGCCCTCTCTAAGCAGTTTACAGAGAGTAAGCATATTGCCCCCAACAATCTGGGTCCTCATTTTACCGACCTTGGAAGGATGGAAGGCTGAGTCAACCTTGATCCTACTGAGATTCAGTCTGTCAAACTGCTGGCAATTGGAGATTGGCAGAAGTAGCTTGTAGGACTGTACTCTAACTACTGTGCCACTGAGGCTCTTGGTGGTGGATCAAGCTATTTTCCAAAGCACCTGAAGGCAGGACAAGAAGCAACAGGGGGGAAATAATCAAGGAGAAAACCAAGCTCGAAATAAGGAGAAAATTCGTAATAGTGAGAACAGCTAATCGGTGGAACGGCTTTTGCCTTCAGAAGTTGTGGCTGCTCCATCACTGGAGGTGTTTAAAGATGAGATTGGACAATAATTTGTCTGAAATGATGTAGGGTTTCCTGCTTGAGCAGGAGGGTGGACTAGAAGACCTCCAAGGTCCCTTCCAACTCTGTTATTCTGTTTCTTTCATTCTAGATCAATGATTTCATTGCAATGAAAATGAGAAGTTAACAAAAGACTGAGCTTGATATGATTAGAGCCATAACTAATTGTTAACACCATTAGATTACGATTAATGCTGCCCACGTGGAAAAGATGTGGCTCAGCTTCAAGAAAGTTGTGTTCTTTTCATTCCAGGATGTGAAATTGACAGCCAGCAATGACGACTACTACTTTGTGTTTGAGGATTATTTATATCAGGTAAGTATTTACGTGGAACAAATGACAAACCATACGTCACTGGAAGAAGGACCTTGTTCTGTTTACTTTGTAGATCAAATAAAACGTGTAATACAACAGCTGCTCTTAAGTAGAGCAACAATGCCTTGCTATGTGCACCTACACAAGAGTAAATTCCATTTATGTTTTGTGGGGTGTACACGCTCGCCTACCACTTCCAACAGCCCTGTTCCAGACGTGCCAAGGCCTAGCAGTGGTCCAGGGGTTGAGGATCTCTGCTGTAGGACATATAATTGGCCCTACTTGCTCATGTCCCTGAAGACAGGGTTTTGCCAAGAGGCCTGGGGATCCCAGATTGGGATCCAGTCCATCAAATGGCTCATTTGATTATTGTCACCAAAGGAATGGGGCAACGTTCCCTCTAAGCTGCGCAGCTGCGCAGACATTCACATAACTAGAGAGCAGTGCTCAGCAGTTTCCAGCTGCTGCACAGCATTTTCTAATATGCCCGAACATGTAATTAGAGAATGTTGTGCAACAGTTCCCAGTTGCCACACGCTGTTTTCTAACATTATCGGGATCGTTGGGGTGGGGACTATTGTTTTTATATTGTTTTTATATTGGGTTATTTTTTTTATTCTTATAAACCTCCCGGAGTCACTGAGGATGAGCTGGGCGGACCCTATCAATTTGTTGTGAAGTTGTGGTTGCCCCATCACTAGAGGTTTTTAAGATGAGATCGGACAGTCAACTTGAATGGTAGAGGATCTCCGATTCGAGCAAGGGGGTTGATCTAGAGCAGTGTCTCCCAGCCTTGGCAACTTGAAGATATCTGGACTTCAACTCCCAGCATTCCCCAGCCAGAAACACTGGTCTAGAGGACCTCCAAGCTCCCTTTTCGACAATTTGCTTTCATTTTTCTACCACCAGGAGTCTCGGAGGTTGGATTTATTATAGTTCTCATTGTCCCAGAGTTAATAGCTGTGCAATTCAGGCAGAATTGAAGGCAGAACATAGTTTTCCTGTGTTCTTTGGGTTTTTTAAAAAAATATCTAATAAAAGCTATTTCAACCATTTCTGAAAAGATTCGTTTGGTCAAACAGTTACTTAGAGCAGACACAAATCCTCAGGTTGCCTACCTAATTGCCAAATTCTGCTTCCGAGTGATAAGGATATGTCGTCAGATGTTAGTTCCTTTGGGACTCTTTATAATGACTAATTTGGGTATATCAATAACTTTTTGGATAAGCACGAAGAGGACAGAACGTTTCCATTTGTGTATAATTTCATGAAGTCTGCTCTGTGTCTACACATGTCAGGCTCAAGGCCAAAGACACACTGAAAGCAATGGACTCCAGTCTTTTATTTGCTTACACTTAGAGGGATAGAACTTTGCCAAACCAAGGTGAATCCAGGCCGTCCTCGACTTAACAACCACAATTGAGACCAGAATTGGTGTTGCTAAGTGAGAAATGTGTTAATTTATTTATTTATTTAATTCTATTTCTATGCCTCCCAACTCCTTAGGGACTCAGGGCGGCTCACAACAAAAATAAACATGGAACAATATAAAAATATTTCAATTTAAAATATCTGCACCCATCCATACATTCATGGGCTGACCTCGCTAGTAGCCCCCCTGAGGTCAGTGGTCTCAGCCCTTTCAGGAAATCCAGGGGAAGGCCAATAAGGTGGGGGCAGTGGAGATCTCAGAAGGTAGCTGATTCCAGAGAGTCGGGGCAACCACAGAGAAGGCTCTCCCCCACAGACCCACCCGCCAACACTGTTTAGTTGACGGGACCCGAAGAAAACCAACCCTCCCAGTTGCTGGGAGGCATGTGGTAGAAGGCGGTCTCAAAGATACTTTGGCCCTGAGCCATGTAGGGGTTTAAAGTCCCATTTTACAACTTTTTTTTGCCACATTTGTTAAGTGAATCCCTGCCATTGTTAAATTGCACTTAACAAAGGAAGGAAGGAAGGAAGGAAAAGAGAAAAGAAAAGAAGATAGGAGAAAAGGAAGGGAGAGGGAGGGGGGAGGAAGATAGTGACGGATGAAAGGAAGCAAGAGGGAGAATGAAGGAAAGAAAATAAAGGAAGATAGGAAAGGAGAAAAGGAAGAGGGATAGGGGGGAATATAGGGAGGAAAAGAAGCAAGAGGGAGAAGGAGGAAAAGAAAAGGAAGGAGAAAAAGAAGAGGGAGAGTGGGAAAAGATAGGGAGAGAGGAAAGGAAGCAAGAGGGAGAAGGAAGGAAGGGAAAGAAAGGAAGATAGGGATCAAGAAAAAGAAGGGAAGGGAGTTGGGAAGGAAGGACAGAAGATAGGGAGTGAGGAAATAGGAAGTTATTTCTACCTTCAGCCCCAATCTGTGTGGCAGTCAGAAGAACGCTGGTCTGAATCCATAATTTTCTCTCCTCTTTCTGATGACGTGGGTTCTTATAAACTAGTTTTTAATTTTTCCTGTTTATTATTACTTTGCTGGCTGGGTTATATTTTCAGAGTTTGGATTAGGAGCACGGAGGCTGATAAGTAATGCTGAAAGTGTGTATTTAAGATAAAGGTACTTTGTCATCTGAAAAAATGTTAACCAGCAAAGTAGTAAGTTGTTCAAGATGGTGAGCCCATATCTCAGGCAGAAAATTATTCTGTCTTCTATCAGAAGCCCAGATGGATTTTCAAGACATTTCTGCTTTTCTTTGACAAATACAATTTTCAGAAGATTCTGTTTATGCAAATATTAAACAGAACGGTACTCTTCGCACGGGCCCCACAACTAGGAAACATTGTCATGGCGTTGGAAAAATTCTGTTTAAAATAAAAAAGATAAGCTGCATCACGTCCCACATTAGAATTATCACTCGTGGAAATGGATTTGTATGTTTTTTTCTGTCGCACAATAAAAGGAGTTAGTCGTGTGTGAATAGGTTTATATGTAGAAAAATTGTCTGGGAGATAAACTCTTTGCCGGTGATCCAATTTGAATTTTCTCTACCACTGCCTTAAAAAAACTAGGAAACCAGAGATTATTTTTACAATACTCCTTAAAAGTCCAAATAGGAAGAATTACTGGACAAAAAAATATACATGGTAAGAAAAAATGTTGAAGCAGCATATAGATTGAAAACCAGAAATATTTTTGTTAGGCATAGTACCAGAGAAGTATGATAAAAGGAACATATATTTAATACTACATGTTTTGACAGCAGCAAGAATTGTATTTGCACAGTCCTAGAAAAATGAGGATACATCTATAGAAGATGATGTAACTTAAAAAAAATAGATTATGCAGAAATGGACAGATTAACGTTAAAGATAAAAGAAAGGGATGATACAGAGTACTTTTGAATGTGGGATTTGTTTTACAAATAGTTGGATGACAGAGGTAGACATTATGAGTTAGAAAAGTATTATTATATAAGCAAACTGACCCAGACAATATGCTGTTCACCAAGCAATTTTGTATGTAAATTGAAAATGTATAATAAATGGATTACTGTATTTTTGGGAGTATAAGATTCACCTTTTTCCTCCCTAAAAGAGGCTGAAAATTTGGGTGCATCTTATACTTCGAATGTAGCTTCTTTAAAGCTTCCCCCCACCCCCAGTCCTAAAGAGGTGCTAACAGTCTTTCTGGCTTGCAGCATTTATTTCCTACTCCCTCCGAAGCAATTTTTTTCCTGCCCTAAGTCAACGCAGGCTTGTTCTCATTGTTACTCCGTCTGAAAAAGGTTTTTTCAGCCCTAACAAGGTGCTAACCATCTTCCTGGCTTGCAGCATTTTTTCATTCCTACTCCCTCTGAAGAAGTTTTTTTTCCATCCTAAGTCTTTGCAGGCTTATGCCTTCCTACTTCCTTAGAAATTTTTTTTTAGCCCTAACCAGGGGATAAAATAATGTGCCAAAGTTGACCAGATGAATACCTGGTAGGTAGATTTCCCCCCCTATTTCCCCCCCAAAAAACCTAAGATGCGTCTTATACTCCGATGCGTCTTATACTCCGAAAAATATGTCTTTAAAATATCAAATAGAATAAAGCATACCTGTGGTTTTTCCAGGAATACAAAGCCAACATTCATTTGTAATCTAACCCTTTTACTTGTCCTTACATGTAAAAAAATCTTCTACCTTTGCGGGAAATGTCTTTTTCGATATTTCAGTTAAAAATGAGCTTATTCTTAACAGAGGACTTTCTGATAAGTGTGTGTTTCCTGCAGGTGTTGCTTTGTTTCTCCCGAGACACTTCAGTGTTGGAACACTTTGCATACAACAGTGCTACCCCACCCAGATCATTCATTCGAGGTACAGAAAAGTTTATTTGAAATGCTTGAGAATATTTCATAAATGTTACTTGATGGTCTTGACCGAAAAAAAGGATTGTGAAACGTTCAAACCTTGATATCTTTGGTCCATGACGACAAGTGCATTTAATTATCTATCTGTCTGTCTGTCTGTCTGTCTGTCTGTCTGTCTGTCTGTCTATCTATCTATCTATCTATCTATCTATCTATCTATCTATCTATCATCTACCTACCTACCTACCTACCTACCTACCTAACTAACTAACTAACTAATCTTATATTCCACCCAATAACTCAGGACAGCTTAAAACAATAAAACAATACAATAACAAGTTAAAGTCAAATATTAAGAGCAATAAAACCCTTAAAAGTAAGCCATGTTTCAATTATATTAATATTAATTATATATATAATTAATATATATATCACATATTTTTGCTGAATTTTTAAAATTAAGGGAGACTAGGATAGCGCTATTTCGGCCTTGTTCTGGCCTCATCAGCTAGCCATACCCTTACAAGGTCGAAATAGCGCTATCCTAGTCTTCCTTAATTTTAAAAATTCAGCAAAAACATGTGATACATACAGAACATAGTTCTATTTCGGCCTTATTTTGGCCTCATCAGCTAGCCATACCCACTGGGACTTGAACCTGCAACCTTTGCCTTGTAAGGCAGAGAATTATCCTCTAGGCCAGAGGTCCCCAACCGCCGATCCGCGGACCGGGACCGGGCCGTTGGGGTTTTCCAGCCGGTCCACGGCGCCGCTGCCCTCCCGGCAGAGGACATTATGCAGGACAGGGTGGGGCGTCGGGCAGGGCGGGGAGAATCAGGAGGCTCCTTTGGCGGCTGGGGGCTGCCTGGCTTTGTGATTTCGGCTGGGGGGGACTTAGGAAGGTCCTACTTCTCCCCCCCCCAGCCAAAAACTCAAAGCCTATCTGCTGGATACGGGCGATGAGCGGGACGAGCGGCGCCGAAGCCGGTGGCTGTGGCAGCTGCTGCAAGAGGCTTCCGCGCCGCTCTGTCCCACTCATCGCCCGTATCCAGCAGATAGGCTTTGAATTTTTGGCTGGGGGGGGGGGAGAAGTAGGACCTTCCTAACTCCCCCCCCAGCCAAAATCACAAAGCCAGGCAGCCCCCAGCCGCGAGGTGCCCCCTCCCCTTCCCTTTCACACGCAGCTTCGGGCCCCCTGAGCGTGTGCAGAGCGCCCCCAGCGCCGCCCCAGCCGAGAGACCCCTGCCCTCCTTTTTCCCGACCGGACGGAGCCCGCCGGGGGGGGGGTCCCACGCGGGGCGCCCCCTCCCCTCCCATGGAGCCCTGCCCTGTTTGGTGCCCGCTGGCCGGGCAACAGCCTCCCTCCCTCCCTGCCTCGTGTTTGCAGAGCTTCGCCGGGCAAAGTTCGGACGCCTTCTGGGCGCACGCACACATCCACACCTCCACCCCCCCGGGAGGAATTCGCCCCCTGCCCAGAATTGGCCAGCCCAGCAACGCTGCCCTGCTCCCTTCAGAGGTGCAGAGAGGGCGGGGAGAGGAATTTAACCCCGAAAGTGGCCGGGGTTGCGCAGAAATTTCCCCAACCTTCGCTGGTTTCGGGCCAGGGAAGAGGGGGCCGTGTTTACCTGGCTGATTCGGGGATGAGAGACCACCAGGAGCTCCGCAAGGCTGCGTGACTTGGATTGGGAAGTCCGAAAAAGACCCCCGGGATGGGTGAGTGGAGGGAGAGGGAGAAAGAGAGAGGGAGAGAGGGGGGAGAAAGAGAGAGAAAGAGATAGCAAGAGAGGGAGAGAGAGAAAGAGATAGGGAGAGAGGGGGGAGAGAGATAGCAAGAGAGGGAGAGAGAGAGAGAGAGGGAGAGAGGGGGGGAGAGAGAGAGAAAGAGAGGGAGAGGGAGAAAGAGAGAGGGAGAGAGGGGGGAGAGAGAGAGAAAGAGAGGGAGAGGGAGAAAGAGAGAGGGAGAGAGGGGGAGAAAGAGAGAGAAAGAGATAGCAAGAGAGGGAGAGAGAGAAAGAGAGAGAGGGGGGGAGAGAGAGAGAAAGAGAGGGAGAAAGAGAGAGGGAGAGAGGGGGGAGAAAGAGAGAGAAAGAGATAGCAAGAGAGGGAGAGAGAGAAAGAGAGAGGGAGAGAGGGGGGAGAGAAAGAGATAGCAAGAGAGGGAGAGAGAGAAAGAGAGAGGGAGAGGGGGGAGAGATAGCAAGAGAGGGAGAGAGGGAAAGAGGGGGGAGATAGGGGGGAGAGAAAGAGAGAGGGAGAGAGAGAGAGGAGATAAAGGAAGAGGAGAGATAGAAAGGAAGAGAGAGAAAGAAAGAGGGATAGAAAGAGAGTGAGAGATGCTCAGTGAGCCTTTCTTTGAAGTTGCCTTTCTTTCTTTCTCTCTTTCTTTTGCTCTCTTGCTCTCTTGCTCTTTCATTCTTTTTTCTCTCTCTTGCTTTCTTTCTTTCTCTTGCTTTCTCTCCTTCCTTCCCTCCTTCCATTTCTTTCATTCCCCCTCTCTATTTTTATTTCTCTTTCATTCTCTTTCTTTCTTGCTTTCTTTCTTTCTTGCTCTTTTTCTTTCTCTCTTTTACCTTCCCTTCCTCTATTTCTTCTTTTCTTTCTCCTTCCTACCTTCTTCCCTCCCTCCCTTCCTTCAGTCTTTCCTCTCTTACTCTCCCCTTTCATAAGTTTCCTTGCTTCCTTCCTCTGTTCCTGTCCCTTCCCCCTTTCTTTCTTTCTTTCTTTCTTTCTTTTTCTTTCTTTCTTTCTTTCCTTCCTTTCCTCCCTCCATTTCTTGCTTTTCTTTTCCTTCCTCCCTTCCTTCCTCCCTCATTCCCTTCTTTCACTCCTTCCTCTCTTACTCTCCCCTTTCACCCCTCCCCAAAGAAGGTAAATTTCATACATAATTGGTATGTCGCAAAATAAAGTAGTTTTAAAATGGCGGGGAGGGGGCCCCCAGACACTTAGGCTGTATGGGGCCCCAAAATTCCTGATGGCGGCCCTGGCTCCACCCCTCCATAACCCCATCCCCATATGACCAAAGCCCCCCCCCCACCGGGCCATGGAAAACTGGTCTAGCTTAAAGCCGGTCCCTGGTGCAAAAAAGGTTGGGGACCTCTGCTCTAGGCCAGTGATTTTCAACCTTTTTTGAGCTGCCGCACATTTTTTTGCATATACAAAATCATGGGGCACATTGAGCGGGGGGGGGGGGGAGAGTGGGGGGGCTAAAAAAAAGTTTGAACAAAAAAATTATCTCTCTCTTCCTCCCTTTCACTCTATTTCTCTCCCTTTCTCTCTCTTCCTTCCTCTCTCTCTCCATCCCTTTCTTTCTCTCTTCCTTCCTTCCTCTTTTTTGCTCTTTCTATCTCTCCCTCCTTCCCTGCCTTTCTTTCTCTCTCTCTCTTTCTCTCTCTCTCTCTCTTGCTTTTTTTCTCTTGCTGAGCTTCGCGGCACACCTGACCATGTCTCGCGGCACACTAGTGTGCCCCGGCACACTGGTTGAAAAACACTGCTCTAGGCTACAGTATCCAATCCCTTCAGCTCTGCACTAGGGAAGGGTTACATATTTTTGTGTCGAATCACCCTGGTGTATTGAAGGAACATCACAGCTCCTTTTTTGCCTCTCGGCCCAACCCAGGGCCATTTCCAAGGTAGTTAATTTTATTGATAGCCGACAATTCTATCTGTATGTGTCACATGTTTTTTTGCTGAATTTGAAAATTAAAGGAGACTAGGATAGATCTATTTCGACCTTATTTTGGCCTCATCAGCTAGCCATATCCACTGGGACTTGATTTATATATATATATATATAATGTTAATATATTAATATTAATTAATGTTAATTAATTAATTATATTAATTCAATTAATTACAATAAAATTCCTAGACCAGGGGTAGGCAAAATTGACTCTTCTATGGCATGTGGACTTCAACTCCTAGAATTCCTGAGCCTGAGAATTGAAGTCCACATGTCATAGAAGTGTCAACTTTGCCTACCTCTGCTCTAGACTAATCAATATAATCATTCCCTCGCACATACCAATCGAAACATGATTTGGCCGGAACTAAGGTGGTGACACTCATAGCCCCCAGGCCTGATGGGAGAGCCAGGTCTTCAAAGCTTTTTGGAAGGCCAGTGGGGTGGGAGCAGTATGGACATTGGGGGGTAGTTGGTTCCAAAGAGCCGGGGCTGCCACAGAGAAGGCCCTTCCCGCGGGCCCGCCAACCAGCACTGTTTAGGCGACGGGACCCAGAGACCGCCAACCCTGTGGGATATAACTGATCTCTGGGAGGTGTGCAGCAGGAGACGGTCCCATAGATATTCTGGTCCTATGCCATGTAGGCACCAATCTCCACCCCTAAGTAAATAGTCTGGTCCTATGCCATGTAGGGACCAATCTCTGTTTTCAGCTGGGACAGCCTCCTGCAATCCTCTGCCAGCAAAAACAAAGCTCAGGAGGGTTGTGGCTCACCCTCACGAGCTCCGTTTTTTTTCTGGCAGAGGCACCGTGGGCTGATCTTTCACTGTTTTCACGTGGGCCAGATCTCAGAACCCTGTAAGCCAGATCTTGCCCACGGGCCTTGAATTGGACCCTCCTGTTCTGTGTAATTCAGCTGCTGAAACAACAATCAAAATAAAAGATTAATGGGGTACTGAGAGTAAGCTCAATTTACCTGTATTTCCTTCCTTCCTTCCTTCCTTCCTTCCTTCCTTCCTTCCTTCCCTCCCTCCCTCCCTCGTTCCTTCCTTCCTTCCTTCCTTCTTTCTTTTTTGAATTAAACACTAATGAAAATCAGTGTCTTACAGAATTATTTCTGTTGGGGGAGAAAAATGTCTGCAAATGTTACAAGTACAAATGCCCCCCCAAATTTCTGTTGCTTAAGTGAGCTTTGCCCCATGAGATGGCCTTTCTTTGCTACCCTTGTTAGGTGACTCACTGCAGTTGTTAAGTGGGTAACATCGTCATTAAATGACCCCACATTGACTTTGCTTTGCTTGCCACAACCCTGCAACCATCAAAAATATGAGCCAGTTGCCAAGCATCCAAATTTTGATCACAAGGCCATGTTAGGTGGGTAGGGGCTTGCAGTTTTAAGTCTGAAAAATGGTCCTGAGTTGTCTTTTTCAGTGCTGTTGTAACTTTGAACGGTCACTAAGTGAAGTGTTGTAAGTCGAAGAATACCTGTATATCCCGGCTCAATGTCTGCAATAGCTTATTTGTGCATTTCTTGTTTTCCTGCTTTCAGGTGCTTTTCCATGAAACAAGCCTTTTTACTTATCTGTAACATTTAGTACTGTTTCTCTAATCTTAAAATGTAAAAGAATGTATAAATGCATGCTTCTTTCAAAACAGTGTTGGCTGGCAGGGTCACGGGGAAGGGCCTTCACTGTGGCGGCTCCGATCCTTTGGCATCAACTGCTTCCAGAGATCCGTACTATCCCCACCCTCCTGTTTTTTAAAGGTTTATTTATGCACTTTGTGCTATTGTTGTCTTTATTGTTGTTATATTTTATACTGCTTTTTAGTTGTTGTGATTGTTGTGAGCTGCCCAGAATCCTCCTGGAGTTGGGTGGTATATAAATATCACTGAATGAATGAATGAATTAATTAATTAATTAATTAATTAATTAATTACTTAATTAATTAGTAAGAAAATAAGACCAAAAAATGCTTTTGATAAACTTTACAATACATGCCTCTATGTAGGAAAATAAGTTTAATAAGTAAGTAAGTAAATAAGTAAGTAAGTAAGTAAGTAAGTAAGTAAGTAAGTAAGTAAGTAAGTAAGTAAGTAAGTAAATCCCAATATTCTTCTGAAAAAAATCATTGTTTGAAATAATTTTTTCAGCTATTATAAGGGAAGTGGTGGCTCAATGTCTATGACTCTGAGCTTGTCGATCAGAAAAGTCAGGTGTTCAAATCCCCAGCGCCATATAATGGAGTAAGCTCCCGTTACTTGCCCCAGCTTTTGCCAACCTAGCAGTTCGAAAGCATGTAAAAAATGCAAGAAGAAAAAAATAGGGGCCACCTTTCGTGGGAAGGTAACAGTATTCCTTTGGAGTTTATTCATGCCGGCCACATGACCTAAACAATGTCTCTGTGGCGGCTCTGACCCTCTGGAATCAACTCCCCCCAGAGTTTAGGACTGCCCCCACCCTCCTTGCCTTTCGTAAACTCCTTAAAACCCACCTCTGTCATCAGGCTTGGAGGAACTGAGACATCCCCCCTTTGCCTATGTAATTTTGTGCATGATATGACTGTGTGTATGTATTTTATCTATTGTGTTTTTTGTTTTGTTTTTTTAGACTTTTTAATTTAAAACTGTTATTTTAGATTTTAATTATTAGATTTGTTACCATGTATTGTTTTTATCACTGTTGTGAGCCGCCCTGAGTCTACGGAGAGGCGCGGCATACAAATCTAATAAATAATAATAATAATAATAAAATAATAATAATGACCACGGAGACGTCTTCAGACAGTGCTGGCTCTTCGGGTTTGAAACGGAGATGAGCATTGCCCCCTAGAGCTGGGAACGACTAGCACATATCTGCAAGGGGAACCTTTATCTTAATGGTTGCTATTAAAATATAACACATGTTGCATACTAGCTGGAAGATAGTTAATCCATTACTGGTCCTCATTCTAGATCAGGGGTTCTCAATCTGTGGGTTGCAACCCCTTTGGGGGGAGGGTCGAATGACCCTTTCACAGGGGTTGCCTAAGACCATCAGAAAACACATATTTCGGATGGTCTTAGGAACCATAACACTGCTTTTCTATCTGTCTCCCTGTGGGTGCACCCACATAGACTACTGTAAAAAAAAAAAATCAGTACCATAGGAACTTCTGAAATGCGCACTGTGTATGCGGCGCCATCTTATTTTTGGTTGGTTTTTTTGGAATTTTTAAAAAAACGACGCTGCATATGCGTACACGCGCTCCAATGAGGTGTGGTCACATGGGAGGAAGCGAACCAGCAGCGAGGTAAGTTAGAACCCACCCATGAGTTTCCTAATAATTTTATTATTTTATGACTGGGGGTCACCACAACATGAGGACTTGTATTAAAGGGTCGTGGCATTAGAACGGTTGAGAACCACTGTTTTAGATCATTACTTTAAGGCTACTTTTACAAATATTTCTCCACTTACAATGGTTCATAGGGACTGTCCGACATTACAACAACATTTTAAAATGCGATATCATTTTTCACCCTTATGACTTTTGTAGCATTCCCGTGGTCACGTGATTGACCCTTGGATGCTTAACAAGTGACTCAATTTATGACGCTTGCAATGTCCCGTGGGTGTGTGTGTTATGTGATCATCTTTTGCTACCTTTTGACGAGTAAAGGCTACAGGGAAATCGGATTCACTTAACCGTGTAGCTAGTTCAACAACTGCAGCAAATGGGGCAACAAAGGTCCTAAAAATGAGGCAAATCTCACTTAACAAATTCCTCACTTAAGAAATATAAATTTTGGGGATGGTCATAAGTTAAGGACTACCTGTGATCTGTAGCTTGTTAAGTTTGTTATTATTTTCTTGTCCTCTAAATTTCTCTCCAGTTTGTCCCTCTTGCCATTGTGGCAGTGTCTATATTTTGCATATGGAAAACCGTGCATTCTCTTGCCGCTTATCTGATTCTCAATGTGTTCTTTCTGTAGGGAAGCTTGGAATGGAACAATATGCTGCGTTTTATCCGCCAAACGGTAAAGAAGTTAGACCATTGCCCCCTCTAGTGGGAACGGGGGACGACACCCATTTTTAAGACTGGATTCTTTCGAATGGTGTTTTGTTCTTTGGGTAAAAAGAAATAGCAACTGTTCAAAAAATTAGCAGTACTTTTCCCCCCTGTTTTGAAGCATTCCAAGGTTGCTTTTTTTGAGCCATAGAAGTAGGCTCAGAAAATTAAAGAATTGGTGCTGCATTTATTTGATTCTCCTCCTCCTTCTTCCTCCTTCTCTTCCCTCCTCTTCCTCCACTTCCCCCTTTCCTTTCCTTTTTCTCCTCACCTCTTCCTCCTCCCTTCTCCCTCTTCCTCCCCTTCCTCATTCTCTTCCTCCCCTCCCTTCTTCCTCCTCCTTCCCTCCCCTCCTCCTTTTCCTCCTTCTTCCTCCGTTCTTTTCCTCCCCTCCTCCTTCCTCTTCCCCTCCCTCCTCCTTTCCTCCCCCTATTCTTCCTTCTGTTCTTCTCCTTCCTCCTCCTCCTTCCCTTCTCCTTCCTCCTCCTCCCTCCCTCCTCTTCCTTCCCCCCTCCTCCTCCCACTTCACCTTCCTCCTCCTCCTTTCCTCTCACCTCTTCTCTCCCCCTCTTCCCTTTCCTCCTCCCCCTCCCCCTTCCTCCTCTTCCTCCTCCACTCATCACAAAGGAGCAACTGCTATTTTTTTAAAAAAAACACAGTATTATCATTATTATGTAAGCTGTTCTAAACCAGGCTTCAAGCCAAACTGAAATAGATCTAGATAATCCCTTTCATCCAAAAATTCCTGGTGCCTAGGATGACTGCATGTTGAAGTAATTTGCTGAGAAATAGCAAAACTTGACACTGCTTATGGTGGGGGGGGGGGGGGTCTCTCAAGAAAGAAAGCCTCCTAAAGGTTGACTAGAAATAGATCTTCCTCTGGAGCAGCACATGATGCTACTGTTGACTAAGTATTTTGTCATAAATACTTTATGTTTGTGGCTGCTTCAAATGAGCCACGGAAGAACAAGGATCTAATGTTAACAGGTTCTTGAAGGTGTTCAGTTCTTTACGCTGCCTGCAGTGAATCCCCTCTAATCCATCGAAGGAAAGTAGTTGCCAGTGACACATTGCTATTCACCAGAGATGAAATGCTCCTGGTTCGCTTGTGCCTGTCAGTTGTCGGAGAGCCGGTCGCGAAGGCAGTGCAAGGCTCTGCCCACCCGCATGGATGCTGTCATTTTTATTCTTTTACCTTCTACGTGTTCTGCTCGCAGGCCTCTGATAAATTCCAATTCCCGGACAATCACTTCTTACTAATAAAACCCACTCTTTATTTCAATCAAGCAGGATACATAAATTATTATTATTATTATTATTATTATTATTATTATTATTATTATTATTTATTGGATTTGTATGCCGCCCCTCTACGCAGACTCGGGGCGGCTAACAACAGCAGTAAAACAGTACAACAAAATCCAATACTAAAAAACAGTTAAAAACCCATTATATAAAAAACCAATCATACTTCAGATGGTGCAGAATGCAGCTGCGAGAGCAATCATGGGCTTTCCCAAATATGCCCATGTTACACCAACACTCCGCAGTCTGCATGGGTTGCCGATCAGTTTCAGGTCACAATTCAAAGTGTTGGTTATGACCTATAAAGCCCTTCATGGCACTGGACCAGAATATCTCAGGAACCACCTTCTGCTGCACGAATCCCAGCGACCAGTTAGGTCCCACAGAGTGGGCCTTCTCCGGGTCCCATCAACTAAACAATGTCGTTTGGCGGGACCCAGGAGAAGAGCCTTCTCTGTGGCGGCCCCGGCCCTCTGGAACCAACTCCCCCCAGAGATTAAAATTGCCCCCATCCTCCTTGCCTTTCGTAAGCTTCTTAAAACCCACTTCTGCCGCCAGGCATGGGGGAACTGAGATATTCTTTCCCCCTAGGCCTTTACAATTTTATGCATGGTATGTTTGTATGTATGTTTGGTTTTATAATAAGGGGTTTTTTTTAGTTGTTTTAGTATTGGATTGTTACATGCTGTTTTTATTACTGTTGTTAGCCGCCCTGAGTCTACAGAGAGGGGCGGCATACAAATCCAATAAATAAATAAATGCTAGTCATTTTTCTATAATGTGGGTTAATCCACATATTTTCCACTAATATGTCTTCCCCGCTGTCTGACAGAGACCAATCTCCCATTGTCACATCAGCCCCCTCTGGCTTTCCCCAGTCACTGTCTGCCTCACTCTTGCCCTCAGCTTCCTCTGGCAGTCCCCCTGGCCCTGGGTACCCTGAGGGGCCTGGCTCATCCTCTTCAGAATCAGGCATGGCCTGAGGTGGACAAGGATCACTCACAACACTAAGCATGCACAGAACGCTTTGCACATTTATTTATTTATTTATTCATTCATTCATTCATTCATTCATTCATTCATTCATTCATTCATTCATTCATTCATTTATTAGATTTGTATGCCGCCCCTTTCCGTAGACTCGGGGCGGCTCACAACATAATAAAACAATTCATAACAAATCTAATAATTTACAATGTAAAAATTTAAAGTAGTTAAGAAAACCCCATTTTTAAGCAGACATACCTACAAACATACCATACATAAATTATATAGGCCCCGGGGAGATATCTCAATTCCCCCATGCCTGACGACAAAGGTGGGTTTTGAGGAGTTTACGAAAAGCAAGGAGGGTAGGGACAGTTCTAATCTCTGGGGGGAGCCGGTTCCAGAGAGTCGGGGCCGCCACAGAGAAGGCTCTTCCCCTGGGGCCCGCCAACCATGTGCAGTAGGGTAAAAGAAACCAAGTGGCGGCTTCTGGGTGGGTGGGCGGAGCCTTGCTCTGCCTTCGCGACCGACTCTCCGACGAACAACAGGCACAAGCAAACCGGTAGCATTTCACCCCTGCTACCCACATAATTGACAATAAGTACCCCAATTTTATCTCCATCATGCGTAGCCAATGGGCCACAGATGGCACCTGAGCCTGTCATTCTAACTCTGCGGCAGGATTTTATGCCATGCAAAAATTTGCGCAAAAATTTGGATTCCCCCCCCCAAAAAAAATTCCCCAAAGTTTTTTTTTTTCCCAAGAGGCAACTGGACTTTCTGATTTTTTTCCTTTGAAGACGTTTCCCTTCTCATCCAAGAAGCTTCTAAACTCTTCAGAAGTTTCTTGGATGAGAAGTGAAATGTCTTTTAAAAAAGAGAAAGTTTTTTTGAAAAAGCACCTTTGGGACAGCCACGACCTGAATGATTGAAAATCACCATAGATTTTTAATTTAAATTTCCTATTTCTGAAAATACATAATCTTCTTTGGACAGTAAGTAGGAAATGTTTTTATTCCCCTCTTTAGGTGTCATTCCATTCCATGGCTTTTCAATGTACGGTAAGTAGCTTGTCGTTACTGTCGCGAAAATTTAAAATTCTGCATGACAGTTTGAAGTAGATCAACTTCATAGCAATAGCAATAGCACTTTAGACTTATATACCACTTTATATTGCTTTTACAGCCCTCTCTAAGTGGTTTACAGAATCAACATATTGCCCCCAACAATCTGGATCCTCATTTTACCTCCCTCAAAAGGATGGAAGGTTGAGTCAACCTTGAGCTGGTGGTGAGATTTGAACTGGTGAACTACAGCAATTAGCTGAAGTAGCCTGCAGTGTTGCACTCTAACCACTGTGCCAACCCGGCTAAGTTGATGCCTATTTAATACCTTGATAGTTTCAGAAATCATCATCTTTTAACCACCCCCATAATCCCTTAGGGCAGTGTTTCCCAACCTTGGCAACTTGAAGATATTTGGACTTCAACTCCCAGAATTCCCCAGCCAGCATTTGCTGGCTGGGGAATTCTGGGAATTGAAGTCCAGATCTCTTCAAGTTGCCAAGGTTGGGAAACACTGCCTTAGGGGATGGAGTCTGGACAACTGAATGGAGCTAGCCGAGGGTTTACTGACAGGATGTCTTTCTTGTCACTATTGATAATTTCAGAATATGAGTCCAAAATTGTTCAGGCTCGGGAACAATTTTATACAAACTGAGTTTGAGTGTGTACTTAACAAGATCAACCATCCACAAAGAGAAACTGAACAGAGGCCTAACTGTAATTGATTTAAAGTAAATATAGAGATACTTAATAGTGCTTTTCAGACATGATGTCTGACTCCAAAGGCAGCTGATAACTGCCAGACTGCCCTGGCCCCATCTCTGCCTCGTCAGAGCTTTCGTAGACACCAAGACTGGCCCTTGTTCCTCCCCAACCTCCTCACTGTCCGAATCTCCTACCAGTTCTGCTAGTCGCTGGCGGGCCACAATACCTTAGTGTTAAAACTGTCCATTTGATGGTTGTGTAGAGGCTGTGGTTTGTTACAGTTGTTAAAACAGATTCCCCTCTATATTTTATCTCACAAGTTAATAACCTTAGATTTGTCAGGAGAACAATAAGGGATGAAATATTGAAGAGAGTGAGGGAAGAACCCACTATAATAAATCCTGGTGTTGAAACAGATCCCCTGGAAGATGAGAGATCGAAGAAGACAATATCAATTTTTGACAACAAGGCGGAATTGAAAAGGAATAAATTTAGATGGCTGGTTCTGGAAGGGATCTGAATTAACTGGAACTCTAGAAGATATAGACTGGATTCTACCTTTAAGGCAGCAGATTTCTATGAGGGACATTGTTGTGAGTGCTCCTTGCCCACCTCTGGTAATGATAGATTCTGAGGAGGATGAGCCAGGCCCATCTTGGTACCCTGGGCCAGTGGTGTTGCCAGCTGATGCAGAGAGTGAGAGTGAGGGAGAAATAGACCTGGATGAACCTGAAGGACCCACAGAGGTGGCAGATGTGCCAATGATAATAGAGCATGACAGTAGAGGAGGAGGAGGAAGATCTGGAGCCTTTGCTAGATGCCCACTTTAGAAGATTAAGAAAAAGACAAGAATACTTTTATGGAAAAAGGAATTAATCTGTAGTTTGTAATTCTAGGGAATTGTTGACCACTTCCTATAGGTATTTAAGGGTGGGGTATTGGTAATTCAGGGTGGAGTTGCAACGTTTTGCAATGTTTGAGATCTCAGCCAGGTTACTCTAGCCACCTTTATTTTCCTGCTAAAAATCCTTGGAGAAAAAGTGCCCTGTCTGCTGAGATGCTGGGAAGCTGTAATTAGTAAGTCTGTGAAACCGTAGACTTCTTATCTTATGAAGGAGTGCACACGTAGCTTTGCTCTTTGGCAGCAGCCTCTCCACAGAACAGATATCTCTTAGTTACCCTCACTGAGAGACTTGCCAAGATTCTCTCACATGCATCACTTTGGCTTGTAAAAATGGGACTTACATATAAAAAGACTGATTTGAAAATATCAATGCATGGATTCCTCCTTTGTTTTCAAGCTGCGTAGGCTGGGATAAAACAGACAAGCAAGCCATTTTTGAAGAGAGAAAACAAGATGCACAAGAAAATATGGAACCCCAAAGAAAACAACAGAAGATACAGTGATACAAAATGAAGAGGAAGACAAAAAGAAAGAAAACTCTGACCAAGAAGAAGAGGGACTAATAAGAGAACAAAGAGAAGAATCACTAGGGCACCAAACCCCATAACTAAGCAAGATGGAGAAAAGAAATGGGATCCTTTCAATGGATTAAGTTAAAAATATTTTACACAGTTATGAAAATTGGACACAGAAATAATTTGTCTGCAAGAAACACACAGAAAAAACAACAGTATAAATTTTTAGAATGCCCCGAAATTGGGAAACTATATTTCACGTCAGCACAGCAAAAGAAAAAGGAAAAAGAAAGAAAGAGAAAGAAAGAAAGAAAGAAAGAAAGAAAGAAAGGAGTAACCTTATATATGAAAGTATCATTGGATTCTAATTAGATATACTCAGATGGATGACTTTTTATGAGCTTGGGGGAAAAAAAGAAAAACAAAGACTGAATTTGCATGGAGGTGCTATTCTTAGCAGCATTTCTGCACCTGGTAATTTTTTAGTAGTTGCCAGCACACAAAAACAACACAGCTGTTCCTGAAAATAGTATGATCTACACAACTGACGTGGTGATTTTCATTCACCCAAACTATGGCTTTCCGGCAATTATTTTGACATCGTTAACTGGCAATATACAGTGGCTTGTACAGTATGTGGTGCTGCTGAATTCTTCCAAGTGTTGGTAACCAGATACAGAAATTCTGGAAGGTAGTCCAGAATGAAATTAATAAAATGTTAAACATTAATTGGATTATTATAAAAGAAGCAGCAATTTTAATTAAATATAGGGAATTAGGAGAATTTAAGGAAATTAAAACTGCAGCATTGGAAAGTGCTCAAGCGGTGATAGTTTTAGGATGGAAAGATTCTACAAAATGGACAGTACAAAATTGGTATTGGTATATGGTGGATCACATATATTTTGAAATTATGGAAATAAGATTAAATAATTTTGATGAGAATAAATTAGAGAAGCTGATGGTGCGATGGAACAAGGTAAAAGATTATATGTTAAGTAAAATCTGTGATGTAAATACGAAAAATAAACTACAATCACTCTTTTAGTAAAATTTGCTCAAGATAGAGCTATGGATTAATAGATAGATAAACAAGTTAAACCTCTTTGAATCATCCTGTAGGAGTGGTGGGGGTGACGGGGTGTGTGTGTTGTTTGGTGATGGGCACAAGCACTGTGCACTGTTATATGTTTGTTTTTTGTAAACCTATAAAAATCAATAAAAATTATATTTTTTAAAAAAAGTGTTGGTAACCAGTATCTGAATGAATATTAAGGGAAAAGAGACTTTGTTTGTTAGTTAGTTTGTTATTTATTTGATTGATTGATTGATTGATTGATTTCTATGCTGCCCTTCTCCTGAAACTCATTATTCTGCAACTATAGTTTATTTCAGCATCTCTGAGCTGCAGTGGAACAGTGGTAAGAGTGCAGTACTGCAGGCTACTTCTGCTGGCTGCCAGCAATTTGGCAGTTCTAATCTCACTGGCTCAAGGTTGACTTTGTTTTTCATCCTTCTGAGGTCTGAAATAAAATAAGGACCCAGATTGTTGGGGGCAATACGCTGTCTCTGTAAACCACTTAGAGAGGGTTGTAAAGCACCATGAAGCATCACACAAGTCTACATGCTATTGCAATTAAAATCCATCCTCTTGAATTTTTAAAATGATTATACACAGGGTGTCCAGAAAACCTGGAAAACAGGGAAATCAGAGAATTATCAGGGAAATCGGCAGTTTTGGAAATATCAGGGAATTATCAGGGAATTCGTGAAAAAAACGGAATAAATCGGGGGGGGGGGGACAAACTGTATTAAAATGTTTAAAAGTCAGGGGAAAATCATGTAAAAAAGAAAAAAACGGATTGTGCTACCTGGCAGAGTCAAGTAAAAATGAGCATAACAGAGGCAAACGCTTCCTTAGCTATCAATATTTCTCCACAGCTTAGCCATTTGGTATGATGTCAACTATGACCACGCCTTAACTAGATCGTAGTTTACAGGGAAATGTCAAGGAAATATCAAGGAATTTCAAAATGCTTTCCCCATGGATACCTTTTTATTCAGTACAAGTTATTATTGTTGTTGTTGTTATTGTTGTTATTATTATAATAATATTATTATTATTATTAATTGGATTTATATGCCGCCACTCTCCGTTATTATTTTTCCTTTGCCTAACTAGTGGGGTTTTTGTTTTTTACGTCTTCAGTTGCTCCTCTTTGTTTTCTGTACAATGAGCCCTCCAAGCTGTATCAGATATTTCGTGAAATATATGTGCGTTACTTCTTCAGGCTTCATTCCATTTCTTCTCACTCTTCGGTAAGTTGGCTTGCAAAGGATAACTGTAATGCCCATTACATATATATATAATATATATAAGTAGTACCTCTAGATACGAGTTTAATTCGTTCCAAAACGGAGCTCGTATGCCGATCAACTCGTATCTGGAACAAATGGCTTTAGACTTTGTTTTCCCCCCCCCCCCCTGCGGAAATAACCAGAAGCAAGGATTCTTGCGCCACCTAGTGGAAGCTCGGCTCGTATCCCGAATTTGAGCTCGGGTCTGGAACAGAAATTTCCCTCCCGTCGTGGCTCGCAACTTGGAATGCTCGCATGTGGAGCAGCTCGTATCTAGAGGTACTACTGTATATTAAAGATAGAGCTCGCTTGATGGAAATGTTCTTCGCCTTCTGTGATGCATCCAGGCCAACTGAAGCTGTTAACCCACCCAGAGTTCCCTCATGGAGAATCTTCATTTAATTCTCCTCTGGAGGACTTACTTCCCCAGTGTCCTTGCCTCTTGCCAACTAAATGGCTTGGGAAGGAATGTAGGGGGGAAAATACGACCAAGGGTAGCTTGGAGTTGGCATCAAAATATAAAGTAATAGGGCTAATCCTTGACTTAACAACTGTAGTTAAGCCCAAAATTTAAATTTTCATTAAGTGAAGTGGTTGTGAAATGAGTTTCACCCCCATTTTATAACCCTTTAATTGCCCCCGCTGTTAAGTTGAATTGTGGCTTAAATCAGTGGTTCTCAACCTTTCTAATGTCGCAACTCCTTAATACAGTTCCTCATGCTGTAGTGACCCCCAACCATAAGTCTAGCCCCAATTCTCCCAACAGAGCTTTAAGATGATTGGCAGGAAAGTCTGAAGGACACCCCCATTGTAAACACCTGATTGGTCAGATTGTAAAAGTATGTTCCAAGACGCTAGAATAGAAGCTGACAAAAGATAATATAAGATATTGACAAAATTGAACGGGTCCAAAGATGGGCTATAAGAATGGTGGAAGGTCTTAAGCATAAAACGTATCAGGAAAGACTTAATGAACTCAATCTGTATAGTCTGGAGGACAGAAGGGAAAGGGGGGACATGATCGAAACATTTAAATATGTTAAAGGGTTAAATAAGGTTCAGGAGGGAAGTGTTTTTAATAGGAAAGTGAACACAAGAACAAGGGGACACAATCTGAAGTTAGTTGGGGGAAAGATCAAAAGCAACGTGAGAAAATATTATTTTACTGAAAGAGTAGTAGATCCTTGGAACAAACTTCCAGCAGACATGGTTGGTAAATCCACAGTAACTGAATTTAAACATGCCTGGGATAAACATATATCCATTGAAAGATAAAATACAGGAAATAGTATAAGGGCAGACTAGATGGACCATGAGGTCTTTTTCTGCCGTCAGTCTTCTATGTTTCTAAGCTTTAGTTCTTAAAGCCTTGGGAAATTTCTCTTAGGCAACCCTTGTGAAACGGTCATTCAACCCCCAAAGGGGTCCCGACCCCCAGGTTGAGAACCACTGGCTTAAATGAATGAATCCTGTGGCTGTTAAGAAAAATCCAGCTCAAAATTCGGAAGAATTTTGGGATGTTGCATTGGTCATTGTGAAAACTGGTACAAGAGTCCCCTTTTTCAGTCCTGTGGTAACTTCAGATAGTCACTGAATGAACGTTGTTGAGGACTACTGCACCTATACGTAAAGCAAGTCCTTCCAGAATAGTTTTGAGCATTCCAGCCAAACTGCTATTGTCACAGGCTTCGCAACTGATTGCAACTGATTGCAACATGGGCATACATGATGAGCCGGGGTGGCGCAGCAGGCAGAGTGCTGTACTGCAGGCCACTGAAGCTGACTGTAGATCTGAAGGTCAGCAGTTCAAATCTCATCACCGGCTCAAGGTTGACTCAGCCTTCCATCCTTCCGAGGTGGGTAAAATGAGGACCCGGATTGTGGGGGCAATAGCTTAGCTCTGTTTTAAAAAGTGCTATTGCTAACATGTTGTAAGCCGCCCTGAGTCTAAGGAGAAGGGCGGCATAAAAATAGGAAAAATAAATAAATAAATAAATAAATAAATAAATAAATAAATAAATACAGCATTTCCTTACCGCTGCTTTAAAAATGTAGCAATCTATAACAATTTCTAATATCTAATATTCTAATTTTTTTTTTAAAAAACCAGTGAAAGATGTACTATGGGGATGCCTGGTTTCTTTCTTTAAAAAAAAAAACTTTTTAAAGTTTGTTTTTATTATTTCAAAGGGGATTGTATCTCTGTGTCTGCTGTTTGAGAACCTCCTTCAAAGCCATCTCCCACAGCTGTTTTATCATCTTCGAGAAATTGGAGCACAGCCGTAAGTATTATCATTTAAAGTGAAACATAAATATATTAATTTGAGGTACAGAGACTTGATTTCTTGTCCTTCTTTTAAACGTTAAAAAGATCCTGCGTTTGTTTGGTGCAGGAGACGACCTGAATTCTAGTTTTATAAGTCACAATGGCCAACTTTCTCCATTCCATGCCATGCAATGGTACTTAAATTGGAAGCTTAAAATGTTTTAAGCTTCCAATTAGCACAATCATCATTTTCTTTAAAAAAAAATAAAATAACTGAAACACCCCAAACTTTACATTTTGCCCTGTAGAGGCCCCTTTCTGGAGCATGCCAATCATAACTTTTAAGATTTTTTTAAAATTGTGGTCTCTGTCAAGCATATTTCCAAGTGAAGATTTTAACTGGCCCCAATACTGGATTATTCAATACAAAATGTTTTCAGCTTCCAATTAGCACGATCATCCTGTTCAAGGGCAAGAGAGCTTTTGTGTCTTTCACATCTTTCAGTTGATACTCTTGTCTAAGGTTGGGTTGCAAGAAAAAAAAACCCCATATAATCCCTTTATTTTTTGAGCAGTATATATAATTCCTTCAATATACCAGGGTGATCCAACGGAAAAAAACAAAAACATATAGCCCCTCCCTGGTACAAAGCTGAAGGGATTAGATCTGGTGGCCTAGAGGTTAATTCTCTGCCTTACAAAGCAGAAGCCCCAGGATCAAATCCCAGTAAGGGTATAGCTGATGAGGCCAGAACAAGGCCGAAATAGCGCTATCCTAGTCTCCCTTAATTTTAAAAATTCAGCAAAAACATGTGATACATATACTGTATATATATTATTATTATTTATTAGATTTGTATGCCGCCCCTCTGCTCAAAAAATAAAGGGAACACTCAAATTACATATCCTAGATCTGAATGAATGAAATATTCTCATTGAATACTTTGTTCTGTACAAAGTTAAATGTGCACAACAGCAGGTAAAATTGATTGTCAATCAGTGTTGCTTCCTAAGTGGACAGTTTAATTTCACAGAAGTTTGATTTACTTGGAGTTATATTGTGTTGTTTAAGTGTTCCCTTTATTTGTTTTGAGTAGTGTATGTATATGTATATGTGTGTATGTATATGTATGTATATATGTACACACACACATACACACACAGAGAGAGCCCTTAAAATGCATCTTTGACTTATTTCTGAAAAAAACATTCTGCTTTAAGCCATCTATCCAAAGGTATAGAATAAGGCTTACCTAAATACAAGAAGCAATGGATGGGAGATCATTAAAGAGAGAACCAACCTAGAACCAAGGAGAAATTTTTGACAGGGAGAACAAGTATTATCAGTGGAACGACTTGCCTCCAGAAGTTGTGGGTGCTCCAAAACTGAAGCTAGGTTTTTAAGAAGAGATTGGACAGCCATTTGTCTGAAATGGTATAGGCTGTGATGGCGAACCTATGGCACGCGTGCCAGAGATGGCACGCAGAGCCCTTTTTGTGAGCATGTGCACCGTCGCCAACTGCTCTTCCGGGTTCCGTCACATGCATGCACATCAAACAGCTGCTCTCTTCAAGTGTCCATGTTCGCACGCATGTTCCGGCATGCACTCATGCACACAAGTATGTGTGCACACTCCAGTTTCGGCACTTGATGCCAAAAAGGTTAACCATCACTGGTCTAGAGTTTCCTGCCTACCCAGGGGGTTAGAGTAGAAGATTATTATTATTATTATTATTTATTAGATTTGTATGCCGCCCCTCTCCGTAGACTCGGGGCGGCTCACAACAATAACAAGAATAATGTAAAAAACAAATCTAATAATTTAAAAAACACTAAAATCCCCATTATTAAAAGCAAACACACACACAAACATTCCATGTATAAACTGTATAGGCCCGGGGGAGATGTGTCAGTTCCCCCATGCCTGACGGCAGAGATGGGTCTTAAGAACTTTACGAAAGGCAAGGAGGGTGGGGGCAGTTCTAATCTCCGGGGGGAGCTGGTTCCAGAGGGTCGGGGCCGCCACAGAGAAGGCTCTTCTCCTGGGTCCCGCTAAACGACATTGTTTAGTCGACGGGACGCGGAGAAGGCCAACTCTGTGGGACCTAACAGGTCGCTGGGATTTGTGCGGCAGAAGGCGGTCCCGGAGGTATTCTGGTCCGATGCCATGAAGGGCTTTATAGGTCATAACCAACCAAGATCTCCAAGATCCCTTTCAATCCTTTGGTCCTTTATTCTGTGATATTCCAAATACCCCATATACGTTTACCCTTATTTCTAGCACTTTCTACCTTTAGAACTCAGGTTGCATTTTTTGTTGTTGTTCAGAATTCTTTAGTTTGACATGAAATAATGCTGTCAGCTTTAAGAAGCTGGGAGGAAGTACATCTTGAATTAACCAACTGGAACTCAAATTTAGCATTTAGACTTATCAACCACTTCATAGTGCTTTCACAGCCCTCTCTAAGCGGTTTACAGAATCAGAATATTGCCCCCAACAACAGTCCTCATTTTACCCACCTCGGAAAAATGAAAGGCGGAGTCAACCTTGAGCCGGTGGTGAGATTTGAACTGCTGAAGTTAGCTGAAGTAGCCTGCAGTGCTGCACTTTAACCACTGCGCCAAATAATGAAATACATCAAGTTATCGTATTCTTTGGAGTATAAGATGCACCTTTCTCCCCCCTAAAAGAGGCTGAAAATTTGAGTGCATCTTATACTTCAAATGTAGCTTTTTTGAAGCTTTTTTTTACAGCCCTAACAAGGTGCTAACAATCTTCCTGGCTCTTCCCAGATTGTAGGATTTTTTCATTGCTACTCCAAATAAGTTTTTTTTCAGCCCTAAGTCTTTGTAGGCTTGTTTTCATTGTTACTCCCTCTGAAGATTTTTTTTTCAGCCCTAACCAAGAATAAAATAATGTGCTAAAGCTGAACAGATTAAGGACGCTAGCCAGAGAAACAATTGGTAGGTAGATTTTCCCCCCTATTTCCCTCCCCCAAAACTAAGGTGTACTCCAGTGCGTCTTATATTCCAAAAAATACGGTAACTCTAGCGCTGAAAGAAAGAACTTTTGGTAACAATTAGGAGAGAATTAAAAGTCTCAGTGTAGGGTGAAAAAGTCTATATAAAAGTATGCAAGCCGAAGAGTAAAGCTGCAGAAGCAATGTGTCTAAGCGTTAAATAAAAAATATACAAAAACCCCAGTGTATTTTTCACTGTTTTGCAGGCTAAGAATATCGTTTAAATGGATGGTCCGAGCATTCTCTGGATATTTGGCTACCGATCAGCTGCTGTTTTTGTGGGACAGAATTTTGGGATACAACACACTGGAAATTCTTGCTGGTAATGTTTAGGGGATGGGAGTGCTTACCATCCGTAGAAAGAAATCCCAAATTTTTGTAAACAAAACAAAATGCAGGTTTTTTTAGGCTTATGTTGGTTGGGTACCGAATGAATAAAAAGGATGCTTCCCTGAAAGAAAGAAAAAATTGTATTGGTGCCCTTGGTAGGCAGTGGCAAATCTCTGGAGGGTTTTTTTTTGGGGGGGGGGAATCAAATGGGGTGGAAAAGAACCTTTTGATATATTTCGCCCTGCCTTTTCTACCAGGAAAAAAAAAGGCAAAGAGTCTGCTCATGTGAGAAATTGCTTTATTGAGCGGGAGGATTTTCCTTTGGCCCCTGCAGAAATCTGGAAATTGCTGCTTTGTTGAATCTGGGAGTATATCATTGTGATTAAGCAGACTTTCTGCAATTAAAACCACAATGGCTTGGTTTGCAGGAACTCTGTAATTTCAGCAGAGTCAAAATGAGCAGTTTGTTGATTAAGATACTTCCACTATCTCAGCTGCTTTTGCCAAAAGATATAATTATTGGACAGCTTCATACCAAATTATCATTAATGAACCACTGATGATTGTCCTTCCTTCCTTCCTTCCTTCCTTCCTTCCTTCCTTCCTTCCTTCCTTCCTTCCTTCCTTCCTTCCTTCCTTCCTTCCTTCCTTCCTCCCTCCCTCCCTCCCTCCCTCCCCCTTTTCCTTCTTTTCATCCTTTCTCCTTCCTACCCTACTTTTTCTTTCATCCCTCCCTTTCCTTTCCCTCCATTGCTTTTTTTCTTTCCTTCCTTCCTCTCTCACATCGTCCTCCCTCCATTCCTTAATTCCTTCCCTCCCTCCATCCCACGCTCCTCCCTTTTCCTTCCTTTCCTTCTTTCCTCCCTTCCTTCGTCCCACCTTCCTTTCTCCTCCCCTCCCCCCTCCTCCTTTTCCTCCCTCCCTGCCTCCTTTCCCCCCCCTTTTTCCTTCCCTCCCTTCCTTCTTCTCTCTCCCTCCCTCCCACTCCCTTCCCCTTTTTCCTTCCTTCCTTTTCCTTCCTCCCTGCCTCCCCATAGTCTGTTGTTTATTTTTGTTAATTTGCTGTACATACACATGGATAGATAGATAGACAGACAGACAGACAGACAGACAGACAGACAGACAGACAGACAAACAGATAGATAAATATTCTGCATAAGCAATTGAGATGAGCATTATTGCTTTTGCCATTTTATTTGTTTTACTATTAAAGTAAAGGGGCAGTGGTATAACGGGCATCAAGGCAATCCATGGGACTGGTCCTTACCATGGAAGGCCTGCCATCTTCGGCGCTACCGGTATGCCCTCCGATGCTGTCACAGTGGGCGCGCATATGTCCTTAGATGCAAAATTTTGCCTCTGTGCATGCGCAGCAAGCGAACTCTTGTGCAGGATGTCCAGCAAACCTGGAAAACAGGGAAATCAGGGAATGATCAGGGAAATCGGTGGTTCAGGAAATATCAGGGAATTATCAGGGCATTCGTGAAAAAATGGAATAAATCGGGGGGGGGGGGGGAGAAACCTAACTGTATTAAAATGTTTAAGTCAGAGAAAAATTATGTAAAAAAAACCCCGGATCGCACTGCCTGGCAGAATCAAGCAAAAATGAGCATAACTCTGGCAACAACTTGCTTTCTCAGCTACCAATATTTCTCCACCGCTTAGCCGTTTGGTATGACATCATCTACAACCACGCCTTAACTAGATCACAAGTAAAATCTTGTGTGAAGACACTTGCGCGAGTGAGATTTTGGCCATTTTCACCAATTACAGGGAGTTACAGGGAAATGTCAGGAAGATATCTGGGAATTTCAAAATGCTTTCCCCCTGGACACCCTGCTTGTGTAAAGACGCTCGTGCAAGCCACGTTTTGCGATTTTCACTGATATTTTTGCTTCTGTGCATGCGCAGAAGCAAAAAAAAATGGTGAAAATTGCCGAAATCTCACTCGCACAAGTGTTTTCACACAAGATTTTACTTGCTGCACATGCGCAGAAGTGAAACCTTGTTGGGGCGCATGTATGCGCGTCAGGAGTGCACAGCTGCTCATGCATCTTCCAAATCGCTACCAGAATGGATCACCTTACCATTCCAGTAGCAGTCCTTCACTGGTCCTTACCAAATTAAACAATTAGGCCAATGTAAATGTAAATGAGTAGGTAGAACCTGTAAGCCAAATGCTGTAATAGGCTTGAGAGAAAACTCTGGTTATAAGTACCCAGTGGATGTTTAAGCTCTCATTCAATACTCTTCTTCAGCTCTCATAAATCGGCAATCCCTTACCAAGCCAGAAGAATATTGAACGGAGCTCAAGAATAACTAGACCAAAAGTATCGTTAACAACTAATTAGTATGGCCGCCAGTCTAAATGCTGCACATTCTTCCTTTTTTTTTTTCTTTCCCAGTTCTGGCAGCTGCTGTGTTTGCTTTCCGAGCGGGGAATCTAATGGAGGTGACATCACTAGCCGCAGCTGAAGTAAGGATAAGTTTCAGTTGTAGAAATATGGGAATAATTTTTGACGTCTTGCCAACCGGAGTAATATGAGCTTCACGGGCACATAGCTTTGCGGTGTCAGGCTCTCTGCTGATTTTTTTTTTTTTTACCCTGGAAAAAGAAGTTCAGGAGATGTTGTGAAAAATGTAGATTGCAATTGGTAAAAAAACTCTTTTCAGCTATTGAAAAGGGGTTGGGGGGATTAATTTGGGTTGTAAACCTTCAATGTGTGTTTCTCTCTTCCCCCTTCTCCCCTCCCACCCGCCCCCAGTTCTTCTAGGAGTTTTCATCTCCTTTAATAACATCTGCAGAGTCCTGAAAGAATCCTCAAACGTGGCTAAAAGAGAGTGCCACAAATAAGTGTACTGTGGCTATTTTTGTTTTCAGCAATATTTTGTTCTGTCCTGTTTCTGAAAATGCCTATCACTTTCCATATAAAGCATTCGAGGATTCAATGAGTTTTCTTCCCAGCTGAGTTATGCTTGGAATTGTGACTTTATTATAAGTTGCGTTTATCTTATATTTCTTCCACATCCATAGAAACATAGAAACATAGAAGTCTGACGGCAGAAAAAGACCTCATGGTCCATCTAGTCTGCCCTTATACTATTTTCTGTATTTTATCTTAGGATGGATATATGTTTATCCCAGGCATGTTTAAATTCAGTTAATGTGGATTTATCTACCACGTCTGCTGGAAGTTTGTTCCAAGGATCTACTACTCTTTCAGTAAAATAATATTTTCTCATGTTGCTTTTGATCTTTCCCCCAACTAACTTCAGATTGTGTCCCCTTGTCCTTGTGTTCACTTTCCTATTAAAAACACTTCCCTCCTGGACCTTATTTAACCCTTTAATATATTTAAATGTTTCGATCATGTCCCCCCTTTTCCTTCTGTCCTCCAGACTATACAGATTGAGTTCATTAAGTCTTTCCTGATACGTTTTATGCTTAAGACCTTCCACCATTCTTGTAGCCCGTCTTTGGACCCATTCAATTTTGTCAATATCTTTTTGTAGGTGAGGTCTCCAGAACTGAACACAGTAATCCAAATCTATATAGCGGGATCATAATCTCCCTCTTCCTGCTTGTTATACCTCTAGCTATGCAGCCAAGCATCCTACTTGCTTTCCCTACCGCCTGACTGCACTGTTCACCCATTTTGAGACTGTCAGAAATCACTACCCCTAAATCCTTTTCTTCTGAAGTATTTGCTAACACAGAACTGCCGATACAATACTCAGATTGAGGATTCCTTTTCCCCAAGTGCATTATTTTACATTTGGAAACATTAAACTGCAGTTTCCATTGCTTTGACCATTTATCTAGTAAAGCTAAATCATTTACCATATTACAGACGCCTCCAGGAATATCAACCCTATTGCACACTTTAGAGTCAGCCTTAAGATGAATTACCCCCCATTTCCCTCCAATTTTTGCTTTAGAAACATAGAAACATAGAAGTCTGACGGCAGAAAATGACCTCATGGTCCATCTAGTCTGCCCTTACACTATTTTCTGTATTTTATCTTAGGATGGATACATGTTTATCCCAGGCATGTTTAAATTCAGTTACTGTGGATTTATCTACCACGTCTGCTGGAAATTTGTTCCAAGGATCTACTACTCTTTCAGTAAAATAATATTTTCTCATGTTGCTTTTGATCTTTTCCCCAACTAACTTCAGATTGTGTCCCCTTGTTCTTGTGCTCACTTTCCTATTAAAGCTTTCCTATTAAAGCTTTCATCTTTTTACATGAAACTCTTTTTTCAGTGAACAGAGCTCTGAATAATTACCCATTTTTAACGGGGACTGGTCAGTTTGAGAAGTCTATAACCAAAGCATAATGAAAACAGCTGGCAACAATGCAGTAACCAGTGCTCAGTATCAATAGCGATTCTATTCCTTTTCCATGATTTACCTTGAGTAGCCGCTTTTGGGGGTGGGCGAGGGGGGTGAGCCACAATAGAAACCAAATACAGTTGTGCCTCTACTTACAAACTTAATTCGTTCCGTGACCAGGTTTTTAAGTAGAAAAGTTTGTAAAAGAAGCAATTTTTCTCATAGGAATCAATGTAAAAGCAAATAATGTGTGCAATTGGGGAAACCAAAGGAAGGGTAGAGGCCCTGTTTCCTCCCAGGAGATTCCTAGAGAGGCCCCACGGAGGCTTCTCCCTGCCTTTTCCAGGTTACAGTTTCGGAGACTCGGGTTTGTAATAGTAATAATAATAATAATAATAATAATAATAATAATAATAATAATAATAATAATTTATTAGATTTGTAAGCTGCCCCTCTCTGAAGACTTGTAGTGGAAAATGGCTCTTGAGAAGAGGCAAAAAAATCTTGAACACCCGGTTCTTATCTAGAAAGGTTTGTGAGCCGCCTTGAGTCCTTCAGGATTAGGCGGCACAGAAGTCAAATAAAATAAAATAAAATAATATAAGTAAGTAGAGACGTTCTTAGGTAGAGGTACCACTACAAATGAAATAACAAGTAGCATTTACCTCCTTAAAAGTGGCACTAGGAAATTAGTTTTGCACTGGAACGTTTAACCCCGAAAGAATGCGTAACTGTTTACTTAAGAATACTGCAAACCAAAATAGATGCATTGAAAACAATCCAAATAACGATAAAAAAGAACAAAAATGTTAGAGCAGGTGTACTGCAGGGATGTCAAATTCAAGGCTCGCGGGCCAGATCCGGCCCTCAGCATGCTTAGATATGGCCTGCAGGGCCAATCTAGAAAAAGCAATAGACTATCCTGTGGTTCCTCTGCTAGCAAAAATGGAGTTTGGGGGAGCTCCATTTTTGGCCACAGCAGACTCCTGCAACCCTGTCAGTGAAAGCAGGTCAGACAGGGTCACGCGAGGCCCCTCCAGGCTCTGTTTTCGCTGGCAGAGGGTTATCAAAGCAAACTAAAAACAAAAG
Source organism: Erythrolamprus reginae (assembly GCF_031021105.1). Classification (NCBI taxonomy): domain Eukaryota; kingdom Metazoa; phylum Chordata; class Lepidosauria; order Squamata; family Dipsadidae; genus Erythrolamprus; species Erythrolamprus reginae. The sequence continues at coordinate 21,297,770 of NC_091956.1, read as the reverse complement.
GAGAAATGTTCTCCCCTTTTGCATTTGAGCATCCAAGAAAGGGAAAGAGGAAAGACAAAGAAAAAGGAGGAAAGACGGGATGACAACAAGGAAGGGCTGCTCGTCTCCGGTGCTACTGTTACGCTCTCTGAGACCGGTGTGCGTGTCGCCGTGAGATTCGGCTTCTGCGCATGCGCCACAAGCGAAGTCTTGCGCAAGGATGCTTGCTCATGCGAGAATTTTGCCTATTTTCAGCAAATTCTTTGCTTCTGCACATGTGCAGAAGCAAAAAAATGTCAAATGTAGTGACAAGATTTGTGCACGATTTTGCTTGTGGCGCCTGTGCAGAAGCCGAATCTCATGTAGGGGCTCACATGCACGCTTTGGGGACGCACAGCTGCGTGCGCATTGCGATTTTTGGTACCACACTACTGTGTAGCCGTGTACTGGGTGCGGTCTACCATGGAAGAAAGGAGGAAGGGAGGGAGGAAAGGAAGGAAGGAAGAAAGGAAGGAAAGGGAGGGAGGGAGGGAAGGAAAGGAGGGAAGGAGGGAGGAAGGAAGGAAGGAAAGGGAGGGAAGGAAGGAAAGGGAGGGAGGGAAGGAAGGAAGGAAAGAAGGGAAGGAGGAAGGAAGAAAGGAAAGGGAGAGAGGGAGTCTTCGGAAAGGGGCGGCATACAAATCTAATAAATAATAATGATAATAATAATAATAATAATAATAATAATAATAATAATAATAATAATAATAATAATAATATTCTAGAGAAGGAAGGACAACACCCCCCCCCCCATTATGTGGGTGTAAATAGTGCATAAACTTACTATCCCCACTGCGCCCGCCTCCGTGGGGGCAGCAGCCCATTACTGCCTGGATCACTTGAGAATCTCCAGAGACACCTTTCAGTCAAAGCCGGGGTGGTGCAGCAGGTAGAGTGCTGTACTGCAGGCCACTGAAGCTGACTGTAGATCTGAAGGTCAGCGGTTCAAATCTCATCACCGGCTCAAGGTTGACTCAGCCTTCCATCCTTCCGAGGTGGGTAAAATGAGGACCCAGCTTGTGGGGGCAATAGTCTAGCTCTGTTAAAGAAGTGCTATTGCTAACATGTTGTAAGTCGCCCTGAGTCTAAGGAGAAGGGCGGCATAAAAATCAAATGAATGAATGAATGAATGAATGAATGAATGAATGAATGAATGAATGAATGAATGAATGAATGAATAAAGTCAAAGCAGGAAACGGCCATGTGCGTTTATGAGTGAAGGATTTTACTTGCTGACCTTCCCTTTTATGAAACGTTATAATTCCCCCCCCCTTTTCTTTCCAGGCTGTCCTCGCGGATCTTTCAACTCTGAAAGTGATGCCTCTTCTTCAGATCTTCCTCTTCGCCACCGGCTCTTCGTAACCGTCCAAAGTCACAGCGCTGATCCGCTAGTAGACTTTCAACAAATGCTGATAATAAGCCATGCAACCCTTTTCCACCCAGTTGACAATTTAACAATTACGGTTTAGCACAGAATTGAATATGCAGCTCTTACCTGATGACGTTGCCAGAGGCTGTTGCACAATTACCTTTTCACTACTGCTGCTGCTTGTTGTATTTTAATCAAGCTGCGATACCTGGATGTAATGCAAATCAAAAAGGGACTCTTCTTATTTTATGCATGCAGTATTAAGGGCGGGACGAAAGGGGAAAAATCTATTAATTCTAGATCTCAAATCTGTCTTTGTGCCATAAAGATGGAAAGGATCCACCCCACCCCCCCAGTAAATTGTAATCTGTCATCGAGTCAAAGAGTAGAGTGATGGGGTGGCCTAGAGGTGGAGCTCTCGCCTCTCACAATCAGGAGGTTTTAAGTTCGATCCTAGGTAGAGGCAGATATTTCTCTCTCTGGGCACAATCAGACTAGTGGGCTACTCCCGGTGTGGGCCATTCTATAGAGTAGTAGTAAATTCTGGGATGCATGCACAGGCTCCACCCCTCAAGGGATTACAGGGTTGTTAAATGAAGATGATGAGGATCCAGTCGAAGAATATTTCACTCTAGTTTGTCTGCAATACTCGAAGAAAAGGATTTACAATATTTAATTTTCCCAAATTGGATGGTCGTGAAAAATTGGTAGCCTTGCTTCCCTCTGGATTACTTCTGGTGAACTGAGCTGTTCGTTTTATTCAACTGGAGACTCATAGAGTTATTCCATGTTTCCCTGCAAATATGGCCTACCCCAAAAGTAAGTCCTAGCTTGATTTTTACATGTGTGCCCAATATAAGCCCTACCCACCCACCCACCCCCAAAAAATCCCTAATTGTAAGCCACCCAGAGTCCTTCTGGAGTTGGGCGGCATATAAATTAAATAAATAATAAATAAAAATAATTAAGAGTCCGCCCACTCCAGGTGCAGGGGTAAAAATTAAGCTAGGGTGGGGATGGTGACCTTCGGGCAATTGTGCACCCTGACACCTTTGGGGATGATGACCTTCGGGCAATTGTGCACCCTGACACCTTTGCCTTGCTGGCCCATTTCTTCTGAGGCCGGCAAGTCTTTCCTGAAGGCCTCTGCAGCCAATATCAGAGCTCCAGATCGATCCAGAACTCTGTTATCGGCTGCAGAGGCCTTTAGGAAGGCCTTGCTGGCCGCAGAAAAAGTTCCTGAAGGCCTCTTGACGGCAAAAAGGAGCCTGAGGCAACACACACAAGTGAGGTGAGTCGGTGGGACACACACACACACACACCTCTCCCAGTCGTGGGTTCCTACTGGTGCAGTCCAGAGTGCCTCACCAGTTTGTGATGATGTAATTTTCGACAATATTTTTCTGACGTCTCCGTGTCAAAAGAAGCCCATCCACCCGCCCTCGTCTTAATGCTGACCTTTTATTCTTCGTCCGAAGCATAGCTGAGAAACTCCTTCTCAGGAGACACCGGGGGGCGCGGGGAATCACCAAAAATTGCATCATCAGTGTGTTCCTACTGATACGGCACTCTGGAGCGCACCGGTAGGAACACACCACTGCTCCCTGCTCCCCCCCTAAAATAAGACCTGGTGCCTTTTTTGATGAGAAAAGAAAAAGACAGGGTCTTATTTTCAGGGGAAACGGGTAGAAAACTACAAACAAAGTGACAAAGGCGCATGCGCACACATACACAGGAGACACAGTTAAGATCAAGTATCGAGAGGTATAGAGATGATGATGGTTGTTGTTATTATTATTATCAACAATACAACACCAAACGGGATCACTATGCTGGATTTCGTATTTCATCACCAGTCGGGCGCTTCCCAAGCACCTAGGACTGCGTGATGTAGTGGCAAATGGTGTGTGCCAATCCCAGTAAAGCGGCCTTCTGCAATTGACAGGTGGAGATTTTGTCAATTCCGATGGTTAACAAATGTCCGCTGAGATTCTTTGGCACTGCGCCCAGCATGCCAAGGACCACTGGGACCACTTTCAGTTGTTGTTGTTGTTATTATTATTATTATTATTATTATTATTATTATTATTATTACTATTATTATTTTGCAAGCTTACAAGGCAGCAAACCCTGTTTCGTTTTTGGGAAATGAAATCAGCAACCAAAAAACTTGGGGGCAGGGGAAATGCGTCCCGGCGTATCCTCCGTTCCCCTAAATGCAACTTCGTCCTTGCCTCACACTTTCTCTCGAGTCTGCCAGGAAGAGACACGTGTGCCCTGGCACCTGCTTTATCCAGGATCTGTTGAAGCCTGTCTTAAGCAGGAGCCAAAACAGTTGCCTGTAGCAACAACACCCTCCAACCCCCCCCCTCCTTTTTCTCTTAACCCCCAGCAGGTCTTGAGAAGCTGAATGTGCTGCCTCGGCCGGTTTCCGCGGGCGTCTTGGTCCAAGATCCTGCATATCAGTTGGCCGTGTCCAAGCTCATATTCCTTAGCGTATGTGAGCCGTACCGCTCTTGAGGTAGATAGTCTTTCACTGGCTTTTGATAAGTCGCTTTCCCCCCTTTTCTCCGGGGATTCCTGTAATCCTCCCTAAAAAACCCGAATCGATTGCTAGATTATTCTGATTTAACCACATAACAACTGTCAGCCAAGATCGGATATCTAGGAATTGCTCACGGTAAAGATGTGTAATTGATCTGCATGTTACTTTCAGCCAGTTTGCGCGTCCTTCAGTTGGTCGAATGAAAGCAGTTCGGAGGGCTTTAAGGATGGAAGGAGCATCGCCTTCCGCTCTATCTTGTTTGTGTCATACATAATAGTCATATCATTTTTTTTAAAAAAAAATTGAGTTAAATACTATTGAGATTAAATCGGATTTGATTACAACTCTTCGATAGGACTCTGAAAATACACTTGATTTTACAGACTTAACAGGAACAGTGTGCAGGTGATCCTGTTCTGTGCAGCACATTCTTGGAGATCTGATGTCAGAAAAGCTTTTTAAAAAATGGTTTCGAATCCAAATGTCTGTTACTTATTTATTTATTTAATCATCCATCCATTTGTTTATTTCTTTGTTTCTCCAGGACATGGAAGATGGTGGGGACTCTGGTCTTACGAATAGCTATTTTGTGAAAGTACATGATATCTAAAGATCAGATGGGAGAATTTAACATGTTTTTGTTTTATTTATTGTATTGAAGATGGCTTCTTTAAAGGCGTTTCCTTTGCAACTCGCACCGGAGTTTAGTTCTTCCTGTTTCTCTTGAATAAAAATGCAAGCATTCTTCATGAATCTGTTGGCTTTAAATCTGTTAAGGTCAGGTCCACACATGAAGCTCCAATTAAACTGATTTACTTCTACTCATGCCTATGCACCAGAGGTGGGTTACTACTGGTTTGCACCGGTTCTATAGAAGCATTATTTGTTTATTTGTTTGTTTGTTTATTGGATTTGTATGCCACCCCTCTCTGAGGACCTGGGGCGGCTCACAACATATCAAAACAATAAACAATATACATATATATATATATAAATCCAATTAATATAGCTAAAAAACTTTAAAAACTCTAATAACATTTAAAATCATTCATTCCGATTCACACAGCAAGACATACTACACACTCAGATGAGTAACGTCGCGGCTTGGGTTGCTGGAACCAGCAGTGACCCAGGCCTGCCATGCCCCCGAGCCAGTTCTCTACAGCACCAACATCTTGTTTTTTGCTTCTGTGCATGCTTTTTTCAGTTTGCGCATGCACACACATAAAGCACCCGCATGGTACGTCCCTTAGCAACCTGGCAGTAGCAGAATCCTGAACCCACCCCTGCTGTGCACAAAAATGTTCTCTAGTAAGGGTATGCATCTGCTGGGGATTAGAGAAGGGTGAGTGGAATTCAAGGAAGGTTGGACTTAGTTCACTTGCGGCTACGTAGGGATTCTAGGCTGATTCCTCTTTTTAATGCCAACCCCACGTTCTTCCCTTTCTTCTCTTACACTTAAAATGATTTCTTGTACCTATAATCCTTTCATGAACAATCTTATGGTTGAGATACGAAACACCTACCTTTTTATAACGTTTATAAACGTTTATAAATTATAAAGAGCCTTGGTGGCGCAGTGGTTAGAATGCAGTACTGCAAGCTGCTTCTGCTGACTGAGGGCTGTAGTTCATTAGTTCAAATCTCACCAGGCTCAAGATTGATTCAGCCTTCCATCCTTCCGAGGTGGGTGAAATGAGGAGCCAGATTGTTAGGGGCAATATGTTGACTCTGTAAACCGCTTAGAGAGGGCTGTAAAAGCACTAGGAAGTGGTATATAAGTCTAAGGGCTATTGCTATAAATTAAACTACTCGATAGAGTACATTTACGCAAAAATATCAGGTAGTCAAAGGAAGTCCTCTATCTGAACCGTTTCCTCAAACTTTCCCATACTAATTATCATGGACTGCTGTAGGTAAACAGCAAAACAAAACAAATAAAATGAAGTTTTCTATTCCCTCCCCCCAATCTGTCATTTAAGCCAGCCGCATCACTTCATTGTTCATTGGTGATCTGTAACTACCAGGATGCACAGAGGTATCTCTAACCTTTTCCAATTCCCAAACAAGATTTGAGGTGGTTGTGGATTTGGAAGGCAGTCTTAAACTTGCCAAGTACAGAGATCCCTGCACTAGAGGAACCGGATCTATAAAAGTGAAGATTGTGGTATGTTTAATATCTATACAGAGGAGACCCAATTACAGTGATAAAAAAAGACACACACACCATCTACAACACTTTAAAAAGGACTGCAGCAATTGAAGAATCTTGTAGTCATAAGCTGTGTCTTGAAAGTCATAATCAGAAGGAGGAAAACGACTCAACATATTGGAAAGATGATGACTCAGAAATTAATTGGAACAGACGTCGCAGAGGGTAGAAAATGGAAAATGGTGAAGCCCGAAAGAAATTGGAGACTGCAAACAGGTTTTCAAAGTCATTTGACATTCCGCGTGGATAAGGAACGGAAGAGACGGATTCCGCTCGAAGGAAAGAACTATAGTCAGAAATCCTGCCGGCTGTGAATGCGCTGTGTTCATTTCTGGATGCTTGCCATTGTCCATTGGATTAATTCGTCCACTGGGGGCTGTTACTCCTAAGAAAATGATTTGAGAAACCATCCGAATCACTTGGCTATGATTCCGGCAGTTTTGTTTTAAGTTTTCCCTTGCAACTGGAGTGTAATATTTTGCCAAGTTATTCATGTAGACTGAAATTCTGTAGTGCGTGCTTGGCGTGGAATGGAGCTCACCCTGTCCAGATTCCTGGATGCTCATACAATGTTCTGCTTTACCAGATGGGAAACAGTGGAACGCCCACTCAAAAGCTTCCTCTTGTGAATCACCCCCTTTCTCCCCCTGAATTACTCTGTGAAGCCAGAACCAAAGCAGAAGACAACCTCAAACAACATTCAAGACGGGAAGGCAAATGCCCGTTAAAAACAATAGAATAATTAAGGTCCTTGAATGTGCAGAAATGACCAAAATGACTTTGGAATTAACAGGAAAAAGATAAATTCGAATTTTACAAAATATGGGGAAATTGGTACAAATGGCTCAAACAGAAAAAATACATAAAAAACCCAAAGGAATAGTAAAACTAGACACTCCTTCCTTTTGTACCCAAATAAATTGAAAATATAGAAACACTGTTCCATATCGATGGAACATAAAACCCCTAAAAACGAATTTGTACCTTCCTCAGAAATATTGAAAATGAATACAATATAGTATAAAGAACTAAAGAAAATAAACATACAATTTATTTATTTATTTATTTATTTATTTTATTCGATTTTTATGCCGCCCTTCTCCTTAGGGTGGCTTTCAACATGTTAGCAATAGCACTTTTTAACAGAGCCAGCATATTGCCCCCACAATCCAGGTACTCATTTTACCCACCTCGGAAGGATGGAAGGCTGAGTCAACCTTGAGCCGGTGATAAGATTTGAACTGCTGACCTTCAGATCTACAAGTCAGCTTCAGTGGCCTGCAGTACAGCACTCTACCTGCTGCGCCACCCCGGCTCACTAGATTCCACACACATAGAAACATAGAAGTCTGACAGCAGAAAAAGACCTCCTGGTCCATCTAGTCTGCCCTTATACTATTTTCTGTATTTTATCTTAGGATGGATATGTGTTTATCCCAGGCATGTTTAAATTCAGTTACTGTGGATTTATCTACCACGTCTGCTGGAAGTTTGTTCCAAGGATCTACTACTCTTTCAGTAAAATAATATTTTCTCATGTTGCTTTTGATCTTTCCCCCAACTAACTTCAGATTGTGTCCCCTTGTTCTTGTGTTCACTTTCCTATTAAAAACACTTCCCTCCTGGACCTTATTTAACCCTTTAATATATTTAAATGTTTCGATCACACTAGATACAAATACTTAATATTAGGTCGCTTGATAGAGATAGTCAACAATATGGTTGACAAATTATGTCTTTTATACAACAAATAAATATATGTATGTAGTGAAAGAAAATATTAACTGATGATAAGCAAATAACTATGTGCATATATCGAACAGCACTGAAATTGAACGCTCTATATGTTCTATAGACTTATAAATTGATTTGTCTATCTACTTTCCTTCATTTTTTTCTTTGTTTTCCTTTGTGTGTTTTGTATGTTTTCTTTGTTTAGATTGGTTTTTTATATGTAGAAACTTAATAAAGATTATTTTAAAAAATAGAATATGAAAGATAGGTATAACCTCCTTAAAATAAAATTTCACTGAATTTAAGAGAATCTTGCGAGCCCAAAGTCCAACTGGAGTTGGGCGGTGTTCTGTCGGGCTCTCTGGTAGAATCCTCCCAAAAATTCACAGGTACAAATTTCAGACACACACACACATTTGAAAATTCAAAACAATGTTCTTTATAATGAAAATTCACTTAAACCAAGCCCTCTTTTGGTATAGCAAAGAGCACTCGTCTCCAAACAAACTGGTAATTTGTACAAGTCCCTTATCAGTTCTGTAATACTTATCTTACAGCTGTGAGGCAATTCACAGTCCTTCTTTCACAAAGTGAAACACACTTTGCCCTGGTTTAGTTTCAAAGCGGGGAAAAATCACCACACAAAAAGTCAAAGTCAGTAAAGCAGTCACGAAACACAATGATCAGATAATCCTCAACAATGGCCAAACCCATAGGCTGCTATTTATAGCAGCCTCACTAATCACCACAGCCCCACCCAACAACAGGTGGCCTCATTTTCTTTGATAATAACCTCTCAGTTGTTGTTGCCTATGCATCGCTCTCCTCATGCGTGGCTGTATCATTAACTCTTGTTCTGAATCCAAGGAGGAGCTAGATAATTGATCTCCTTTTGAGCTGTCTGCCACACTCTCCTCCTCCCTGTCACTCATGTCTTCTTGGTCAGAGAAGCCTTCATCAGCAGATTCCACCGGGGGCAAAACAGGCCTGCAGCATGTGGATGTCTCCCCCACATCCACAGTCCTTGGGGCAGGAGCAGGCCCAGAGCTAACCACAACAGGCGGCATATAAATTTTACAAATAAATAAATAAACAGAATGCGAGTCTGTTTAACTGTTGTAAGCCGCTCTGAGTCCTTTGGGATTGGGCAGCATAGAAGTCGAATAACTAACTAACTAACTAACTAACTAACTAACTAACTAACTAACTAACTAACTAACCAACCATTATCGGGTAGAAAATGGCTTAACACGAAACATTTCCTCACAGAAATGTCACCCAGATGTTCCTTCTTCACCCTTACTCTTAAAAAATCCACAAGATCTTGATGGACAAATAATGACCTATTGAGGGGGGAAAGATGGAGGGCTTTCTGGTATTGTTTTTGAGTGCAGATTCCCATTCTTTTTACTCACCTTCCAGACATAGAAACATAGAAGTCTGACAGCAGAAAAAGACCTCATGGTCCATCTAGTCTGCCCTTATACTATTTTCTGTATTTTATCTTAGGATGGATATATGTTTATCCCAGGCATGTTTAAATTCAGTCACTGTGGATTTATCTACCACGTCTACTGGAAGTTTGTTCCAAGGATCTACTACTCTTTCAGTAAAATAATATTTTCTCATGTTGCTTTTGATCTTTCCACCAACTAACTTCAGATTGTGTCCCCTTGTTCTTGTGTTCACTTTCCTATTAAAAACACTTCCCTCCTGGACCTTATTTAACCCTTTAACAAATTTAAATGTTTCTATCATGTCCCCCCTTTTCCTTCTGTCCTCCAGACTATACAAATTGAGTTCATTAAGTCTTTCCTGATACGTTTTATGCTTAAGATCTTCCACCATTCTTGTAGCCCATCTTTGGACCCGTTCAATTTTGTCAATATCTTTTTGTAGGTGAGGTCTCCAGAACTGAACACAGTATTCCAAATGTGGTCTCACCAGCACTCTATATAGTGGGATCATAATCTCCCTCGTCCTGCTTGTTATACCTCTAGCTATGCAGCCAAGCATCCCACTTGCTTTCCCTACCCCCTGACTGCACTGTTCACCCATTTTGAGACTGTCAGAAATCACTACCCCTAAATCCTTTTCTTCTGAAGTTTTTGCTAACACAGAACTGCCAATACAATACTCAGATTGAGGATTCCTTTTCCCCAAGTGCATTATTTTACATTTGGAAACATTAAACTGCAGTTTCCATTGCTTTGACCATTTATCTAGTAAAGCTAAATCATTTACCATATTACAGACGCCTCCAGGAATATCAACCCTATTGCACACTTTAGAGTCATCGGCAAATAGGCAAACCTTCCCTACCAAACCTTCCCCAACATGGTTGTGGGTTTTGCATTTGATAATACGTTGACCTTTGGACTTTCCTATCATCAGTAGCTTTGCTAGGAAGATATCGTCCTCATTCCCGATTGTTAGGTGGATCTTCAAGAGTCCTTAATGAATTCTTACTATCTTATTTTATTTTAACTGCCTTGTTATTTTCACTACATTCTGAGGTGGTTCTTTGTTTATTTTGCCCATCCCAAATAGGTTGGTATCTGCCGACAAAGACCTCATGCTGGCTTCTTCTCGCCTATGATTGATTTTGTCTTGTTCACGAGCTCGAATTGAGAGGTGATGTTTAGGGTAGACCTTACATCCCAGTTTGTTGATATTTTCAAAGGCCTGGATGTCTCCTGTGTTCTCGTCGATTGAACTTTGTTTTTTGTTATTCCTACTACCCTTTCATCCTTTCTCTGTTTTCCTAGCCTCAGTGTGACCATCTCAAACATTTGGAGACATTCCTCTGTTATATACTCATTGGATACTCATCCGTAAATATACTCATTGGCTACTCATCCTTCCAGACTCTGTGCTTAGCAGTAAAGAGGCTTTGTGTGTGTGTCCAATGCAGGGATCAGGACCGCAATCGAGCCCAACGTTTCTGTGAGACGTTTGTTAAGTGAGCCTTGCCCTGTTTTATGACTTCTCTTCCTGTAGTTGTTAAGTGAACCACTGCAATTGATGAGTCAGTAACCTGGTTGTTAGGCAAACCTGGCTTCCTCGTTGACTTTGCTCGTCAGAAGGTCACCCAATGGGATCATGGGATCTTGGGACACTGCAATCGTCATAAATGTGAACCAGTTGCAAAAGCATCTGAATTTTGATCGTGGAGGAATGCTGAAAAAGTCATACGTATGATAAACTGTCATAATTCACATTTTTCACTGCCGTTGTAAATTTGGACAGTCACTAAATTTATTTATTTATTTATTTATTGGATTTGTATGCTGCCCCTCTCCGGAGACTCGGGGCGGCTAACAACAGTAATAAAACAGTGTACAATAATAATCCAATAAATACTAAAAATGATTAAAAAAACCATTAATATAAAAACCAAACATAAATACAGGCATACCACACATGAAATTGTATAGGCCTAGGGGGAAAGAGCATCTCAATTCCCCCATGCCTGGCAGCAGAGGTGAGTTTTAAGGAGCTTATGAAAGGCAAGGAGGGTGGGGGCAATTCTAATCTCTGGGGGGAGTTGGTTCCAGAGGGCCGGGGCCACCACAGAGAAGGCTCTTCCCCTGGGTCCTGCCAAGCGGCATTGTTGTAAGTCAAGGACTACCCGTATCTGACTGTTGTCATCTGTTCTACAAGATGCTGGTCACAAGGCACAAAAACTTGTCAATCAGAGGAACATTTGGAGAAATGCTTCATAATGGCAGAGTTTTTGCACACCTATATTGGTGATCTAAATAATTGTAACCATATACATTGCATTTCCCCACCTTTCTTAGAAGTTCTATCTCTTGTTGTTTGGGAGAAAGTAACGAACAAGAGTGTTTATTTTTGCACTTTTGTTTATCTAATTAGCTTATTGCTTTACATACTTTCTAAGCTGAGGTAGCTTGGTCGATTCCAATGTATACACTGTAATCTTCAAAGTTGAACAACTTTTGTTCTGTCCTCACTACACTTTAGTCTCCGTGCAGCTCGGAATGCAGCTAAACCCACCTATCGTCCAATAAAACAAACTGTGCATAGATCTGAATGCTTTATTGAAAGAACAGGATATAGTGAAACTAGGGAAAATAGGGATACGTGCAACGAGAACCAAAGACAAGTTAGACAGAACTGAGTTACTGCTGAACACAACAATTAATAAATACAAGCAATCTTGCCACATACCTCCCAGAGACCAATAAGAGCACACAGAGTTGGCCTCCTCCAGGCCCCATTGACTAAGCAATGCATGTTGGCGGGACCATGGGGGAGGGCCTTCTCTGTGGCTGCTCCAGCTCTATGGAACCAATTATTCCTGATGTCTGTACTGCTCCCACCCTACTGGCCTTCCGTAAGGCCACGAAGACTTGGCTTTGCCAGCAGGCCTGGGGGGGGGGGGCATGAACTAACAAATGACATGGCCAAATTGTATGAATGGTATGTATGCATGTGATCACAATTGTTTTAATTAATGGGTTTTATAGTTTTAGATATTATATTCAAGTTCTTTTTACAGTTTATTTATTTGTATTTATATGATTATTGTAAGCCGCCCTGAGTCCTTCGGGATTGGGCCGCATAGAAGTCCAATCAATCTACCTACCTACCTACCTACCTACCTACCTACCTATCTCACCAGCGATACTCTGTGCATGGGATCTGGGTTTGTCCTTGGATGATCATGTTCCACAGTTTAAGATGGATTCTTCTCTGTGCTTCTGCCTTCTCCAAATGTTAAAGGAAATGGAATTTGGTTTCCCAGCATGGTTTGAAAACACGGGCTGATGGTAAAGAGGTTGAGTCAGCTTCAAACAATATACTTGGTATTTTGTCTCTCTGGCCACTAGTTGGCGCTAGAGAGCAACCACAGTATGTAAAGACTGTATTTTGGAGCATATTTGTCTCTCTGGCCATTAGATGGAGCTAGAGAGCAACAACAGTATATAAAGTTATATGCTGGGGCATGACAACTTTTGTACTCAGAAACATTTACCCTCACATATATCCTCATTTAGGAATTTCAGGAAACATGATAGTTGTCTTCTGGTACTTGAGGGGTACTCGAAGGTTGACTTATTCCCCAAAGCACCACAGGCTAAGACAAGAAGTAATGGGTGGAAGATCTTAAAAGAGAGATTTAACCTTGAGTTAAGGAGAAATTTCCTAAGAATGAAAACAATCAATCCAATAAAATGACCTGCTTTCTGGAATTGTGGGTACTCCATCACTGGCAGTATTCAAGAAAAGATTAGACCACCATTTGTCTGGGAGGGTATAAGATCTGCCTTGAGCAGGAAGTTAGACTGGAAGACATCCAAGGTCCCTTCCACCCATATAATTCTATGATTTTATGATATACTAGTGATGAAAGCAATATCTAACTATGGAGTGTCACTTATGTACAAACAATTGTGGTAGGAATCAGAACAAATTTTGCATCCTTGGTTATCTAAATATTATAATTATTATATATTATTATAATATTATTGGAGAGCAGTTGTGTTATCGGTGATGTTGAAGAGTTTTACATAGTCTGCAAAGAGAACACAGTGGCTTGTGATGAGATCGCAAAGGTCATTGATGTAGAGAATGAAGGGCATTGGTCCAAGAATACTACCTTGGGGGACACCGCTTTTAACAGGGACGGGTAGATATGGTGCTTCCTACTTTAAACACTTGTTGTCTGTTTGACAGGAATGCTGTAATCCATCTGTTGAGGGATCCTGAGATGCCATAGGATTTGAGTTTTAGAAGTAGTTTGTCGTGGACCACTGAATCGAAGGCTTTACAGAAGTCAATATAAATAGCATCTATAGATTTTCCTTGATCAAGATGAGTTGTCCATATGTTTTTGCAGTGGAGGAGCTGCAGGTTGCAGGATAGTTTTTTCTGAATCCAAATGGTTTCTTAGAGAGCCGATTATTAGTTTCTAGGTGGAGAGTAATTGATTGATTTATAATTGATTCCATGACTTTACATGGGACGCAGCATAGTGAAATTGGTCTGTAGTTATCGACAAGAGAGGGGTCTCCTTTTTTGAAGATGGGGATGACCATAGCTTTTGACCATAGTTTGGGAAGTGTGCTGGTTCTGAAGGATTTTTTGAAGATTATGCTCAGTGGTTCAGCTATAGCAGAAGAGAGGTTTTTTTTAGGAAGTATGCACATAGGCCATCTGGTCCGACTGATAGAGAGGGTTTAAGGTCATGTAATGCTTTTTCAACTCGGTCTTCACTGAAGTCTATTTGGGTTAGGTCATTAAAAGAGTTTGAGGTGCGAGTGATGAATTTGGGGGATGAGCCGTTGCTTTTAGAAACATAGAAACATAGAAGACTGACGGCAGAAAAAGACCCCATGGTCCATCTAGTCTGCCCTTTTACTATTTCCTGTATTTTATCTTACAATGGATATATGTTTATCCCAGGCATGTTTAAATTCGGTTACTGTGGATTTACCAACCACGTCTGCTGGAAGTTTGTTCCAAGGATCTACTACTCTTTCAGTAAAATAATACTTTCTCATGTTGACTTTGATCTTTCCCCCAACTAACTTCAGATTGTGTCCCCTTGTTCTTGTGTTCACTTTCCTGTTAAAAACACTTCCCTCCTGAACCCTATTTAACCCTTTAACATATTTAAATGTTTCGATCATGTCCCCCCTTTTCCTTCTGTCTTCCAGACTATACAGATTGAGTTCATTAAGTCTTTCCTGATACGTTTTATACTTCAGACCTTCCACCATTCTTGTAGCCCGTCTTTGGACCCGTTCAATTTTGTCAATATCTTTTTGTAGGTGAGGTCTCCAGAACTGAACACAGTACTCCAAATGTGGTCTCACCAGCGCTCTATATAAGGGGATCACAATCTCCCTCTTCCTGTCTTTGACAAAGACAGAGCCAAAGAATGAATTGAGAAGGTTAGCTTTGGATGAATCATCATGCTATCCTTTGTTGTTGGGTCCTTTGAGAGGTGTGATAGGTCTAGAGTCCTTGAGTTTGTTGTTGACAAAGTTGTAGAAAGCTCGATTGGATTTGGTGCGTAGAAGGTTTTCCTCTTGAATGCTGTAGAAGTTGAGACATTCTGCTTTTATTTGTTTGCGTATGCTTTTATAATGGCTTTTGAAGTTTACTACTTGTCCTTTTTTGTTTTTATGCCAGAGAGATTTTTTTTAGTTTGTAGTTTTCTTATTGAGATGGGGAGGTTATTTTTCTTGATTGAGGTAGATGTTAATGGTATGTAAAGTCTGATGATTATTTTCATCTCGAGCAAGAATGTGTTGTAGAGGTCATCCGAGTTGCAGTTTGTGAATAAAGTTTGCCAGTTTAATGTTGAGAGATGGGTATCAATGAGTTCATAGTTTGCTTTTTTGAAGTTAAATTTCTGTGTCGCATTATTTGGGTGGATCTCGGTGTGGCTTAGGTTGAGACTGAAGTTTATCATGCTGTGGTCACTGTTGGAGAAAGGTTCTGTTATTTGTAAGCCATATATTGTACTTTTGCTGTTGCAGAAGATGAGATCTAGACAGTTATCTACTCTAGTATTGTTAATTACTAGTCCCAGATTGGTGATGGTGTTATATATAGTAGAGTGGATAGGTTCTGTGCTACATTCATTTAATGTCCAGTTGATGTGCGGTAAGTTGAGGTCTCCGAGGAAGATGATGGGGTGTGGGCACTGGGTAGCCCATGTTAGTAGTTCTGATAATTTGTTTGCATGTGCAAGGTCATAGTCCGGAGATCTGTAGCATAGTAAGAAGCGAATTGTGGTATTTAGGGAAAGATCACAGACAATAGTTTCAGGGAGTAATAGATCCTGTGCAACTTTGATGTTTTTTAGGTTTGCCCAGGTTTGCCTGGTGCACCAGTTGTAGCCCTATTTGGACAGGGAGTCTCTGCTCACAGTCACTCATGCCCTTGTTACCTCAAGGTTCGACTACTCCAACACTCTCTACATGGGGCTATATTTGAAGAGTGTTCGGAAACTTCAGATCATGCAGAACATGGCCGAGCGAGCAGTCATGGGTCTTCCCAGATATTCCCAGGTTTCATCAACACTCCGTGGCCTGCATTGGTTGACAACTGGTTTCTGGACACAATTCAAAGCATTGGTAATGACTTATAAAGCCCTACATGGCATCCGACCAGACTACATACGGGACCGCCTTTTGCCGCACAAATCCCAGCAGCCGATCAGGTCCCACAGAGTTGGTCTTCTCCAGGTCCTGTTGACCAGATGGCGGGGCCTAGGGGAAGAGCCCTCTGTGGCGACCCCGACCCTCTGGAACCAGCTCCTTCCGGAGATTCGGACTGCCCCCACCCTTCCCGCCTTTTGCAAGAGCCTTAAGACCTATCTATGTTGCCAGGCATGGGGCAACTAACATATGCTCCCCCCTTTCTGACCATTAAAAGTTATGTGTGGGTATGATTGTAATATTGAGTGTTGGTTGTGTATTACTGTTTGTTTTAAGAGAATGGGTTTTAGCTATAGTTTTAATTATTAGATTTGTATTTGTATTGTGTTATTGTTGTGGTGAGCTGCCCCAGTCGTCGAAGAGGGGCGGCATACAAGTCTAATGAATTATTATTATTATTATTATTATTATTATTATTATTATTATTATCATTATTGACGCGGGCCTCAGTGAAATTGAATTTGACACCTCTGGTATAGTGTCTCCTGCTCGATCAGGGGTTTATTTATTTATTCATTCAACTTCTATGCTGCCCAATCCCGAAGGACTCAGGGCGGCTTACAACAGCGGTACAAATATAAGAATAAATACAAAACAGTAAAGAAGTCGAATAGTTGCCTGAGAATAAAACCTTAGAAGACGTCTAAGGTCCAACTCTATCATTCTATGTTCTATCCTGCAGCTCTGCATACTGCAAGATACTGGATCTTTCAATTCATGGTTTATCTTCATGGCCTATGGTAGTACAGTAGTCCCTCGCTATACCGCGCTTCACCTACTGCGGCTTCACTTCATCGCGGGTTTCTGAGGAAGTCGATCGGTAGATTTAAACAGCCCGCGGAACTCGATTGGCAGGTTTTTTAAAAAAAATATATCTCTAAAATTGTAAATACTGTATTTAAATACTGTATCTAAAATAAATACTGTGTGGGAAGGGTTTATAAACACTTAAAACAATGAAAACTTACCAAACAATTACAATATAAATACTTAAATAAGTACTATCAGTCGATAAATTCCCCATCGCGGATTTCACCTATTGCGGCCAGGTCTGGAACGTAACACCAGCGATAGGTGAGGGACTACTGTAATGGCGAACCTTTTTTTCCTCGGGTGCTGAAAGAGCGTGGCCGTGTGCTATTGCGTATGCACGAATGCCCACACCCATAATCCAATGCCTGGGGAGGGCAAAAACAGCTTCCCCTGCCCCACCCCGGAAGCCCTCTGGAGGCCAGAAATGGCCTGTTTCCCAACTTCTGGTGGGCCCAGTAGACTCGTGTTTTGCCCTCCCCAGGCTCCAAAGGCTTCCCTGGAGTCAGGGGAGGCTAAAAATGCCTTCCCACATCCCCCTGGAGACTCTCTGGAAGTCAAAAATACCCTCCCAGAGTCTCTGTGTGTCAAAAATCAGCTGGCTGGCATACACATTGGAGCTGAGGTAGGGCAACAGCTCACGTACCAGCAGATATGGTTCCGCGTGCCACCTCTGGCACCTGTGCCATAGGTTCACCATCACTGGCCTATGGAGAGATGTGGGTTGGAAGATATTGTATACCTATCTTTCTCAATTCAGGAGATAATCTTGAAATGACAAATAACATCCTTGTTTTTAATGTTCCTTGAATTCATTCAATTCATTCATTCATTCAATTTTTATGCCGCCCTTCTCTTTAGACTCAGGGCGGCTTACAACATGTTAGCAATAGTACTTTTTAACAGAGCCAGCCTATTGCCCCCACAATCCGGGTCCTCATTTTACCCACCTCAGAAGGATGGAAGGCTGAGTCAACCTGGAGCCGGTGGTGAGATTTGAACCGCTGACCTCCAGATCTACAATCAGTTTCAGTGGCCTGCAGTACAGCACTTTACCTGCTACGCCACCCCGGCTCTTCTTTTTTTTTTTTGTCTTTTTATCTACATACCTACCTACCTACCATGAACTTTAAATTTATAAGCTGTAAGGACATTCCACCAATACTTGAATTATGAACAACAGGACAACAGGGCTGATTTCATCTGAACTCAATCAACTTCTACCTGGTTATATTAGCAAATAATTCTGAAGGGTGGATCATGTTCCCGCTGCTTTGGGTCTCTGTGTTTAAATATTTTTATTGTTTTATATTGTACATTTCCTTTCTATGCTGAGAAGTGTGTTCTCTACGTGTCCAAGCTGTTAACATGCAAATGAACATATCCTTTGGGTCTCTGGATTGGTTTTGGGGTTTCAGTAGTAATTTTATTAAAAATTACTGTTTTTACAAACTTCTTCAAAAATAATAAATCCAATCTAGGAAATTATCAAATTCATTCCCTTGGTTTGTTATTTGTATATCCCTTTCAATCATTCACCTATCAGACAATTTCTGTTTTTATGTCCAGTATAGCATCTTTTCCCACATCATTCTTATAGTTTGTCATTTTTAAGTTCACTTTCAGATCAATCTCTGTCTTTGTTCCTCTTCCATAATATATTTTAGCCAAATTTTTATTTAGAGAGACAGACATACTTAAAATTAACTCCTGGGTCCTTTGTTCAAAAATATCCTTCAATATATCAATATACGTTAAAATATTTTGGTCTATTCTACAGTGATCCCTCGATTTTCGCGGTCTCGATTTTCGTGAAACGCTATACCACGGTTTTTCAAAAAATATTAATTAAAAAATACTCCACGGTTTTTTTGCTATACCACGGTTTTTCCCACCCGATGACGTCATACGTCATCACCAAGAGTCACTTCTCTGTCTCTTTCTCTTTCTTTCCTGTCATTCTCTGCTTCAATCATTTTCTCATTTCTCTTTTTTTCTCCCTTTTTTTCTATCATTTCTCTCTCTCTTTCTTCCTCTCTCACACTCTCTTCCTCCCTCTCTCATCTCTTTCTTTCCTTCTCTCTCTTTCCTTCTCTCTCCCCCCCTCCACTTGCCCACGAGAAGAAAAAAAGCAACCTCTGCCGTGCAGCTCCCCTTGTGCCCCCGCTTTGTGCCTGCCTCTTGTCCCTCACGAGTGGAAGGGTTTCTGGTGCCTTGTGCGGAATCGGTTGCGAGGTCCGCCTCCGGCTAAAGGTTGCGGCTTGGGCTGGTCGGCCTCGGAGGCGGGAGAAGGCGAAGAGCAAGCGGGGAACCCGGCGGGGTGGATGGCGGCGGCGGCGTGTGTGTGTGTGGTGGTAGGGATAGGATAGAGAGGGACCCGGGAGAGTTCGGGTCTGCCGCTTGGCCGCCGCCGAGGAGAAGCGCGGGGAGGGCGAGAGAGGGAGATCGTGGCATGCGAGGTCCCTGCAGAGCAGAGGGGGTGGCTGAGGCGGCGGAAGCGTAGCGGCGGCAGGCGAGCTTGGAGCCTTGCTTCGCCTCCTTCGCTGCAATAAAAACGAAGGGGTCAGACGCAGCCTCGGCGAGCCGAAGGTTTCCACGGCTCTGACCCAGAGCAGGAAGGGCTGGTGGGGGCGGCGAATCCACCTCCTCAGCCACCGGAGGGAGATCGGGCTGGTGGGGGCGGCGAATCCACCTCCCCAGCCACCGGCTCCACCATCTGCGCATGCGCGGCCATGGAAAAAAGGGCACGCATGCGCAGATGGTGTTTTTACTTCCGCGCCGCTATATCGCGGATAATCTATTTTCGCGGGAGGTCTTGGAACGTAACCCCTGCGAAAATCGAGAAATCACTGTATATTGAAAAAGTCACATTTAAATGTTCTTCCCTCTTAACTGTATCATTTAAAAAAAATAAAATTAAAAAAGAACTATTTTCCTATACGGAGGATTCTGGTAACTAACTCCAAAATCTTATTTCAAATTTACTCGGATACTTACTTAATTTGTGACTTTATAAAATCAATGTTTTAATCACCCTTTGGTAGTTTATTTAAAAAAACAACAACAACCCAGTCCTGGATGTTGTAAAAACCTGCCAGTGAAAAGATTCCTAAATAGCTCAAAACGATTAGAAAAGTTTGTGAACTCATTGTCCTTAAAAAGCAGCAAAAGTAGGTTGAGCAAGTTATTAATTTCCTTGTCTCCCAGAGCTCTAAACCCACCAGAGATGTCTAATTTATGGTCTACTTGCAAGAAGCAATTGTTTGAGAGGAGTTTGCATAGACAATCTTTTTTTTAATTTTTTTTGTCAAGCATATATAAGATTACAGTAAAAATATAAACATGTATACATGAGATGGTGTTGAGTACATGGGAACATTAGGACAAGGATGGTAGGCACATTGGTGTGCTTATGCACTCCCCTTGCCGACTTCTTAGGCCATTTTTTGACTTTCGTTCATCACTTTTTAGTGGAGTTGTCTTCAGTTTGCCATTTCTGGAAATCAGGACTGTGGATTCAGGGTAGCAATTTCACTTCAGGGGTAAAATTCAGCAGGTTCTACCGAAACGGTAGTGGAAATTTTGAGTAGTTCGAAGAGCCAGCAAATACCACCTCTGGCTGGCCAGAATGGGGTGGGAATGAAATGGCAATATCTTCCCCTGGAGTGGGGAAGAAATAGGGATTTTGCAGTATCCTTCCCCTGGAGTGGGGAGGGAATGGAGATTTTGCAGTATCCTTCCTCTAGGGTGGAGAAGAAATGGGGATTTTGCAGTATCCTTCCCATGGAGTGGGGTGGAAATAGGGATTTTGCAATATTCTTCCCCTGGAATGGGGAGAGAAAGGAGATTTTGCAGTATCCTTTCCCAATGGGGATTTTGCAGTATCCTTCCTCGGGAGTGGGGATTTTGCAGTATCCTTCCTCAGGAGTGGGGAGGGAATGGGGATTTTACAGTATCCTTCTCCTGTCACGCCCACCAAGCCACGCCCACAGAACTGATATTTTTTTTAAAAAAATTACTCGTGTATAATTGCTTGCAATTGATTGCCTAAAGGGTTTCACTTCCTTGAGTGAAGACACCACGCTTCTCCCCCGCTTCCAACCTATCAGTTGATTTTATCTGTCACTAGGCAAAGAAGCAGTTGCAACATCAAAGCAGTCTTAGCTGTAGTAGATTCCCAAGAGCAGCTTTGATTTGTCACGCATGGCTTCACATGACCTAGTAAATCCTGAACACCACCAGGGCCGGGGCTCAGATCAACGGTGAAATCTACTTATCTTCCCTACTAGCTTCGCTCGCGTGCCTTTTCACCTACGCTCTTCCTGTGCGCGTGCTTTTTCACCCTCTGTGCATGCGCAGAATGCTTTGTGCATACACAGGTTAAACAAAATGGCGACGTCTGGGCGGGTGGGTGGAGCTGCATTACTTCCGCTACCAGTTCTCTGAACCACCTGCCGCCGCCACTACTGATATGCCCGTACTGGGCTGATCCAGTACTATTTCACCCCCGGCTCACCTAGCTTAAAACGAAACTAGCTAAATTATGTGATGGTCAGTACGTTAATGTGAAAGAACATGAGTCTTCTACCAAATGGGGTGAGGGAGGAACAAGCGTTTTAGCTTCCAGTTTGTATTTTTGGAAGTTGTTTGCACAGGTGATGCAATGGTGGAAATGCATCATCATAGAAACCACCCAGGAGAGTCAAACTTTGCAACACCTTGATTGTCATAGAGTTGATGTCAAGAGGAAGGTGACAACATCTGAATATAGCTCATGTGTCTGGAACCCACACTGCATATCGGACAGTAATACAATTGAGCAATTCCAAATATATTTTATGAGAAGAGTCCTCCATTCCTCTGTTTGCAACAGAATACCTTATTTTATTTATTTATTATTTATTTATTTATTATTTAGATTTGTATGCCGCCCCTCTCCGAAGACTTAGTATATTACCAGGCTTGAAATTCTGGGCTTAGAAAACTTAGAACCATGCCGCCTTCGATCTGACCTAAGTGTAGTGTACAAAATTATCTGCTACAATGACTACTTCAGCTTCAGTCACAACAATACACAAGCGCACAATAGATACAAACTCAAAGTGAACCTCTCCAAACTTGATTGCAGAAAATAGGACTTCAGCAACAGAGTGGCTAATGCCTGGAATGCACTACCGGACTCTGTGGTTTCTTCTCCAATCCCCCAAATTTTAACATTAGACTGTCTACTGTTGACCTCACCGCCATTCCTAAGATATCTGTAAGGGGCGTGTAAAAGCGCACCATTGGGCCTACCGTCCCTGTCCAAATGTTCCCTTTTATTTGTACCCATCTTATGTCTTCAAATGTTATGCTTATGTATACTGCTCAAAAAAATAAAGGGAACACTTAAATAACACAATATAACTCCAAGTAAATCGAACTTCTGTGAAATCAAACTGTCCGCTTAGGAAGCAACACTGATTGACAATCAATTCCACATGCTGTTGTGCACATTCAACTTTGTACAGAACAAAGTACTCAATGAGAATATTTCATTCATTCAGATCTAGGATATGTTCTTTGAGTGTTCCCTTTATTTTTTTTTGAGCAGTATATATTAACAAATATGTACTTGACTAAGTAAATAAGTAAGTAAGTAAGTGTAGACTGTATCATGAACTGGTCATCCAACACTTACCAAATATAGAAACACAGACCAGTAAGAACATGCTCTCTTGATCTTCAGTAGCAACAGGCAGGATAATTGATTGTGATGTTGGTAATGCATTAGACGACTACAAGCTGTTCTACCAATGGCATTGCACTCCCGCCAGGCTCGCTATGATTTATCCCAGCATACTTGCTGGAAATGCAAAAAGGAACACGGAACTTACTATCATTTATGGTGGTCATGTCCATTGGCACAAAATTATTACTCAAAAATTAAGAGAAGAATAAAAGAAATATCGCAATGTGCATTAGAGCTGAAACCGAAGACATATATTAGGTCTTGTTAGAGGACAATACCCAAAACCAAAATACAACTTTTCATCCACATTATAACCGCAGCTGGACTAGCATACGCACAAATTTGGAAAGATAAAAATCTCCCAACAGACAACATAGTCATTAGTAAACTCATGGACTGCGCCAAAATGTCCAGACTCACATTCGAATTACAAAACAAAAAAGAGAAAGATTTCTAAACGATATGGGAAAACCTTTACAAATGGTTAGAAACAAGAAGAAATAACTGAATAAATAAACCATATAAAGATATATTTCAAAACTATAAATATTAAACGCATAAATAGTGGACAATATAGATAAAGTAATTATGATGTTTGTATAGTCTGCTTTTTGAACTATCAGAAATATAAAGAAAGAAAATAAGGATTTGCTCTTTCCTTAAAAAAAAAATCTTTTCTTTGTTTTTTCTTCCCCTTCTTTCTCTCTCCTTTCTCTTCTTTCCCTTTTTATTTGTATGTTTGTATTGTTTTTTAACCTTTTCTAAATTGTATTGTTTTTTTATATGTCAATAAATAAAAATAGACGACTACAAGCATGAACTAACTCTATATTACAAGCATGAACTAACTCTATATTACAAGCATGAACTAACTCTATATTACAATTGAGAAAAGATTTAGAAAGTCAAAGAGACAGAGAAGCGTCCGATCCTTCCAATGGTTTCGGATTCAGGATTTATCATTAGCTGTGAGTTTTGATGAGTCACTTGACAAGCTTTAGTTCAATACAAACATTCATCATATCTCCTTGTTTGTTCATATGTACCGAAGGATTAGACTTTCTGCATGCATGAAAACATTAGTTTATGAATGTTGAAGTGAAAGTTAGCTGGCGGAAAAACAGGTCTGGCAGTGTCCTTCCCAGGAAAATATATATATATTTGCTTTCTACTTTTACATAACAGAGATTATCCCTCAAGGGATTTCCTTAAGGAGATTCTAACGCAGGAGGAAGCTAATTCCCTGGAACTATGGATCACCAAAAACAAACGCAGATGACAGAGGCAAAGAGGTAAAAGGACAGGAATTTTAAATAGACTAAGTAATACGGGAAATAAAAAAACCTTGCTCCATTCAATCTTCCTTACCAATTTAGGTTCACCTGTTAATGAGATGGATGAAATACTCCTTTTAAACAGATGTAATTCTGATTTTTAAAACACATCTGCCTTATACTTTATTGAGTCCTGGCTAAATGAGGAAATTGAGGACAATTCAGGCTGAAGCCATTTTAGAAACATAGAAACATAGAAGACTGACAGCAGAAAAAGACCTCATGGTCCATCTAGTCTGCCCTTATAGTATTTCCTGTGTTTTATCTTAGGATGGATATATGTTTATACCAGGCATGTTTAAATTCAGTTACTGTGGATTTACCAACCACGTCTGCTGGAAGTTTGTTCCAAGGATCTACTACTCTTTCAGTGAAATAATATTTCCTCACGTTGCTTTTGATCTTTCCCCCAACTAACTTCAGATTGTGTCCCCTTGTTCTTGTGTTCACTTTCCTATTAAAAACACTTCCCTCCTGAACCTTATTTAACTCTTTAACATATTTAAACGTTTCGATCATGTCCCCCCTTTTCCTTCTGTCCTCCAGACTATACAGATTGAGTTCATTAAGTCTTTCCTGATACGTTTTAGGCTTAAGACCTTCCACCATTCTTGTAGCCCGTCTTTGGACCTGTTCAATTTTGTCAATATCTTTTTGTAGGTGAGGTCTCCAGAACTGAACACAGTATTCCAAATGTGGTCTCACCAGCGCTCTATATAAGGGGATCACAATCTCCCTCTTCCTGCTTGTTATACCTCTAGCTATGCAGCCAAGCATCCTACTTGCTTTTCCTACTGCCCGACCACACTGCTCACCCATTTTGAGACTGTCAGAAATCACTACCCCTAAATCCTTCTCTTCTGAAGTTTTTGCTAACACAGAACTGCCAATGCAATACTCAGATTGAGGATTCCTTTTCCCCAAGTGCATTATTTTACATTTGGAAACATTAAACTGCAGTTTCCATTGCTTTGACCATTTATCTAGTAAAGCTAAATCATTTACCATATTACAGACGCCTCCAGGAATATCAACCCTATTGCACACTTTAGAGTCATCGGCAAATAGGCAAACCTTCCCTACCAAACCTTCCCCTATGTCACTCACAAACATATTAAAAAGAATAGGACCCAGAACAGACCCTTGTGGCACACCGCTTGTAACCTGTCTCTGCTCAGAATACTCGCCATTAACATTTTAATTGGGGATCTTCGGCCTGCCACACTTTATAGTATTTTAATGTACATTCTTTACTGTGGGAATTTGGGGGGGGGGGGAATTGCATGAAGGCTGTCTGTGTGTAGTCATAACAAATTATTTCTAGTCAGTCAAGGTAATCCTTTGTCTTCGCACTCTTGCACCTGCACAGGAGATGGATAGATTCTTGCTCGGTTGGCATTTGAAGATTGGTCAACGTGATGGAATTAGGGATGTAGAGATAAAGACTTGAACTTTCAACTGGGTGGAGAAACCCCTGGGACTTCAGATTCAGGTTTCTCCCAGATGCGCCAACCTAGTTCTGCTAATAAATTGGAATTTTGAGGAATACTTTGCCTCGGACTCTAATTTCGTTTTGGATGCTATTTGAAACCCTGACACTAACCTGAATCTCTCCACTGGGGCGAATCATAATATCAAATACTGAAATTTGTTCTTTCTGTGCCCTTTTAAAAAAGAAAAATACTGTATGGCAAATGCTAATAACGTTCATTAGAAAGATGAAAAACAAGTTGGAATGTCATGAATATATGCATGGTTTTATCATCTACAAATCTCAATTTATATAAAAGATACTACAGTACAATCTTCCACTTAACCATTGAGCTTGTTTATTTATTGGATTTATTTCCTTCTCTCCTTTATTTTATACAATACAAAAGGGAGTACATAATGTTCCTCCTAAAATAACAGTCCCACCGTTGGGTTTCTCGGGCAGAGAATGTCCAAATTTACTTAGCTTTTATGCCTAAGAAAGGATTTGAATGCACATGACTGAATCCCATTTGCAGCCTAAATTCTACAGCCTGTTGTTACCTCACAATGTGAATTTAAACTGAAATAGGTGAAAATGTGCCCTGTATTTAGATAAATGTGCTTTGGGTTTCTAATCCTCGGTGTATTGTGACGAATATTTCGAACAAAAACTTGTTTTTGTTCCTATGTTTGAATTTATTTATTTATTTATTTATTTATTTATTTATTTATTTATTTATTTATTTATTTATTTATTTATTTATTTATTTATTTATTTTCTTAGATTTGTATGCCGCCCCTCTCTGTAGACTCGGGGCGGCTAACAACAGTAACAAACAGCATGTAACAAATCTAATGTTTAAAATAATTAAAAAACCCTTATTAAAACCAAACATACACACAAACATACCATGCATAAACTGTATAGGCCTAGGGGGAAAAGGGTAGTTCAGTTCCCCCAAGCCTGACGACAGAGGTGGGTTTTGAGGAGCTTACGAAAGGCAAGGAGGGTGGGGGCAATTCTGATCTCCGGGGGGAGCTGGTTCCAGAGGGTCAGGGCCACCACAGAGAAGGCTTTTCCCCTGGGTCCCGCCAGACGACATTGTTTAGTTGACGGGACCCGAAGATCGACTCTGTGGGACCTAACCGGTCGCTGGGATTCGTGCGGCAGAAGGCGGACCTGGATGTATTCTGATCCGATGCCATGAAGGGCTTTATAGGTCATAACCAACACTTTATGGTTCAGCCAGAGATTCAGACTGGATTTGGCCTTTTCGTCCACTTATTAAATCCTTCTCAAGGATCTGCAATTGGCAGATGTGGATGCTTGATGCTGTTAAAAGGGTCTGAATTAATTATAATTGTTATCTCTTTTATTCACTAAACAAGGGACTCTGTCAACTGAACATTTAAAAATGTGTCACAAATACCATTGACTGGTGCTAATGGTTTACTGTGTATATGGATTGCTGCCAGTGTTTGTAGTTCCACTGGTGTTATTGCAGGAAGCTGCAATTGTTGTTGTTCTTTTTCTCCTTATTATTTTATTCACAAAAACAGTAATACACACCAAACAAGACTTATATGCTGAATTTCATATCAAAATACAACAAGTTGAACACTTCCCAAGCTGTGAGAAGGACTGTGTATTTTCATGATATGCGCAGATCCAAGTATGGTGGCCTTTTGCATCTGACAGATCATGATTTTGTTAATGTTTACTGTTTTCAAATGGCGGCTGAGGTCTTTAGACACAGCACCCAGTGTGCCGATTACCACTGAGACCACCTGTACTGGTTTATACCAGAGTCGATATATATATCTATAAACTACAGTAAAACTAATTGAACCAAACATCTCGCTTAGCAATATAAACGCTGGCCTCCATTGTGGAAATTTAAGTGGGATATTACCTATATTTAGTTGTCTGCTAATACGATAGGACTGAGCGCTATCTGCAACAAAAGATGAGAGTTCTTAATATTTTGCATTTGGGAAAGAACTGGTCTTCGGAGTCGAAAGAGAAGACAAAGGAAGGATTTAGTGTGCGCCACTTGGCTAGCCTCTTTCTGCGTTGCAGAACCAGTTATTTCCTCCTGAGCTCATAGAATTTGCACAGAATGTGTAATTTGGCCTCAGGTCTTCTCATTCATAGCTTGCCAGGAGATGCGGAGATCCTGCTTGGAGAACAGCACTACTTAAGTCGGAGGGATTAAAAAAGGAGAGGTGATATTCACTTACTTTCCCTATCGGTTTGCAAATGTTAGTGTGTGGCTTGCACTCATGCAAGTGGCTTGAAAACACGGCTAAATAGGGCAACATGGGGCCGGAGTGGGGGGATAACTGGAACCGCCTGCTACTGCACGAATCCCAGCGACCGATAGACCGAAGTTGGCCTTCTCCGGGTCCCGTCAACTAAACAATGTCATTTGGCGGGCCCCAGGGGAAGAGCCTTCTCTGTGGCGGCCCTGGCCCTCTGGAATCAACTCCCCCTGGAGATTAGAACAGCCCGCACCCTCCTTGTCTTTCGCAAATTACTCAAGACCCACCTATATCGCCAGGCATGGGGGAACTGAGATACCTTCCCCTGGCTTTTATATTTTATGTTTGGTATGTGTTGTATGGTTTTAATTGTTGGGGTTTTATATATCTTTTCTTTTAATATTAGATTTGTTCACTGTTATATTGTTTTTATTAATGTTGTGAGCCGCCCCGAGTCTTCAGAGAGGGGCGGCATACAAATCTAATAAATTGAATTGAATTGAACCTGCCTTCCATTAAGGACCTGTATACTGCACGATTCAAAAAGAGGGCCATGAAAATATTTACCCCTACCTTCAAAACGATGCTATAGAACAGTGATTTTCAACCTTTTTTGAGCCGCGGCACATTTTTTACATTTACGAAACCCTGGGGCACATTGAGCGGGGGGGGGGGGGGGCGCTAAAAAAAGTTTTGACAAAAAAATTCTCTCTCTCTCTCTTCCTCCCCTTCGCTCTATTTCTTTCTCCCTCCCTCTTTCTCTCCCTTCCTTCCTTCTTTCTCCCTCTCCATCTCTCTTTCTTTCTCTTCTTTCCTTCCTCTCTTTTTTGCTCTCTTTCTCTCTCCCTCCCTCTTTCTCTCCCTTCCTTCCTCTTTCTTTCTCTCTCTCTCTCTTTCTCTTGTTCTCTTTCTCTCTCTCTTGCTTTCTTTCTCTCTCTTGCTTTCTTTCTTTCTCTCTTGCTTTCTCTCTCTCTTGCTTTCTTTCTCTCTCTCTTGCTTTCTTTCTCTCTGAGCTTTGCGGCACACCTGACCATGTCTCGCGGCACACTAGTGTGCTGCGGCACACTGGTTGAAAAACACTGCTATAGAACACTGAATACCAACACAACTGAACACAAGAACAATTTCCCCCAAATGCCATTACTCTGCTAAACCAATAATCCTATCACCACTGTCACAATATTCACTAAAGGCTGCATTACTATTACTATTAGTCTCACCGTTCCTATCACCCATGTTCTCTCACTTATGACCGTAACTTGTTGCTTGTATTCTCACAATTTACTCTATATTAATATTATTTCCGGATTATTTAATTGTACCCTGTGACAATCATTAAGTGTTGTACCTCATGATTCTCGACAAATGTATCTTTTCTTTTATGTACATGGAGAGCATATGCACCAAAGACAAATTCCTTGTGTGTCCAAGCACACTTGGCCAATAAAGAATTCTATTCTATTCTTCTATTTATTCCATTATTCTATTGTATTCTGTTCTATTCTATTTTTCTATTCACTCCATTATTCTATTCTATTCTATTCTTCTATTTATTCCATTATTCTATTCTATTCTCTTTGTATTCATTCCATTCAATTATATTCCATTCCATTTCATCCCATCCCATTCTATTCTATCTATTCATTCCATTATTGTATTGTATTCTATGTGTAAACAGCCTCCCAGCACCTGAATTTTGATCACATGATCCTGGGACCACTACAAAGGTTGTTAAGTGTGAATTTAAAAGAAAAGGGCCTCCAGCTCCTTTTCCAGTGCCTTTGTCATTTCCAATGGTCACCAAACGACTGAACCGCCCTAAGTCGAGGACCACGTCTCCCTCTCTCCTCCCCTAATCCATCCATCCATCCATCCATCCTTTCCTTACTTCTTTCCCTTCTTTCCTTCCTTCCCTCTCTCCTCTACCCCTCCTCCTCCCTCAGCAGCTTCGCCTGAGAAGCAAGCGAGTTAAGGGCAACTGGTGGGGAAGGGGGCAGCTTACTTCTTTCCTCCCTCCCCTTCCTTCCCCTCCTTCTCTCTTTCCTTACTTCTTTCCCGTCCTCCCCCCTCTCTTTCCTTCCTTCCTTCCTCCCCTCCCTCTCCTTCTTTCCTTCTTCCTTTCAGTTCGTTCCATCCTTCTCCTTCCTTTCTTCTTTCCTTCTTTCTCTTCCTCGCTCCTTCCTTCCATCCCCTCCTTCCTTCCCTTCTCTTGTTCAACCCCCCTCCCTACCCTTACCAACTTCTCAGAAGCGAGCGAATTACGGGCAGCGGGGGCGGGGAGAGAGACAGCTTCGGCGTCATCACACCCGGCCGCGCATGCTCGTCGGAGCGGCAGCCTCTGCGGCTCGGAGGCGGTCTCCCGACGCCTGCGCGCTGGCTAACCCGGCCCGGGAGGCGGGAGCGGCAGCTCGACCGCCGCAGCGGCCGCCACACAACCGCCGCGCGAGTGGGCGGGGCCGAGCGGGCGGCGGTGGGCGGGGCGCGGCGGCTGGCTCGCGGGCTCCGCCGGGAGGGCGCCCATTGCGGAGCTGGAGGGTGCCGGCTCCGCCGCCCCGATGAGCTCCAACGGCCCCCCGGCACCGGCGGGAGGCGGCGGCCGGCCCAGGCGGCTCCTCTGGCGGCCGCCGCCTCTGCTGCTCCTCCTGTTGCTGTTCCTGCTGCTCTCACTGTTCCCGCTGTCCCCGCCGGCGTCTCAAGCGGATGCCGTGTTGCCAGTCCCGGCTAAGCCGGCCGGACGTTGTCCGTCGTCGGGGAACAAGCAGCGAAGCAGCCCGGCGAAGGCTTCTCCTGCCGAAAGGCGCCTGCCAGGGACCGGTAAGCTTCGGAGACGCCGGGTGGGCGGACACGTGTCAAGGCCGACGTGTGCACCGGACGCGGCTGCCACGTCATGGCGGGGCCCGGACGGGGCGGGCAGGCGGGGATGCGGATGTGTCTCCGTGTGTTTGTGTGTGGGGGGGAAGGTGCTTCGGGCTCTTTGTCCCCCCCCGCATCCCCAAGAGGGATGACCGGACACGGGTGTTGCGGGTTCGGGTAGGTGGGTTGGCCGGGTGGGTGACCCGTGCGGGCAGAGAGGGACAGGAAAAGAAAGCGGACGGTGTGCGCAGAAAAAGCTGGTTCCTTTAAGATAGAGAGATGAGAGAGAGGGAGATGATAGATGGATAGATAGATGAAAGAGATGACAGACAGATAGATAGATGATAGATAGATGATAGATAGATAGATAGATAGATAGATAGATAGATAGGTGAAAGATGATAGACAGGTAGATGAAAGAGAAGATAAGTAGGTAGATAGATAGATAGATAGATAGATAGGTGAAAGATGATAGACAGGTAGATGAAAGAGAAGATAAGTAGGTAGGTAGGTAGGTAGATAGATAGATAGATAGGTGAAAGATGATAGACAGGTAGATGAAAGAGAAGATAAGTAGGTAGGTAGATAGATAGATAGATAGATAGATAGGTGAAAGATGATAGACAGGTAGATGAAAGAGAAGATAAGTAGGTAGGTAGGTAGATAGATAGATAGATAGATGATAGATAAATGAAAGATGACAGATAGATAGATGAAAGATGATAGATCGATAGATGAAAGGGTGAAAGAGATGATAGATGAGATAGATAGATGATAGATAAATGAAAGATCACAGATAGATGAAAGATGATAGATAGGTGAAAGAGATGATAGATAGATAGATAGATAGATAGATAGATAGATAGATAGATGAGTGGGAGAGGGAGATGGAAAAATAATACACTGGAGGTGACAGGTATTGGAGAAGAGAAAATAACAGATTTATAGAGGCATTGGTTGATAGAGATGAGAGGTAGATAAAAGACAGATGAGAGGTAGGTAGATAGCTAGCTAAATGATAGACAGGTATTGGAGAAGGTAAAGAAATAGAGATGGAGAGAGATATTGGAGATGATAGAGAAACAGGTATAGATGGATGATGATAGACGATAGAGATGGTAGATGGATATCTATCAGAGATAGATGAAAGAGATGAGAGAGATAATAGATAGGTATTTATAAATGTAGGTACATAGACGATAGACAGACAGACATGTATTGGAGAAGACAGACATTGGAGATGATAGCTAGATAGGTATCGATAGATAAATATCAATACCAAGATAAAGAATTAGATATAGAAAAACTAGATGGGTGGGTGCGTGCGTGCATGCATACATACATACATACATAGATGATAGAGATGATAGATAGATGATAGATTATCTATGAGAGATGGATAGATGAGACATAGATGAGAGAGATTATTTATTATTTATTAATTACATTTCCATGCTGCCCTTCTCCCAGTGACTCAGGGCGGCATAGAAATATAGATAGATAGATAGGATAGGATAGGATAGGATAGGATAGGATGGATGGATGGATGGATGGATGGATAGATAGATAGATAGATAGATAGATAGATAGGATAGATAGATTAGATAGATAGATAGATAGATAGATAGATAGATAGATAGATAGATAGATAGATAGATAGATAGATGTAGGACGGATGGTGTGTGTGTATGTGTGGGTGATAATCCCTTGGGGTTGTCTGAAAGATCCTTTTCAGGGCTAGTAATGCTTCTTCTGGGGTTTCTCCATTGCAACGACTGCTCCAATACAAATTTTCAAGACGCCTGGTCGGTCCCCCCCCCCCCTTTCCTTTCCTTCCTTCCTTGAAAGGAGCTGATTTTTTTTTTCTCCCCTAGCCACGCTACTGCTTTTGCTTTTCCCTGCCAGCCCCTTGACTTCTGCTCCTGGTTCTTTTTCGCCCCCCCTCCATGCAGTTGTGAGGTTTGTGTGTGTGTGTGTGTGTGGGGAGACTCAAGAACAACAGCAGCACCAGCAACCTCAGCAACAGCAATGCGCAAGTGACGCTTCTCCATCAAAGCTTCGGAACCCAAGTTGCTAGGAGAATCTTTACAGGATGTTCCTGGACAGGAATGCAATTTTTTGTGGGGTGGGGGTGGGGGGTGGATTGAGAGGGAAGGAAGAGAAGGAGGGGCAACGGACACCAGCACCTGCAGCCCTATTGGTGGGCGGTTGGGAGCAGCAGCCGCGGCCTTCAGCCCAACGGAAGGCACAACATCACACCAGGCATCGCTGGAGCATCTTTGAGGAAGGGCTGGTCTTGCCCGATCAACAGGAAGACTCCCTGGAAAGTGATGGAATTCAAACCCCGGGGAAACGGATTGGCCGTGTCCGTGTGTGTGTGTGCGTGTGTGTGTGTGTTGCCAATGAGGAGCTGGAATGCAGATTGTTTTTGTAGAAAATTAGCCAGGGTGGTGGAGATGAAGTTTGAGCCCCAAGCTATGGACTTGGGAATTTTATTTGGAGGGAAGGGAGTTTGAGCTTCCTGCAAATTCTGTTTGATTCCTGGGATCCACCCATCCTGAACAGGGAAGCTGTTTTCAAATGCCTTCTATATGTGTGTGTCTGTGTGTCTGTGTAAAATCAGCCTGTTATGTCCACACACCCGGCCTTGCCTGTTGGTCTTCTTTCCACGTATTGAGCAAGTTCAACCCTGTTTAGTTTTTAGTTGCTCTTTTTTAAAAAAAAGATCATATAAGGTGGGCTAGGTTCTGCCTCCTGCTGTTAGGTTATATTTATATATATCAACATGGTGGAAGCATTTCATACTGGTGGTGGTGGTGGTGGTAAAGCGTTTTTGATCTTGTTTTTATTTTGTTTCTTCAAAAGATTGAGGTTTTGCTTAGATGCATTCCTCCAACACCCAGTGTTAGATGTGAATTCTGGATTGGAAGCTGACCAGAAAGTTGTGTAAGCTGACAGTGAGTGCGGGTAAAAGTCCAAACAAAAGAAAAAGACGAATAACTTTCAATTTTTTAAAAGAATGTGTAAATTAATCAGCAAATATAAATCTGAATAAGAAAAATATATTTTGGGCTAGGACCATTTTAGGATGTGTTCTTTTATGCCCTAAGCGGGAAAAAAGCTTTAGTTTTTTCAGTCTGTTACAAAACACTGGTGCAGCCAAATTAGTGGCTTTAAGGTACTTAAAAGACACAGCCTTAAAACTCTTTTGGAGTGTAGTTAGATGAAATAGATTATTGCCAGTAAACACCACAATATGCTTTTATTGTTTAGCTTGGATAATTTTGCTTTTATTTTCTGCCCTGTTTTAAACTTTTCAAAATCACTTTTGAAAGAGGCCTTATAGTCCTTCCTTCCTTCCCTCCCTGCCTCCCAGCAGTCAGTGGTTCATTTTTTGATAATTTGATGTACATGTGTTTTTTTACATTCAGAGAGACAGACAGACAAACAGGGACCTTCCCTCCCTCGCTTCCTTCCTTTCTATTCCTATTTGGTTTTTTCTTCTTTACTCAGTTACCAAGTAACATAATAATTTTCTTTTTTGTTCCATTCTTGTTAAGTTTTTCTGGGAGATATTCATGAAAAGCCCTTAAAAGCCACATAAACATAATCTATTGGATCACTGGGTCTGCAGGCTCCTGTCAACAGTTAGAGAACTCTTAAGAAAATAGTTTTGCAGAAGTTGGTTTTTGTTTTTGTTTATCCTGACACTTCCTTATATAATGCTTTTACCAATATAGAGGAGTGAACATTAAGATAAGAAACCCGTAATTTCCTGCATCCTCTCTTGATCCCTTAAAAAAAAGATGTTGCATTGGCTGCTGTCCAGTCCTTTAGTACAACAGCTGATCTTCAAGATATGCCATATGCTTTTTGTTAAAAGATAACTAATTTCACATCTGCATTCTTTTATAATCCCATTTGGACCTAGGAACTTGTCCACTTTCAATTTTTCAGCAAACTTCAACTGCCTTGTGTTTTCACTCAAACACCCTTTCTAAAATCCCCAATTTAGAAACTGGCATCAAATAAAACTATTTAGTTGACTTTGCCTATTTTAGAAATCCTCTTGTTTTCTTGCCATCCATTGGTCTAAGCATGACCTTAGCTAGATTCCTGTTTTTGATATCTATTTCATTTGTTGTCATTTAAGTGGTTGACTTACTGTACATCCTTAATTTTTTTTAAAAAAAAATGCATTCTCATTCCCTTTCCCCAAATTTTCATTTTTGGTATTTTTCTTGATTATAGTGGGGCAAGAGTCTTATTTTTTGACAACAGTGGTAGCTATACATTACTTCATAACTGTGCTTTGGAACAACAGTGATAAAATCAACTTTCTTCACTGTAGAATAGAATAGAATAATAGGGGAGGGGAAGAGAGGGGAGGGGAGGGGAAGAGGGGGGGGAGAGGAGAAAAGAGAAGGGAAGAGATGGAAGGGACCTTGGAGATCTTCTAGTCCAACCCCCTGCTTAGGCAGAAAACCCTGTACCATTTGAGACAAATAGTTATCCAACAACTTCTTAAAAACTTCCAGTGTTGGAGCAATTCACAACTTCTGGAGATAAGCTGTTCCACGGATTAATTGTTTTAACTGTAAGGAAATTTCTCCTAAGTTCTAAGGGGCTTCTCACCTTGTTTAGTTTCCACCCATTGCTTCTTATTCTACCCTCAGGTTCTTTGGAGAATACCTTGACTTCATCAAACTAGACATACCTAGTTCCTGCAACTCTTCTTCATATGTTTTAGTCTCCAGTCCCCTAACCATCTTTGTTGATCTTCTCTGCACTTTTTCTAGAGTCTCCACATCTTTTTTTACATCATGGCGACCAAAACTGGATGTAGTACTCCAAGTGTGGCTTTACCAAGGCCTTATAAAATGGTATTAACTCTTCACGTGGTCTTGATTCTATCCCTCCGTTTATGCAGCCTAGAACTATATTGGCTTTTTTGGCAGCTGCTGCCCACTGCTGGGTCATATTTAAATGGTTGTCCACTAGGACTCCAACATCCCTCTCACAGTTACTAATCTTGAGCAAGGTACCGCATATTCTTTACTTACGCATTTTGTTTTGCTTGCCTAAATGTAGAAGGTTAATTTTTTCACCATTGAATTTCATTTTGTTAGATAGCGCCCAATATTCAAGTCTGTCTAGATCCTTCTGTATCTTGAGCCTATCTTCTGGAGTGTTGGCTATTTCTGCCAGCTTGGCGTTGTCTGCAAATTTGATGAGTTCTCCATCTATGCCCTCATCCAATCATTGATGAACATGTTGAAGAGTATTGGGCCTAAAACGGAGACTTGGGGTACTCCAGTGCACTCCCCCCATGTAGATGCAGTTCCATTGACAGCTGATGAGTTCATGTGCTATCAATAGAAAAATATCACTTAATGAACAATCGTTCATTTCAGTGATGCTCATGGAGCCTGTTCTGCTGGCAGGTAATTAGTCCAGGAAGACACACACCACACGATAAAAGGAAAACCCAAAAGTTTTTATAAACAGAAAAACAGAAACAGCTCCCTTTTTAAATATCAAAGGGATTTTCTGGTACACACAAGGCACAGGGTAAATGCAGTCCAATTGCTCACCCAATAACTGGGAAATTGAGTCCAATTCTAAAGTCCAGAGAGTCCACACACATAATCCTGAACAGCAGAAACCACGATCTTGACGAAACAATGAATCAGATAAACTGCCATGAGGCTAAAACTCCAGGCTGCACTTTTATCTGTAGCACTAATTACAGCAGCCCCACCCAACCACAGGTGGCCTCATTTTCTCTTGTAATAATCCTTCAGTTGTTGTCTCCTATGCATCACTCTACGCATGCGTGGATGTGTCATTAATTCTTGTTCAGAATCCAGGGATGATGCAGATGACTGATCTCCTCCTGGGCTGTCTGCCAAATTTCAGTGCTTAAAAACCTATGATTACAACAAAACTTCCCTGTCACTTACGCTTCCTTGGTCAGAGAAGACTTCATCGGCTGATTTTACTGGGATCAAAACAGGCCTGCGGCATTTGGCTGTCTCCCCCACATCCACCTCCACATCCCTTAGGGCAGGAGCTGGACCAGAGCTAACCACAACAGAGCCAGTCTTTTGGCTTTTTTGATTGACTTCTTTTATCCAGCTCCTGTAAGACAGGACCGTCTTTAGCAGCAAAATATGGAGGATACTATATATTGTATTTTTCTGAGTATAAGACACACCTTTTTCCTCCCTAAAAGAGGCTGAAAATTCAGGTGTGTCTTATACTCCGAATGAAGCTTTTTTTCAAAGCTTCCACCCCCCCAGCCCTAAATAGGTGCTAATGATCTTCCCGGCTCTTATCTTGCAGGTTCTTGTTATTCTCTGCAAATAATGTTTTCCAAGCCCTGTCTGCAGAGTTTTTTCATTGCTCTAACTTGCTCCAAATGTTTCTTTTCAGCCCTAACCAGGTACTAACGATGTTCTCAGCTCTTACCCACTTGCAAGATCTTTCATTGTTATTCTCTGCGAAGAATGTTTTCCAAGCTCTAAATCTTTGCAGGTTTTTTTTTTTCCATTGCTCTACTTGTTCAGAATTGTTCTTTCCAGCCCTAACCAGGTTCTAACAATGTTCCCAGCTTTTACTGGCTTGCAAGCTCTTTCATTGTTACTCTCTTCAAGTAAATTTTTTTAAAAGCCCTAACCAGGGGATAAAAAAATGTGCTAAAATTGACCAGACTAAGGACGTTAGCCAGATGAATATCTAGTAAGCAGATACTTTTCTCTATTTTCCTCCCCCCAAATTAAGGTGCGTCTTATACTCCGAAAAATACGGTATATATTAATCTATATAAATTTAATATGTGCTAATGATGAAATGGTCAAAGATTCATGCTTTTCCCCCTTCCATAATAATTTGGACTGTGGCAGAAATATAAAAGTAAGACCCCCTACTGAATAATAATGTCAACATTTTTCTTGATGCATGACCTTCATTTTAAAAATAATAGTTTTTATAGACTAATTTTAAACAAGGTTTGAGTTTGAGTGTCATTGTTTAATGCAGCTAATGAGTAGAAATGAGGGGGTGTTACATTTGCACACTTCTCCTTTTCTTATTATGTCTATTAATCCCAACTTCCCGGGTAATTGTGGTTGATATTAATATAATATTATTTTGCAAAATTGTTTTGCAAAATTCCCTGGGTGTCCTCCACTTCTGTGGCAAATATCTGGAATAAGTCAGCGTGAACAAAATCACAGTGTTGCATTTATAAAAATGTGATGCTAATATCAAAGAAACTATGTTACAGCTTCGTTTAGTAGCTGTACAAAAGAACAACAGTGTATGAATCCCAACAAAAACCATCCTAAAGGAGAAGACAGATAAGTTATGGGAAACTTCCAAGCTCATTGTAACTATATGGGAAAACAACACAAGAGCTGAAATCTCCATGTGAAATTACCCATTTTTTAATGTAAATATTAAATTAGAATTTGAAAGCTAGTTCAGCCCATGGATTAGCTTCTTTCGGACCCACCCATGCACACACCCTGTGTTCCTAAGGAATTAGACAGTTTTTATGTTTTTCACGGAGGACATAATTAACTTGCTTTTTCACTAAAATTATTGCTACAAAATGTATTATTATTATTATTATTATTATTATTATTATTATCATTATCATTATGAAGTTAGTTGGGGGAAAGATCAAAGGCAACATGAGAAAATATTATTTTACTGAAAGAGTAGTAGATCCTTGGAACAAACTTCCAGCAGACATGGTTGGTAAATCCACAGTAACCGAATTTAAACATGCCTGGGATAAACATATATCCATTGTAAGATAAAATATAGGAAATAGTATAAGGGCAGACTAGATGGACCATGAGGTCTTTTTCTGCCATCAGTCTTCTATGTTTCTATTATTATTATTATTATTATTATTATTATTATTATTATTATTATTATTATTTAGATTTGTATGCCGCCCTTCTCCGTAGACTGTAATGGCTTTAGGAAGGGATGGGATAAATGGAGGACAAGTCCTTTGAGGACTTGGCGGGCAGTTTATCTACAAACCCCAGTTTTACGGCAAAAATGGTGAAGTTGGATTTATTTGTTGCTGGACTAACAGCATTTCACAAAATTTGAAGACCAGAATCTGTTAAAAGTCTATTAAATAGAAGATTGGGCCTTGACCTGATCCATAAAGGGGTTGGTTTTTTGGTTTTTTGTTTTTGTTTATATTTATCAAAAGGGGAAAATCTCACCAACGTCATTGTTTACCAATAGTTCTTGGCAAACTAAAGGTAAAGCATTTTGAATTAGCAGCTACTTGATTTTGGATGGAAATTGCTCTCCTGATTAAGCAAGCAAGGTCTGCGTTGGACTTTTAACTGTCACAAAGCAGGACTTCATCGGATGCTATGCTTCTAAGCACTCCATTTTACAGTGTTTAAATTAAAATTAAAACACTCTTTTAAAAAAAAAACAATTAGTTAATGCCAGCCATAGGTTGTGCAGATCGCTGGAGAAGCTTATCACAGTATGACAATGCAAGGTAGTCCTTGAGTTACAACCGTTCACTTAATTATAACGGTACTGACTTTATTTTTCACATTTAATGACCGTTGGTAACATGATTCAAAATTCAGGTGTTTGACAGCTGACTCACAGGAACATTGTCTATGAGGTCATGATCAGTGGTGGGATTCAGATTTTTTTTACTACCGGTTCTGGGGGTATAGCTGGGTGGGTGTGGCTTGATGGGCGAGGCAGGTAAAGAATATGGCAAAATCCCCATTTCCTCCTGATCAGCTGGGACTCAGGAGAGTCAGAGGTGGAAGGGACCTTGGAGACTTTCTAGTCCAATCCCCTTCTCAGGCAGGAAACCCTATAGCAGTGATGACGAACCTATGGCACGGGTGCCACAAGTAGCACACAGAGCCATATCTACTGGTACGCGAACCGTTGCCCTAGCTCATCTCCAACATGCATGTGTGCCAGCCAGCTGAGTTTTGGCTCACATAGAGGCTCTGGGAGGGCGTTTTGGCTTCCAGAGAGCCTCCGTGGGAATGGGGCAGGGCGTTTTTATCCTTTGCTGGCTCCAGGAGCCTGGGAAGGGCAAAATATGAGCCTGCTGGGCCCACCAGAAGTTGGGAAACAGGCTGTTTCTGGCCTCCAGAGTGGGGACAGGGGAAGCTATTTTCACCCTCCCCAGGCTTTGAATTATGGGTGTGGGCACTCACGCATGTGTGATAGCATGCACGTATGCTCTTTCGGCACCCGATGGAAAAATGGTTCGCCATCACTGCCCTATAGCATTTCAGACAAATAGTTATTGAATCTCTTTTTAGAAACTTTCAATATGGGAGCATTCACAACTTCTGGAGGCAAGTTGTTCTGCTGATTAATTATTCTAACTGTCAGGAAATTTCTCCTTAGTTCTAGGTTGCTTTTTTCCTTGTTTAGTTTCCATCCATTGCTTCTTGTTGTGCCTTCAGGTACTTTGGAGAATAGTTTGACACTGTTTTCATTGTAGCAAGCCCTGAGATATCGGAAACACTGCTATCATGTCAACCCTAGTCCTTCTTTTTATTAAACTAGGCATGCCTAGTTCCAGCAACCATTCTTTATGTTTTAGCCTCCACCTTCGTTGTTCTTCTCTGCATTCTTTCCAGAGTTACAACATCTTTTTTACACCGTGCCGGCCAAAACTGGATGCAGTATTCCAAGTGTGGCCTTACCAATATCTCAGGGACCGTCTTCTGCTGCACGAATCCCAGCGACCAGTTAGGTCCCACAGAGTGGGTCTTCTCCGGGTCCTGTCAACTAAACAATGCCGCTTGGCGGGACCCAGGGGAAGAGCCTTCTCTGTGGCGGCCCCGGCCCTCTGGAACCAATTCCCCCCAGAGATTAGAATTGCCCCCACCCTCCTTGCCTTTCGTAAGCTGCTTAAAACCCACCTCTGCCGCCAGGCATGGGGGAATTGAGATACTCTTTCCCCCTAGGCCTTTACAATTTTATGCATGGTATGTCTGTATGTATGTTTGTTTTTTATAATAATGGGTTTTTAATTGCTTTTAGTATTGGATTATTATTGTATGCTGTCTTGTTATTGCTGTTAGCCACCCCGAGTCTCCGGAGAGGGGCAGCATATAAATCCAATAAATAAATAAAATAAATAAATAAAGCAATATCAACACTTCATATGGTCTTAATTCTATACCTCTCTTAATGCAGCCTAGAATTGATGGGTAGAAGCATCTTGCAGGATCTATGTGGCTAACTGGTCTAAGGAATGAGTTAAAATGTTGAAAGTCCTGGTCTTTCCTAACAAGTCAATTAAAAACGAAGCACAAATAATGAAAATTCCTGACCAAAGCTTGATAAATATTTGAGTTGACATTCTTGATTTGGGATTGTAGAACATTTAGTTAGGAGGATTCAGAAGGAATGCAATTGTCACTTTAGTTTTTCAAGTTAGACACGACCTCTTGCAAATACGTTGTCCTATCCAGAGGCCAGCTGCTTTGAGGATCAGAGATCTGCGCCTTCCAAATTTTGGGCCGCACTGAAAGTAATTGTTCCAGCTTTTGAGAATTTTATTTGCATTAGAACCTTAGGGTCTGGGATGGCTGCAGCTGAGATTGTAACTTGCATGTGGTTTTGTAATTTATGACTTAATCCTTCAACTTTGCTAGTCTGCCTAGAAACTGCCTGGAAGAAATCAAAACCTTTAGTCATGCAGGTGTCCTCAGGAATACAGATAGCCTTTGACTGACCATTGCTTGTTTAGCCACCGTTTGAAGTTACAGTGGCTCTGAAAAAAAGTGTCTTATGTCCTGTTTTCACACTTATGACCTTTGCAGCCTCTCCATGTTCACGTGACCGAAAGTCGGGCGCTTGGCAGCTGACTCATATTTATGACGGTTTCAGTGTTCTGGTATCAAGGATGATTCCCTTTTGCGACTTCCTGACAAGCAAAGTCAATGGGGACGTCAGATTCACTTTAGCAGCTGTTGTTACTAACTTAACAACAGCAACGATCCCCCTTAACCACTGTGCCAAGAAAGATCGTGAAAAAGGAGCAAACTCACTTAGCAACTGTGGAAGTGGAAATTTTGGGCTTGGTTTTCATGCCAAGAACTTTATTTGGTTTCGCTGGAATGATTATTTATTTATTTATTTATTTATTTATTTATTTGATTGATTGATCGATCGATCGATTGATTGATTGATTTTTATGCCGCCCTTCTCCTTAGACTCAGGGCGGCTTACAACATGTTAGCAATAGCATTTTTTAACAGAGCCAGCATATTGCCCCCACAATCCGGGTCCTCATTTTACCCACCTCGGAAGGATGGAAGGCTGAGTCAACCTTGAGCCGGTGATGAGATTTGAACCGCTGACCTACAGATCTATAGCATGTTCAGTGGGCTGCAGTACTGCACTGTAGCTGCTGCACCACCCCGGCTCTCTATATTATTGTGTATTATTGCCACTACACACACACACACACGCCATGGAGGAATTACAAAGAGAAGTGAGTTTTGTTTTCCAATTGCCTTAGTTTAAGAAGAGTCTAGGACCGGGATGGCGAACGCATGGCATGCGAGGGGTTGCCCTATGACAGCCCCAGTGTGCATGCACACGCTAGCCAGCAGATTTTTGGCCTTGGGAAAGACCGTTTTGTCCTTCGGAGTGCAGAAAACCACCCAATGGGCAAACCGGAAGTTTGGAAAATGGACTTCCGGTTTGCCCGTTGTGCTGTTTTTCACACTCCAGGGCTTCAGGAAGCTTCCTTGAAGCCTCTGCAGTGCAAAAAACAGCACGGGCCAATGCGCGGGGGACTGAGAGTGATTGTACGCATGCACAGGGCAGCATAGAGGGGCATATGTGTGGGGGGAGGGAATGGGTATGGGCACATGCGTATGTGCTAGTACACATACAAATATTCTTTTGTCACATGAACCAAAAAAGGTTCACCATCACTGGTCTAGGAATAATAGATAACCCCCCTCCCCCCCATTCTTAGCTTTGAATCTTCTAAGTGTCTTGTTGAAATACAGAATAATGCATTTTTTTCTATATTGACTGTGTCTTAAATGAGTTATCTGGCTTAGTCATAAAGTATTTACATATATTTTATGCCAGGCAGGAGTGCTATGATTTAATTACCTTTCCTCCCCCATTAGATCAGCTTTGGGCAATTCCTGAAGACGTTGCTAGGTTTTGGGCTATTGTTTTTATGCTTTGTTAGTGAGTGACTCAGTCCTCTCCACTGGCTTTCTCTCGGGTTTGTTCTGTTTCTCTCAAGGGCTGTACTGATTTTAAGCTGTCCGTCCCTTTGTTTTGTTTTTTATCTATCTATCTATCTATCTATCTATCTATCTATCTATCTATCTATCTATCTATCTATCTATCTCTATCTATCTATCTATCTATCTATCTTTCTATCTATCTTTCTATCTATCTATCTATCTATCTATCTATCTATCTATCTATCTATCTATCTATCTTTCTATCTATATATCTATCTTTCTATCTATCTATCTATCTATCTATCTATCTATCTTTCTATCTATCTATCTTTCTATCTATCTATCTATCTATCTATCTATCGGGGTGGCACACAAATCTAATAAATTATTATTATTATTATTATTAATAGTAATAATAATAATAATACTTATCTATCTATCTTTCTATCTATCTATCTATCTATCTATCTATCTATCTATCTATCTATCTATCTATCTTATCCTATCCTATCCTATCCTATTTATTCTATCTATTCTATCTAATCTATCTATTTATTAGATTTCTATGCCCCCCCTCCTCAACCATGTCAGGACGGCTTACAACAGAAATAAATACAAATATTAAATTAAATCAAATTTATTATTACAGTCATAGATAAAAACAAATAAAATGAATACACAATCCAAAATTGTAGGATAAAATGATAAAAAACAAATAAAATCCATGATAAAATCCAGTCTATAAATTATGCATTGTCAATACTACTAAAATTACAATCCATAAGCTGTGAGGCCTTTATTCAGTTTGATACTATTAGGGAAAGGAATAAACAAGGTTGCCACATTTGTGGTATAAATTTGCTAAGGTTTATTAGGCACTTAAAAGCTGGCCACAAATGGTACACACACACACACACCTCGCTATGATGAAGGCACATATTTGTGATGAATTCCCACATATAAAT
Source organism: Erythrolamprus reginae (assembly GCF_031021105.1). Classification (NCBI taxonomy): domain Eukaryota; kingdom Metazoa; phylum Chordata; class Lepidosauria; order Squamata; family Dipsadidae; genus Erythrolamprus; species Erythrolamprus reginae. The sequence goes on along the minus strand of NC_091956.1, from coordinate 21,254,024 downwards.
TGTGTAGAAATCTAACATTAAAAAATTCTTTAAAAAACCCCTCTCATCCACACGCATTAAATTAAGTTAACCATTCATAACGTCGGCCAGAGTTAGTTCTTAACACTCACAGCCCCCATGCCTGCCATAAAAGATGGGTCTTCAGGGCCTTGCGATAGGCCAGGAGGGTGGAGATGGTACGAATCTCCAGAGGGAGTTGGTTCCAAAGGTTTTCTATGGTGGCCGGAGCCACCATAGAGAAGGCTCTTCCCCTAGGTCCCGCCAGACGACATTGCCTGGCTGATGGGACTTGGAGAAGGCTGACTCGGTGGAACCTAACGGTTCCCTCAGATACACGAGGGAGAAATCTGTTCCTAAGCCATATAGGACTTTATAGGTAATAACCAACACTTTGAATACAGGAAAATTGTGCCAATCATCATTTAACACAGAGGTCTTTAAACTTGGCAACTTTAAGACTTGTGGACTTCCTGTCCCACAATGCTCCAGCCAGCATAGCTATACATACATACATACATACATACATACATACATACATACATACATAACAGCATAGTTGGCTGGAGAATTCTGGGAGTTGAAGTCTACAAGTCTTGAAGTTGCCAATTTTGGGTAGCAGCCCACCAACCAGTTTTGGACACTGGAAAACTTTGCTCCTGTGTTTTTGAAGAAGGTAATTGCAGCTGCAGTTCTTTTTCTTCTCAGTGCAGAAATATTTCTTGTCGGTTCATTTGATTGGTAATAAGAAAATTCTGCAAAACCTTTGAGCCCACCTACCCATTTCCCTGTTTCACAAGAAGCTTCACAACATACCCGTGAGGACACGTCTGCATCCGTTATTATTATTATTATTATTATTATTATTATTATTATTATTATTATTTTAATTTATTAGATTTGTATGCCACCCCTCTCCGTAGACTCGGGGGGGCTCACAACACAATAAAACAGTTCATGACAAATCTAATAATTTACAATTTAAAATATTAAAAAAGCCCATTATTTAAGCAAACATACATACAAGCATACCATACATAAATTGAATTGAATAGGTCTGGGGGAGATGTCTCAGTTCCCCCCATCCGTTGCTCGCATCCCTAGTTTTTCTGCTGCATTTTTATCCCCCCCCCCCTTTCGGGTTACCACCTCTGACCTTGATCCCTGAGAATCTTAATTGACAGTTCCTCCCATCATTTTATGGCACGGATTTCACACAACACAGGATCCTTAAGCAATGACTGGTAACCACCCAACACGAACTGGCATCTGACCGGCTCCTATTGTGTGTTTTATGGTTAATGTCCTAACTTCCCTCCATAGCTATTTTGGGTTGGGTAAATGGACTGCCGTGATGCCACGAGAGAAGCAGCACCACCACTATAGCTGGTGGAAAAAGCTGTGGACCAGAACGTCTCTTAAGGTATAAACCAGGACTTCTCTGAGAGGTCCTGGTCTACCATTTTGCTCATCTATATCCTTAGAAAAGGTAGCAGGATGTTCCTAGAGTGAACTGTAAACGTTTTGAGCCATATCTAAACCTTCTGACTATAATGCTGGCTCTCCTTCGAGACCAGCTTGTGTTAGAGGGTGTGATTAGGGAATGTTTTCCCATCCAACTATGACATCCCCAGCTGAAGTGGCGCAGCGGTTAGCAGTTCAAATCTCACCAGGCTCAAGGTTGACTCAGCCTTCCATCCTTCCGAAGTGGGTAAAATGAAGACCCAGACCGGTGATGGCTTTTAAAATAGAATAGAATAGAATAGAATTTTTTATTGGCCAAGACAAGGAATTTGTCTTGGTGCACATGCTCTCAGCGTACATAAAATAAAATATACATTTGTCAAGAATCATGTGGTACGACACTTAATGATTGTCATAGGGGTCAAATAAGCAATGAAGAAGCAATATTAATAAAAAATCTTAGGATATAAGCAACAAGTTACAGTTATACAGTTAACATGGGAGGAAATGGGTGATAGGAATGATGAGAAAAACTAGTAGAATAGAAGTGCAGATTTAGTAGAAAGTCTGACAGTGTTGAGGGAATTATTTGTTTAGTAGAGTGATGGCGTTCAGGGAAAAAACTGTTCTTGTGTCTAGTTGTCTTGGTGTGCAGTGCTCTGTAGCGACGTTTTGAGGGTAGGAGTGGTTCCATGTGTGCGGGTATATCTGGATGAGGGCATCCCTGAATGTGTGAATGTATATGAGAAACATCCATGCATTTTCCAGTCTTCTTTCTATTTCTCTTTTGGGTGGTATGAGAAGGAAGAAAGTGCTGTGGCCAGCACTTGGCTTACTAAGGGCTGCCCTCCTACCCATTGGCCACACTGGACTCGACACTGACTATTTAGGTTATTTACAAACTTATTTTTCTTCAGAAGTCTTATCCGAGTTATTAGAGAAATTGTCATCTAAATTTATATACATTTTAATATATATTTTATGTTCAAAAACCCAGCGATTTTTATCCACCCTGGCTTGCTCAATCCTTCTCCTACACTATTATTATTATTATTATTATTATTATTATTATTATTATTATTATTAATTAGATTTGTATGCCGCCCCTCTCCATAGACTCGAGGCGGCTCACAACAGTAATAGCACAATATATAACAAATCTAATAATTAAAAGTCACTAAAAACCCCTTATTTAAAAAGAAACATACACACAAACATATCATGCATAAACTGTATAGGCCCAGGGGAAATGTCTCAGTTCCCCCATGCCTGGCAGCAGAGGTGGGTTTTAAGGAGTTTACGAAAGGCAAGGATGGTGGGGGCAATTCTAATCTCCAGGGGGAGCTGGTTCCAGAGGGTCGGGGCCGCCACAGAGAAGGCTCTTCCCCTGGGTCTCGCCAGACGACATTGTTTAGTTGACGGGATCCGGAGAAGGCCAACTCTGTGGGACCTAACCGGTCTTGGAGATATTCTGCCCGATGCCATGAAGGGCTTTATAGGTCATGACCAACACTTTGAATTGTGACCGGAAACCGATCAGCAACCAATGCAGACTGCAGAGTGTTGGTGTAACATGGGCATACCTAGGGAAGCCCATGATTGCTCTCGCAGCTGCATTTTGCACAATCTGAAGTTTCTGAACACTCTTCAAAGGTAGCCCTCAAGATGCCTTGAGTTTTATATGTATAAAGTTTGGGTCTGTATGAATCCAGGGTTTTATACATTGTCAGAAAAGTCCTTGGCAAGTGAGTTTTGCAGAAGCAAAAAATCCCTCCTGCTTTTTAAATAAACGATTGGCTTGTGGATGAGTCATGGGCTGCATTTCCTTGTTACTGTGTATGGCAAGCTGGGGAATTCTGGGAGTTGAAATCCACAGGTCTTATCGTGAATTTCTATCTCTGATGCTTCCAACGTCTCTTTCGAATCAGCTAAACTTTTATTGACAGATGCTAAATCTGGTTGTTATAATAGCTGGATCATTCTTTGTCAAGTGGACCAGGTATCCCCACTCAACAACCTTCGATTCCAATGAAACTTTGCACATATATTCCTTCTGGTATAAAACTGGGGTGTGCAAAATTTTAGGTCCATATCCTAAAATTTTGCACACCTTAGTTTTATACCATAAGGAATATATGTGCAAAGTTTTATTGAAATTGAAAGTCGTTGAGTGGGGACACCTGGTCCACTTGATAAAGAATGACCCAGCTGAGCCAGTGGCAACAGATGTAGGTGACATCATGATGATGTAATGGAACCAAGTTGGGTGGTGCCGGTCTGTGGGTAGCACCATCCTTTAAAAAAATTTGGATTTTTTTTTTTTTGGTTTTTAGATTTTTTTGGGGGTGGGGGAATTTCCCCCCTGTTTTTTTCCCTTCTTCTGCACATGTGCAGGAGCAGAATTTCCAATACTGCATATGATTGCCATTTGTTTTTGGACTTTTTATGGGGGGGGGGGGATTTTTTTAAAATTGAATTTTTGTGGGAGGGATTTTATTCTGTGTGTTTTTTCCCTTCTGCATATTTATTTATTATTTATTTATTTATTTATTTATTTATTTATTTATTTATTTATCTATCTATTTATTGGATTTGTATGCCGCCCCTCTCTGGAGACTCAGAGCGGCTAACAGCAACAATAAAACAGTGTACAATAGTAATCTAATACTAAAAACGATTAAAAATCCATTAATATAAAAACCATGCATACATACATACATACCATGCATAGAATTGTAAAGGCCTAGGGGGAAAGAGGATCTCAATTCCCCCATGCCTGACGGCAGAGGTGGGTTTTAAGTAGGTTACGAAAGGCGAGGAGGGTGGGGGCAATTCTAATCTCTGGGGGGAGTTGGTTCCAGAGGGCCGGGGCCGCCACAGAGAAGGCTCTTCCCCTGGGTCCCACCAAACGACATTGTTTAGTTGACGGGACCCGGAGAAGATCCACTCTGTGGGACCTAACTGGTCACTGGGATTTGTGCAGCAGAAGGCGGTCCATGAGATAATCTGGTCCAGTACCATGAAGGGCTTTATAGGTCATAACCAACACTGAATTGTGATTGCAAACTGATCGGCAACCAATGCAGACTGTGGAGTTTCTGGCACTGTGCATGCAGTCACCATCTTGTTTTTGCCTTTTGGGGGGAATTTTTTTTGGATTTTTTGCCACTGCATATGCGCATGCACCCATGCAATGCGGGAGGAAGCGAACCAGCAGCGAGGTAAGTTAGAACTTACCCCTGAATGGCAAGTGTTTATTTTCTCACAGATCAAATTGATGCCTCTGTCCTTCCAGTGTTGCTCTTTGTGTGTGTGTATGTGTATTCTTCATAAACAGTATCTATTAGGAATATTGGTCCCCTGTGTTTATTGTTGGTTCCAGGTAGAGATTAAATGCATTTTTTAAAAAAACGGCTAATGATATAAACGATCAGTACAGTAGAATGAACACAAAGATTAGCCTCAACCTTTCCTTTGAAGAAGAAAACTGAAAACAGCTGAAGCAGAAGAAATGTTTTTTTTTAATGTTGCTCTCCTGCTTATAAAACTGCTAATCTGAGTCAAGCAGCCCTTAATAAAAAAATAAAATAAAAAATTGGATATTTTTATGATCCCCTCTCCCTTCGTCATGGAGCCAGTTCTGCAGGTGGAGGAACTCCATCTGATATATAAAGATAGCTTGTTTTTGACCAAAATTCTGAAAGGTTGATTGTTATAGAAACAAAGCTTGTGATAACCACAGTGGTTAAAAATAATAGAGAGAAAGACAGAGATATTATATAACACTCGTATGCTTTCAAATAATTAACTGTGCATTTGTGACACCCGTGGACAATTAACACAAAAAAATCAAAAAGAGGGGTTTTCCCCGAAAGCCAGCGAATTGCCGCACTACAGGCATGTGTTTCAGATTATTGCGTAAGGCTCTGTTGTTCGCCTGCAAGCGCTTTAATGCCTTGCTTGTATTAAAAGAGAGATTGCCATAGTAACTGGAACTTCAGCGGGGAAGATGCAATGAGTCCAAAGCAGGAATCTTAACTTTTGGTTTTCTCTGCATGTCTTTTGCGTCCGTTGTGTGTTTGCCAAGAACTTTGCAAGTTTTAATTTGCATGGAGCTCTTCAATAGCGAAAGGAGCGACGGTCGTGGTTTGATTAATATTGTCCTGGAATTTTCCGTAAAATATTTGACTCTGGAAAACACATTATGGTTTTGCTTTGACAGACAGGGAATCCTCAAGGCCTGTTTTTTGGAAGCGTTGCGATAAAAGTTGGCCTGGCGAAAAGTAATAAGGTGGCAATCCCGTCGTTTTGCAACAGTGTATGAGAGAACTCTGGAGGAGACGATTGGTTTGCGTTATTGCAGCTTTTTTATTTCCTGAAAGAAAACAAACGAACCAAACGTCTTTTCTTCTTTTTAGGCCTTGTTTTCTTTCTAGGTCATAACTTGGCTCCTTGTTCCTGCGTCACAGCTTGTTTTGAGTTTTCAGTCACGTTCATGGGTCTGTTTAGTGTTCTTTTATAAGCCTTTTTGAAAAAAGCAAAAAGGGCCCCCACAATGGGTGGCGAGGGGGATCTTTTTTAATTCCCTGGTAACGCCACAAGTCTCGGCTTTTGTAGCCAAAGCTGAAAATATTTTCAAATTAAACCCCGTTGACACACGGGTAATCCTTAAAAAATGAACTGCTACTTTTTGCTTGTATATACAGTATTTAGGAAAGTAACACAGTGACTTAACAGTATCTTTCTGTTTCACCCAAATTCAGTCCCCCCCCCTCCTTTAAAATTGCTGAATTCTGTTAAATCTCTAATTTCTTTTGGGAAATATAGGTAACCCTCGTCTTATATTTATGACCGCTCAAAGTTATTGTGTTTTTAGAGTATAAGATACACTTTTCCCCCCATAAAAGAGGCTGAAAATTTGTCTTATACAGTGATACCTCGTCTTACAAACGCCTCGTCATACAAACTTTTCGAGGGTTTAAGATTTTTTTGCCTCTTCTTACAAACTATTTTCACCTTACAAACCCACCGTCGCCGCTGGGATGCCCTGCTTCTGGACTTCCGTTGCCAGTGAAGCACCCGTCTTTGCGCCGCTGGGATTCCCTTGAGGCTCCCCTCCATGGGAAACCCCACCTCCGGACTGCCGTGTTTTTGTGATGCTGCAGGGGAATCCCAGCAGGAAGTCCGGAGGTGGGGTTTTGCAGCGAGGGGAGCCTCAGCGAAATCGCAGCATCGCAAAAACACAGTGGTCCGGAGGTGGAGTTTCAAGTACTTCAATGTTTTCGCGATGCTGAGGTGGGGTTTCCCATGGAGGGGAGCCTCAGGGGAATCCCAGGAGCGCAAAAATAGGCGCTTCGGCTGGCAAAAGGGGTGAATTTTGGGCTTGCATTAATCGCTTTTCCATTGATTCCTATGGGAAACATTGTTTTGTCTTACAAACTTTTCACCTTAAGAACCTCGTCCCGGAACCAATTAGGTTTGTAAGACAAGGTATCACTGTAATTGGTTTGGTTGCCATGATCTAAAAAATAGGTGGAGATGCTAGAAAGAGTGCAGAGAAGAGCAATAAAGAGGATTAGGGGACTGGAAGCTAAAACATATGAAGAACGGTTGAAGAAACTGGGTATGCCTAGTCTAATGAAAAGAAAGACTAGGAGAGACATGATAGCAGTGTTCCAATATCTCAGGGGTTACCACAAAGAAGAAGGAGTCAAACTGTTTTCCAAAGCACCTGAGAGTAGAACAAGAAGCAATGGGTGGAAATTAAACAAGTAGAGAAGCAACTTAGAACTAAGGAGAAATTTCCTGACAGTTAGAATAATTAATCCATGGAACAGCTTGCCTTCAGAAGTTGTGAATGCTCCAACACTAGAAGGTTTTAAGAAGATGTTGGATAACCATTTGTATTCCGTAGCTAATGATCTTCCCTGCTCTTCCCACCTGCAGGCTTGTTTTCGTTGCTTACTCCCTCTGAAAAGGTTTTTTCAGCCCTAACGAGGTGCTAACAAACGGCTTGCAGAATTTTTTAATTCCTATTCTCTCCAATTAAGTTTTTCCCCAGTCCTAATGAGGTGCTAACAATCTTCCTGGCTTGCAGGATTTTTTCATTCCTACTCTCTCCCATTAAGTTTTTTTTTTCAGCCCTAAGTCTTTGCAGGCTTGTTTTCATTGCTACTCCCTCCAAAAAAGGGTTTTTCCCCAGCCCTAACCAGGGGGATAAAATAATGTAGTGAAGCTGACCAGACTAAGGACGCTAGCCAGATGAATGTCTGGTAGCTAGATTTTTCTCCCTATTTTCCTCCCCCTGCCTGTTATACTCTGGTGCATCTTATGCTCCAAAAATATGGTACATTACAAAAAAAAGTGACTTAGAATTGTTTTTCACCCTAACCACCATTGCAGCATCTCCACAGTCACATGATTCAAAATCCAGATTTATTTATTTGTTTGTTTGTTTGTTTGTTTGTTTATTTATTTATTCATTCATTCATTCATTTATTATTTATTTATTCTATTTTTATGCCGCCCTTCTCCTTAGACTCAGGGCGGCTTACTACATGTTAGCAATAGCACTTTTTAACAGAGCTAGGCTCTTGCCCCCACAATCCGGGTCCTCATTTTACCCACCTCGGAAGGATGGAAGGCTGAGTCAACTTTGAGCCGGTGATGAGATTTGAACCGCTGACCTTCAGATCTACAGTCAGCTTCAGTGGCCTGCAGTACAGCACTCGACCTGCTGCGCCACCCCGGCTCATCAGATGTTTGATGACTGACTTACCTTCATGATGGTTGCAGTCTCCCTGGGACCTTTTGCGACATTTTGATGAGCAAAGTCAGCGGGAAAGCCTTAACAGCTGTATCACTTACCAAGAGTAATCTTGGGCTCAATTGTTGTCGTAAGTGGTTGCAGGAGTCTTAAAACCTGGTTTTAAGCTGATTTTTGGCTCACACAGAGGCTCTGGGAGGGCGTTTTTGGCTTACAGAGAGCCTCTGGGGGATGGGGGAGGGTGTTTTTACCCTTCCCCGTTTCTGAGGAAACCTTTGGAGTCTGGGGAGTGTGAAACACAAGCCTACCGGGCCCAGCAGAATTTGGGAAACAGGCCGTTTCCAGCTTCTACAGGGCCTCTGGGGGGTGGGGGGGGGGTGGGACTGTTTTTGCCCTCCCCAGGCATTGAATTATGGGTGTGGGCACTCACGCATGCATGATAGGGTGCGCCCACGCTCTTTCGGCACCCGAGGAAAAAAAGGTTTGCCATCCCTGTTCTAGATTTTGATTAAAATTCTGTTAAATTTTAATCTGCTTTTCCTTCAGTTTTGTGCTTAAAGTGCTTTTGCTCTGCTTAGGTCCATCCCACTTTGAATTATTTCCTTATATTCCAACCATTGACTTGCCGCCATTCATTTACCAAGTTACAATAGCACTGTAAAAAGTGACTTATGACTCGCTTATTATTAAGTCCATCTCAACATCCTCATGGTCCACAATGTTCTAAAATTCAGACACTTGACAACTAGCATGCATTTTTTATGGCTCTTTTCGGACCCAGCCTTAGCAGAAGCAAGAAACAGACACCTTGTCATGAAAAATTCCTCTTTATTTACCTCTTGTGAATTACCCATTGAATTACCCATTGAAAAATCTAAGAGTCGGCAAGGAGTTAAGTGCAGCAACAGGCCTTATCAGTTCCTTGTGATAATTGCAAGGCTGGGAGTTCCCAGCGAATAAAAGTGCAAATTACATTCTGGCAAACAATCTTTGATGCAGGAAACAAATGGAGCAAAATCTTCGGAAATACGAACTGTTGTCTCCTACAACAACCACGCCCTTTTCCTTCTACTTATTCCCAAGCCATGGAGAGGCCATTCAACGTCCATGAAGAAGAGCCCTTCACTCCTCCACTCGAAACGGAATGCCCTACAAAAGCAGACTATCAATCCTAGATTTAGAAAGCTTAGAATTACGACACCTAAAACACGACCTTATTGCCCACAAAATCATATGCTGCAATCATATGCCTGTCAATGACTACTTCAGCTTCAACCGCAACAACACAAGAGCACACAACAAATTCAAACTTAATATTAATCACTCCAAGCTTGACTGTAAAAAATATGACTTTAGCAATCGAGTTGTCGAAGCGTGGAACTCATTACTGGACTCAGTAGTGTCATCCCCTAACCCCCAACATTTCTCCCTTAGACCTCTCCAGGTTCCTAAGAGGTCAGTACATAAGTGCACTAGCCTGCCTTTCGTCCCCTGTCCAATTGTCTCTCCTTATCTCATATATCATATATCTTTTCTTCCTTTCATATATCTTCTCCTCTACTTTTATATCTTTTCTTTATATATAATACTTCATGTCTATCCTCTTCAATATGTATTGTGTATTGGACAGAATAAATGAATGAATGAATGAATGAATGTGTGCCTTTCTTCCAAGTCAACTCCTTGTCCTCCGTTGTTCACCTCTCGTAACTGCTGCGCTCATATTTGCATCTGGAACAGGTCCCAGCTGTTCTTCCTCCTCACTCATCTCAGCCTCCAAAGGCAGCTGCCTCTCTGGTAGCTGGGAAATTTTGCATGGCCCTGGCTCTATCTCTGCATCCTGCACAGAGCATCTATCAAGACCTTATTTATTTATCTATTAATTGGACTTATATGTCTACCTTACTGAAACTCCAGAACTGGCCCAACCTCCTCATCATCTGAGTTTTCTGCCAGCTCCACTGGCAGCTAGCGGGCCAAATTAGGTTGCAGTATGCTGCGGTCATTTGCAACCTTTCTACTTCTGTCAAAAAAAGCCCATGGGGGGGGGGAACCCAAATTGATTTAATGACCCTGTGATTAACCACTACAGGTCATAACATTGGGCGCTCACTGAACAACTGCCTTCTTCAGCCACAGAACCTCTGCTCTCAATTGTGAGTCATGTTTTAATGCCATTTCCATGAATGACCTCTGTTTACTCGGTCAAAAACTGAGGCCTGCCCATCTACTATTTTCATTTTTTTGTTCTTGTTTTATAGACTTTCCTTGTAAACTTTAAGTGGGTTTTTCTATCTGTGCCTGATGTAGTAATTCAGACGGTTCTGTTTTATTGTTCGCAGTAGTCTTCTATTATATTTAATCTGTGGCTGTCACTTCTTGGCTGACGTACACGAGCGATGATCATTGGTTTCTTTATACTTTAATCAATATTGCCCAATTAGGCTTGAGTCCAGCCAGTTATCTCTGCCCAATATATTTAATTTAGAGACAGCCCAAGAAGTTGTGCCACTAACCATATTTCTCATGCTCTTATCACCTCGAGGTTCAACTACTGCAATGCTCTCTATATGGGGATAACTTTGAAGAGTGTTCGGAAACTTCAAATCGTGCAGAATGCAGCTGCGTGAGCAGTCATGGGTCTCCCTAGATATACCCATGTCTCTCCAACACTCCGTGGACTGCACTGGTTGCCGATTGGTTTCCGGGCATAATTCAAAGTTTTGGTAATAACTACAAAGCCCTACATGGCATCAGACAAGATTACTTACGGGACCGTCTTCTGCCACATAAATCCCAGCGGCCAGTTAGGTCCCACAAAGTTGGCTTTCTCCAGGTCCTGTCAACCAGATAGTATCGTTTGGCGGGGCCTAGGGGAAGAGTGGCAGCCCTGGCCAACTGGAATCAGCTCCACCCAGAGATTTGTACTGCCCCCACCCTCCTCGCCTTCCGCAAGAGTCTTAAGACTCACCTATGACGCCAGGCCTGTGGCAATTAGATCTTGTCCCCCCCGCTGGCCAATAAATGTGATGCATGATGTGATTGGATTGTTTGATTGATTAATACATTGGGTTTTAGCCGTAGTTTTTTAATGTATTAGATTTGTCTTGTACGTGAGTTTTCGGAGAAGGGCGACATACAAATCTAATTAATAATAATAATAATAATAATAATCATCATCATCATCATCATCATCATCATCATCATCATCATCATCATCATTTAGTCTAGATCAGTGATGGCGAACCTATGAAAGAGCCATATTAGAGGGCATGCGAAGCATTGCCCTATGTCAGCTCAAGCACTAGTTGGAGTGCGAAAAACCAGCCAATGGGCAAGCTGGAAGTTCGGGAAAATGGATTTCCGGTTTGCCCATTGGGCTGTTCTTTCACTGTCCCAGACTTTAGTGAGGACTGTGTGTATATGTGGGGGACAGAATGGGTTGTGTGCATGTGCAAGGGCAGCATGGATATGTGTGTGCACATGCATATGGGAAGATGGGGGGGCATGTGCGCATGTGCTGACGCACGCACACGCATCCCCTTTTGGCATGCGAACCAAAAAAGATTTGCCATCACTGGTCTAGATTTTATACTAGTTGACTTTTCACCTTGGTCAATCAATAAATTGACTACACTCAGCATATCACCCTTAATGGAACTTCAATACTACATGGAGAAAAACCTATGGTGGGATAATCTTGAGAGTATATACTACCATAGTAATAAATTGGTTTTGATCTTAAAAGTAGGTCTTAAATCGATTTTACAAAACAAAAAATTACAGTGGTGCTTCTACTTACGAAATTAATTCGTAAGTAGGGTGGAGGCCCTGTTTCCTTCCAGGAGATTCCTAGAGAGGCCCCACGGAGGCTTCTCACCACCTTTTCCAGCCCTGTTTCCTCCCAGGAGATTCCTAGAGCGTCCCCACGGAGGCTTCTCCCTGCCTTTTCCGGTTACAATTTTGGAGGCTCGGGTTTGTAAGTGGAAAATGGTTCTTGAGAAGAGGCAAAAAAATCTTGAACGCCCAGTTCTTATCTAGAAAAGTTCGTGAGTAGAGGCGTTCTTAGGTAGAGGTACCACTGTATCAGCATTTTCTTTCTTCCGGTGTACATTTTGTAGAAAATTAAATTGCTTTAGGATTAGATTGGCTGCAAAGAGCTGCAGTGGTGCACTGGTTAGAATGCAGTATTGCAGGCTAATTCTGCTGACTCTCAGGAGTTCGATCCTGACCGACTCAAGGTTGACTCAGCCTTCCATCTTTCCGAGATTGGTAAAAAGAGGACCCAGATTGTTGGGGGCAATAGGCTGACTCTGTAAACCGCTTAGAGAGGGCTGTAAAAGCACTGTGAGGTGGTATATAAATCTAAGTGCTATTGCTATTCCTCTCTGGATTTAGAGTTCCGCAAATAATTTATATCTACATCCTAAATTCTATTCACAGTGAGAATGGATAGCAATGCTGAATTTATTCCTTTTAATTCGGGACCAAGTCAGACTTTTCAATGTGTTTGAGTGTCATGGAATTGGCTCGGAAGGCAATATGAATGTAAGAAAAACTTGCTCACGTTGGCTGGATTGGGTGAATCAGAGCCAGTTTGGTTAAGGCGCCAATCTAGAAATTGGAAGACCATGAAAGCTGGCTGATTAACTTTGGGCCAATCACCAGGAGATGGTGAGTTCTAATCATGCCTTAGCTGGTGGGGTGACTTTAAGTTACTGTAGAGGTTGCCAATGTGGGGCGCACGACCCACAGGGTGTGAATTTTATTTTTAATGAGGGCATTTGGAACCTTGTTTAAACCAAGTTAATATCTTTTTAGGCTTCCTCCGCGTGAGGAATTCACTTTTTGAATAGTAAGAATTATGTGGTGTTGGTGGAAATCAGGATTTTAGAGATGCTTAGATCGGGCATGGCCAGCAAAAAAGATTGGGAACCACTGGATTAGTCCCTATGGAATACTGTGTTCAGTTCTGGAGACCTCACCTACAAAAAGATATTGATAAAATTGAACGAGTCCAAAGAAGGGCTACAAAAATGGTGGAAGGTCTTAAGCATAAAACGTATCAGGAAAGACTTAATGAACTCAATCTGTACAGTATAATCTGGAGGACAGAAGGGAAAGGGGGGGACACAATCAAAACATTTAAATATGTTAAAAGGTTAAATAAGGTTCAGGAGGGAAGTGTTTTTAATAGGAAAGTGAACACAAGAACAAGGGGGCACAATCTGAGATTAGTTGGGGGAAAGATCAGAAGCAACGCGAGAAAATATTTTACTGAAAGAGTAGTAGATACTTGGAACAAATTTCCAGCAGACGTGGTTAGTAAATCCACAGTAACTGAATTTAAACATGCCTGAGATAAACATATATCCATCCTAAGATAAAATACAGGAAATAGTATAAGGGCAGGCTAGAATGGACCATGAGGTCTTTTTCTGCTGTTAATCTTCTATGTTTCTGTGTTTCTATCTCTCAGTCCATCTCATGGGCTTTTTGCGGGGAGAATAAAAGAAGAAAGGAACGTTATATATGTAGCTGTGTCTTGAGTTACTTTTTAATCTAATAAATAAACTTCCTTTTCTGGGCCGTGTTCAAGAGCTGCTCAGGAAGGAGCTAATTTTCCCATGTCAGCCTTGAGTTAACAGACTGTAAATCACTGCAATCAAGTTTATCTTCAGAGTAGGGATGCACCTGTGTTACCAGCTGTTCTTGACACCGATGCTTCCTTAATGGAAGAGATAAATTTACAGATGCTGAAATCCCACCCCTGAAGCCACTAACCTTATGGCCTTATCTGAATTCCGGCTTCACTTTATTGTTTTACATCTACTTCATTACAACCTAGAAAAACAGGGCCTGCAGTAAAGTTTTTAAAAGATAGGAGAAATATATGTATTCTATACAGGGATTTTTCCAGATACGTATTTCATAGCACCCCAAGGTTTTATAACTGAAACATACTTTCTTTTTTGGTCAACACCTGCAAATCAAATCTTGCAGTTTACCGAGTTTGTTCTGAATTTTGAATTGATAATTCTCTTTTATCAATAATGCTGCTGTCCAGCATCTATTTATTTAACAGAAAAGAGATATTTATAGACTTTACTTTTGTCTCGAATCAGCAACTTCTCGGTCCTGCCTGAGTTCCCTTGATTTTTAATTATACATCTACATTTAAATATAATGGCATTGTCAATCTACTGGCATATGTTATTAGATACAAGAGTCGCCCAGAAAGTAATGCACCAATTTTTTTTTCTCAGCCTACAGTAATGGTACAAATGCAAAACTTTAGATATACATTATCTGAATTGTCAGGAGTGCGTGTGTAAATTTTGTGTTTCTTCAGACAGATAGTGTAGCTGCAGCAGTGTTTCGAAATGGCGTCTCTAAGTGATGTACGTTACAAGCAGCGTGTCATCATTGAATTTCTCACCGTGGAGAAAGAAACTGTTGGGAACAATTACAAACGTTTGTGTAAAGTTTATGGAGAATTTGCAGTCGACAGAAGTACGGTTAGTCGCTGGGCACAGAGGATGAGACCATTAGAAGATGGTACAGTGCAGAAACGGCTTCGTGACCAGTACAAAGAATGGTATTACATGGAAAAACAGGGAGTGTAGAAGAAACGTTATTCTTTCTCGTTTGTAAGTTTCATTGTGTTCAATAAATAATTGAAGAAAAAAAATGTGGTGCATTACTTTCTGGGCGACCCTCGTATATCTGATGCCAAAATGAATATGTAGGATAACTTGAGGAAACCTTAAACTACCTGACTCCTGAAACAATAATGATTGATGCAATCTGTAGTAATATTGAATGATGATATATTCGTTTAATCAAAATTGTGCCTATATTCAGTGATATTCAGCTCTTAATTTTTAAAACATCTCTATGCCTTCTTTTAGATTGATAGTATTCTTAGCAAGATTATATTCACTATTTTAGTAGATGTTTTAGAACTCAAAGGAGTTCCATAAGATAGTTTATCTTTGATACCCTTTTTAATAGCAGGATATGGTTACAATAGTTAGAAATCAAACATGAATATTCTGGCATATATTAAATAGTATGGTTGCATTGATTTCAAGAACAGTCTACTTATTACATAATTTACTTTGTGGGTAAGATATGGTTGAAAGTAAACCTTTACTAAAAGAGGAAACACACACTCTTGGCAATTTGCAATTGGATTTGGTGGTGGCTGAGTTGCAGAAATCAAGAAACCTCTGGGGTTGACTGAGCGGTTATTTAAAGACATTTCTACAGAAAGAAATGACTAATGCAAAACTAATTTTTCTTCTTCTTCTTCAAAAAGACGCTTCACCAGGAGCCGCCTCTACCATATAAAATAGTTGTGCAAAACCTGTAACATACCACTGATATTTGGAAATAGATTTTATATATATTTACTGTAGCTTCCCAACATTTGAAGAAAACTAATTTCTGTTTCTCTGCTTTAACTTTACTTCAAAAAATGGAAAATACAGAGAGAGCCATCTTTCCTCGATGAAGTTTAATGTTCATTACAGTTTGCCCCACAATATTTTGTAGAAATTGTTTATCAAATCATTTCCTTCTTACTGTGTAATTTCAACATGCATTCTGTAAGTCTTCATGTTCAAAAGAATGAAAATAGTTTCTCTTCAGAATACACATAATATACATGGATGTACATTCATTTTCAGCAAATCAGGATTGAGTTTATTGTTATATTGTAATAATTATTACAATATATTGTAATAATTATATTGGCACAAAAAACAATCTCTTATTTTTGAAGTTAATTCAGGGCATAAGATGGAGTATGTATGTATGTATGTATGTATGTATGTATGTATGTATGTATGCATGCATGAATATCTCCGGGACCGCCTTCTGCCGCACGAATCCCAGCGACCGGTTAGGTCCCACAGAGTTGGCCTTCTCCAGGTCCCGTCGACTAAACAATGTCGTTTGGCGGGACCCAGGAGAAGAGCCTTCTCTGTGGCGGCCCCGACCCTCTGGAATCAGCTCCCCCCGGAGATTAGAACTGCCCCCACCCTCCTTGCCTTTCGTAAAGTTCTTAAGACCCATCTCTGCCGTCAGACATGGGGGAACTGAGACATCTCCCCCGGGCCTATATAGTTTATACATGGTATGTTTGTGTGTATGTTTGCTTTTAATAATGGGTTTTTTAGTGTTTTTAAAATTATTAGATTTGTTCTTACATTGTCTTTGTTATTGTTGTGAGCCGCCCCGAGTCTACGGAGAGGGGCGACATACAAATCTAAATAATAATAATAATAATAATAATAATAATAATAATAATAATAATAATAATAATAATGTATGTATGCATAAAGATTATATACCATCATTAGCAATCTATAAATGGTAAACAAATTAAGAGGAAATACAAATAAAAACAGGAGTTTGCAATCTTTTAATAATCCTTTTATAATTGTTATTTTTCCATATTCAGGTATATCAGGTAGATAGTTCTTCATATTTCTTAAAACATGAGATGTATCAAATCATCTTCGTCATAAATACAATAGAATTCATATTGACCTGTTGAAAGGTTTAAAAATGGACTGCTTACTCTTATTATTATATGCCACACTTTATTTTACCACTCATCTAGGATTAAAAGTTAACTGCTTCCAGTCGTTTATATGTTCTCCATATGTAAACCAAGGTTATCTTTTGATTTTTTTTCTTATTTTTCTTATTATATTCATGAATAGTTCAAACAAAACAGATTATGTGTTTATTTTGATTTCCTGTTTGCTTGTTTTATCCATTTGTATAAACAATAGATTCAAAAGTTTCTGATCTTTGAGCTTAGAATAACAGAGTCGGAAAGGACCTAGGAGGTCTTATAGTCCAACATCCTGCTTAGGCAGGAAACCCTACACCACTTCAGACAAATGGTTATCTAATCTCTTCTTCAAAAATTCCTCTGTAGGAACATTTACAACTTCTGGAGGCAAGTTGTTCCACTGATTAGTTGTTCCAAATGTCAGGAAATTTCTTCTTAATTCTGAGATGCTTCTCTCCTTGATTAGTTTCTACCCATTGCTTCATGTTCTACCTTCAGGTGCATTGGAGTATAGCTTGACTCCCTCTTCTTTGTGGCAGCCCCTGAGTTTTATTTATCTATTTATTGGATTTGTATGCCGCCCCTCTCCAAAGACTCGGGGCGGCTAACAGCAATAACAAGACAGCATACAATCATAATCCAATACTAAGAACAATTGAAAACCCATTATTATAAAAACCAAACATACATATAGACATACCATGCATAAAATTGTAAGGGCCTAGGGGGAAAGAGTATCTCAATTCCCCCATGCCTGGCGGCAGAGGTGGGTTTTAAGTAGCTTACGAAAGGCAAGGAGGGTGGGGGCAATTCTAATCTCTGGGGGGAGTTGGTTCCAGAGGGCCGGGGCCGCCACACAGAAGGCTTTTCCCCTGGGTCCCGCCAAGCGGCATTGTTTGGTTGACGGGACCCGGAGAAGACCCACTCTGTGGGACCTAACTGGTTGCTGGGATTTGTGCAGCAGAAGGCGGCCCCTGAGATAATCTGGTCCAGTGCCATGAAGGGCTTTATAGATCATATACAGATACCGGAACACTGCTATTATGTCATCCATCCCAGACAATAATACATGCTTAACTTTGTAATAATATGAAGAAATGTGGGTAGTAAAAGTTGTTCATTTTTTGAATGGCTTAAGTAATTTATTTTTTAATTTTATTTTAACTTTGCTATTTTATTTCGCATAGACTCATCAGTACCTACATTACAATAACACGGTCAAAAGTAGCCTCAAATATAAGATTGATTAATGCTCTTGCATGAATTAATGCAAGAGCATTAATTAAGTCTATAAGGAATGCAGGAAAGCAACCAATGATAAAAATTTTATTAAAAATTTTGGACTTAATTGGTCCTCATTGATGAAGAGCTGGATACAAGTAGCCTTTAAGTTGAGCAGCCTCTATTACTACAATAGGCTTTTTATTAGTTTAGAAACAGAAGAGGCCATCTTTAAATATAAATATAAATGGGCCGGGGTGGCGCAGCAGGTAGAGTGCTGTACTGCAGGCCACTGAAGCTGACTTGTAGATCTGAAGGTCAGCGGTTCAAATCTCATCACCGGCTCAAGGTTGACTCAGCCTTCCATCCTTCCGAGGTGGGTAAAATGAGTACCTGGATTGTGGGGGCAATATGCTGGCTCTGTTAAAAAAGTGCTATTGCTAACATGTTGTAAGCCGCCCTGAGTCTAAGGAGAAGGGCGGCATAAAAATCAAATAAACAAACAAACAAACAAACAAACAAATAAATAAATAAATAAACAGTATTTTAATCAAGAAGATTTGTAATTGTCAATTGTTAGTAAGGGTTCATCTAGGTGGCTGGATCTGTTTTAGAAATTTTTCTACGATCTTGTTTTCTCTAAATAAATAAATATATAAAAAGACGTGAAAGCTTGCATTTTCCCATACAATTATAGGATAATAATTCTGTAACTGTAATTCTAAAAATGCATACATGGGACAGGAGGTTACAACATATGAAGAATAGTTGCAGGAACTGGGCATGGCTACTCTAGTGAAGAGAAGGACCAGGGGAGATATGATAGCAGTGTTCCAATATTTGAGGGGCTGCCACAGAGAGGAGGGGAGGGGGTCAAGCTATTTTCCAAAGCGCCCGAAGGCCAGACAAGCAATAATGGATGGAAACTGATCAAGGAGAAATTTAACTTTAAAAACATGGAGAAATTAAAACATGGAGAAATTTTCTGACAGTAAAACAGCTTGCCTTCGGATGGGACCTTCGTCACTGGAAGATTTTAAGAAGAGACTTGACTGTCAGAAATGGTATAGGTCAGTGATGATAAACCTATGGCACACGTGCCACTGGTGGCACATGGAGCCATATCTGTGGGCACGCGAGGTGTTGCCTTGTGTCAGCTCCAGCACGATTGCACGCACTGGCCAGCTGATTTTCATTCTTGTGGAAGACTGTCTCCCCCTCCGGAGTCTTCAGGGAAGCTTCCCAGAAGCGCAGAGTACAAAAAACCGCCCAATGGCCAAACCGGAAGTCCATTTTTCTGAACTTCCGGTTTGCCAGTTTGGCCATTTTTTTCACTGTCCCAGGCTTCAGTGAGGCCTATGCGCATGCATGGGGCGACAGTGTGTGTTTATGTGCATGCACAGTGCAGGGGGTGCACGGGGTGCGCAAGCACAGGGGGAGGGAATGGGTGTGGATACATCCACATGTGCACACACACTCTTTTTGCACATGAACCAAAAAAGGTTCACCATCACTACTATAGGTTCTCCTGCTTGAGCAAAGGGTTGGACTAGATGACCTACAAGGTCCTTTGCAACTCTGTTATTCTATTCTGTTCCGTTCCTCTCCCCTTATTTCCCCTTTTTATTTTTTTAATCAGAAGTTAAGAAAGAATCCCACAACAAAACCATATTCTACCCTCTCTCTTTCTCTTAGTTACTAATAAATACTTTTGGCAAACTGTCCAAGATCAGGCCATGTGTTCTGGATTATAAAAAGGAATGTAGATACCAGTCTCATACATTTCATTTGCTTAAATCTTTATTCAGCAAGAAAGCAATTAAAGTGTTTGTAAAGAACAACAACGAACATTGTGTTCTTTTTATAAAGCTTAATTTGTGCCGTTCAGATGGATGTTGATTAAATCCTTTTGATTTTAAATTTTAAGTGGGTTGGAGGGTTGGGGATTTTTTTTTTTGGAATCCTAGCAAAACCTATGGCAGAAGCATGGCAAATTCTATCAAAACTTTAAGATGACATTTGATCCCAAATTTGCATTGACTTAGCAATATGTTGAAAATGAAAACAAGTGTTTTTATAATGCACCTTGTTATTAATAATTACAATGGTTAATTTTATAGCATTAACTGTAGCACGTAGTATCTCAATGAGCCGTGGTGGTGCAGTGGTTAGAGTGCAGTACTGCAGGCTACTTCTAATGACTGCTGGCTGCGTGCATTTTGGCAATTCGAATCTCACCAGGCTCAAAGTTGACTAAGCCATCCTTCTGAGGTCGGTAAAATGAATACCTAAAGTGTTGTGGGCAATATGCTGACTGTGTAAACCGCTTAGAGAGGGCTGTAAAGCACTATAAAACAGTATATACGATATTTTTCAGAGTATAAGATACACCAGAGTATAAAATGCACCTTAGTTTGGGGGGAGGAAAACAAGGGGGGAAAATGCTGCCTCCCAGCAAACAGCAAACAGTACAGATGATAACCTTTTGCTGTGTGTTTCTCTGCATAAGTGCCTGACCCATAGAAATAGCAAAGAATTTGAGAAATGTACATTATGGCAGGATATTAATGCCAGAAAGTTTTCTTAAATGTAGTCAGATTAACTCCTCCCAATTATTTAAATAGATCTACTCTAAACATGACTAAATTCATGGCACCGGATCAGATTATCTTAGAGACCGCCTTCTGCTGCACGAATCCCAGCGACCAGTTAGGTCCCACAGAGTGGATCTTCTCCGTGTCCCGTCAACTAAACAATGTCGCTTGGCGGGACCCAGGGAAAGAGCCTTCTCTGTGGCGGCCCTGGCCCTCTGGAACCAACTCCCCCCAGAGATTAGAATTGCCCTCACCCTCCTTGCCTTTCCTAAGCTACTTAAAACCCACCTCTGCCATCAGGCATGGGGGAATTGAGATCCTCTTTCCCCCTAGACCTTTACAATTCTATGCATGGTATATATGTATGTATGTTTGGTTTTTATAGTAATGGGTTTTTAATCGTTTTTAGTATTGAATTACTATTGTACACTGTTTTATTGTTGCTGTTAGCCGCCCTGAGTCGTCCGGAGAGGGGCGGCATACAAATAAAATAAAATAAAATAATAAAATAAAATAAAATAAAATAAAATAAAATAAAAAATAAAATAAAATAATAAAATAAAATAAAATAAAATAAAATAAAAAATAAAATAAAATAAAATAAAATAAAATAAAATAAAATAAAATCTCAGCTGCTTTATCTTAATACTAAAGAGGACAGTGTTACATTGCAGATTATACTTTTACAGATCTTTAACACTGATGTAGATTTCTGGAAGTGTACTTATTCTCTGCTATTTAAAAGAAGACACAATAGCACTGGGCCTCTTCAGATCAAGCATTTATTTTGAAAAAGCTTCTTCATTTTGTTGTGTAGAACAATAATAAAGCAGTCTTTAAAAATAAATCTAATAATTTGAACATTTTACAGACATTTATAATTATTGACTTACCTCCTTGCATCCAATTCAGCAGAAAATAAAAATCTGCATCCCAGCAATTTGCTTCCTTGCAGCTAGTTTCAGTTTTAGTTTAGCACATGGCTGGCCTGCCTGAAGCCTCAAATCAACTGAGGATCGAGAAGCTGATAATGATTTACTTGGCTTAACAGGCTCTGTTCCTGTTTGCTGCAAGGAGGTAAATTGCTGGGAGGCACAGGCCAAAGGATGGGGATGGGGCTACATTTGGTGTATAAGATGCACCAAAGTTTCCCCCTCTTTGAGGGTAAAAAAGGTGCGCTTTATGCTTCGAAAAATACAGTGCATCTAAGTGCTATTGGTATTGGTAATTGATGTAAGCTTTGTTAAATTTAGGATTGTAGTCATCAGAAGAAATTTAAAACCTAAATAAATCATTATGTTTATGTAAAGCAGATGGATTTAAAACTAAGCAATTTTCCTTATTAAAATGTTTTTTTTAATGTTATGATATTGAAATTTAAGTGAAAAAAACCCTTTTCATTACTGTTTATTTACCTTGCTAATGTGGTTGGCTGTTTTGCTCTTATTGTTGCACATATTCAATCTGTTTCCTCCTGTGCAAATATATGATGAGAATTGGTTATTGTTTGCAAAAGAAACAGCATGGCTAGAGAAATGTCCCCAGGGAGAGCGTAGAATGAGTGGGAAGAAATTATTTGCATTCATCAGCACCTTTTGATATGTACTCACAATATGAAAAGTAGCATAAAGCATAAGCAAGTGTTTTATTTGTATCTGTATAGTCTGGAGGACAGAAGGAAAAGGGGGGACATGATCGAAACATTTAAATATGTTAAAGGGTTAAATAAGTTTCAGGAGGGAAGTGTTTTTAATAGGAAAGTGAACACAAGAACAAAGGGACACAATCTGAAGTTAGTTGGGGGAAAGATCAAAAGCAACATGAAAAAATATTATTTTACTGAAAGAGTAGTAGATCCCAGGAACAAACTTCCAGCAGATGTGGTTGGTAAATCCACAGTAACTGAATTTAAACATGCCTGGGATAAACATATACCCATTGTAAGATAAAATAGTATAAGGGCAGACTAGATGGACCATGAGGTCTTTTTCTGCCGTCAGTCTTCTATGTTTCTATTAATGCATTTAAGCTAATTGTATAATCCCTGATACTGTTAGTTCTTGACTTATGACAACTGAGTCCAAAATTTTTGTTGTTAAGTGAGTCCTTTACTAAATGAGTTTTGCCCTGTTTTACAACCTTTCTAACCAGAGTTGTTAAGAGAACCACTGCTGCTGTTAAGTTAGTAGCACAGTTTTAAGTGAATCTGGCTCCCCCATTTTGGCTTGGCTTGTTAGAAGGTTTCAACTGTCATAAACATGAGCTGAAGTGTGAAAAAAAAGTCACAAGTCAATTTTTCAATACCATTGTAACTGTAAACAGTCACAACTATCTTGCTTAGCAACCGCCAATTGTGGCTGTATGTTGAGGACCGCCTGCCTACAAATAATGAATTGGTGTTTATGTCAACAAAGGAAAGTGACGATATTTTGGAGAAATATTGACCTCCTGCAGACCTGATATGTAACCCATATTTAGACCACTTACACCAGGTGTGTCAAACTCAAGGCCCGCGGGCCAGATTTGGGATTTTAGATGTGGCCCACAGGCCTGCCCTGGAAGCAGCAAAAGGTCGGCACGTGGTGCCTTTTCCAGTAAAAACACAGCTTGGGAGGGCGGCCTGCCCATGTTAACGTTTTCACTGGCAGGAGGCCAGCACGGTGGAAAGCGGAAACTCGACTGACGTGGAGTTAGCTATGCCCAACCTAGCTATGGCTCTTGCCCCCGACCCCCAAGGTCAGGCACAAACGTGATGCAGCCTTCAACGAAATCAAGTCTAACACCCCTGACTTACCCAGTAATTTAGACTTACAATATTGTCAATAATAATAATAATAATAATAATAATAATAATAATAATAACAACAACAACAACAACCAACAACAAACAACAACAAAAAACAACAACAACAATTATTATTATTTATTTTTATTATTTATTTTATTTTATTTATTAGATTTGTATGCCGCCCCTCTCCGCAGACTCGGGGCGGCTCACAACAGTGATAAAAAACAATATGTATTGACAAGTCTAATAATTTAAAATCTAAAATAGCAATTGTACATTTAAAAAATCTAAAAACAAGGAACCCCAATGTAAAAAACATACATACAATCATATCATGCACTAAAACTACATAGGCAGGGGTAGATGTCTCAGTTCCCCCACGCTTGACGACAGAGGTGGGTTTTGAGGAGTTTACGAAAGGCAAGGAGGGTAGGGGCAGTTCTAATCTCTGGAGGGAGCTGATTCCAGAGGGTCGGAGCCGCCACAGAGAAGGCTCTTCCCCTGGGTCTCGCCAGACGACATTGTTTAGTCGACGGGACCTGGAGAAGGCCAACTCTGTGGGACCTGACCGGTCGCTGGGATTCGTGCGGCAGAAGGTGATCTCGCAGGTATCCTGGTCCGGTGCCATGAAGGGCTTTATAGGTAATAACCAACACTTTGAATTGTGACCGGAAACTGATGATGATGATGATAATAATAATAATAATAATAATAATAATAATAATAATAATAATAATCTATGTTTCTATAATAATAATAATAATAATAATAATAATAATAATAATAATAATAAAATTAGACTTGTATGCTGCCCCTCTCCGGACACATCAAAATGAAATTACATTGCATATGGCTCTCAAAGGGTCACCACCAGGGGTGGGTTCCTCCCGGTTTGGACCAGATCGCCCGAATCGTTAGTGACCTGCTGGTCACATAATTTTGGCATCAAGGATCTGGTTCTGTCTATGCAATCTGTGCTCGCTGCCATCTTTTTTTTTCTTTGAATTTTCGGGCGATCTTACTTGGGCAGGCGAGCGGGGGCATCAGCGAGGAAGACCCAGGGAAGGTTCCTTCGGCCGCCCAGCAGCTGATCTGCTCGGCAGCGCAGCGAGGAGCCGAATCGGGGTTTCCCCTTTGCGTGGGCGGCGGGGAAACCCCGATCTTCGTCTGCTCGCTGCTGCTGCGCTGCCGAGCAGATCAGCTGCTGGGCGGCCGAAGGAACCTTCCCTGGGTCTTCCCCGCCGCCCACGCAAACTCTACCATCTGCGCATGCGCGGCCATGAAAAAAAGGGCACGCATGCGCAGATGGTGTTTTTACTTCCGTAACCCTACATCGCGAAAAATTGATTATCGCGAGGGGTCTTGGAACGGAACCCTCGCGATAATCGAGAGATCACTGTACTTATTTTTCTTTTTAAAAACCTCAGCCTTTTTTTAAAAAAAAAGAAGAAAGTTTTTACTCAGAGTGAATACTCTGTTCAAACAGAGATTTGCAATGCCACAAAAGCCTATGGCGTTGGACTATCCCGGTTTCAAATATTCTTAGAAGCTCAGATGGAATCTCAGATTTGAAAAGCTCGCACAAGTAGTTGTAACTTTGGATGGGGATAACTTTCCAGTAATTCCTACCCCACCCCCCACGGCCTGGGAACCTCTTGTTTCAATTGAGTTGTCGCCGCGTGTTACATAAGGAGCTGTCTCTGGAAATGGTTCGGAAGCTTCACTTCAAAACACAGCAACTGCATTATTACCAGCTTTGAATGACTGATGCCATTATGTTATGTTAACACATTGCCATCTGCAGCGGCTGCCAGTCATTTTTTCGGGCACAAATCAGAACGTTGGCATTAACCTACTAAGCCCTAGATGGCTTTGGGCCAAGCTACTCCTTGGATGAGTAACTGCTCCCAAGCTGCTCTTCATCAGAGCTCCTTACCCAAGTAGCTTTTCTAAACAAGCTCTACCAGGTGTGACATTGGTGGGAGATCCATGTTCACCTTCTGTCATGAAGCTCGCAGTGCAATTTGTTACCAGTAGTAACTTTGAGCCAGCGGTGAAATCAGGGGTGAAGTGCTCCTGGTTCGTTCGTGCCTGTCATTTGTCGGAGAGCCGGTCATGAAGGAAGAGCAAAGCTCTGCTCACTTGCCCAGACACCGCTATTTGGGCTCTTTTAACCTCTGTGCATGCACAGAACAAAGTGTTGGTTATGACCTATAAAGCCCTTCATGGCACCGGACCAGATTATCTCAGGAACCGCCTTCTGCTGCACGAATTCCAGCGACCACTTAGGTCCCACAGAGTGGATCTTCTCCGGGTCCCGTCAACCAAAGAATGTCGCTTGGCGGGACCCAGGGGAAGAGCCTTCTCTGTGGTGGCCCCGGCCCTCTGGAACCAACTCCCCCCAAAGATTAGAATTGCCCCCACCTTCCTTGCCTTTCGTAAGCTGCTTAAAACCCACCTCTGCCATCAGGCATGGGGGAACTGAGATATTCTTTCCCCCTAGGCCTTTACAATTCTATGCATGGTATGTTTGTATGTATGTTTGGTTTTTTTATATTAATGGGTTTTTAATTGTTTCTAACATCAGACTACTATTGTACACTGCTTTATTGTTGCTGTTAGCCGCCCCGAGTCTCCAGAGTGGGGCGGCATACAAATCCAATAAATAATTGATTGATTGATTGATTGATTGATTGATTGAATGAATGAATGAATGAATGAATGAATGAACCCAAATTGTGGCATCTGGGCAGGTGAGTGGAGCCTCATGCTCCCTTCGCGACCAGCTCTCCGATGACTGATAGGCACGAACGAACTGGGAGCATTTAACCTCTTGAGGGTTGGAGGCTAAAACATATGAAGAATGGTCGCAGGAATTGTGTATGTCTATTCTAGTGAGAGGAAGGACCAGGAGTGACAAGATAGCAATGTTCCAATACTTGAGGAGCTGCATAGAGAAGACAAGTTCAAGGTATATCCCAAGGCACCTGAAGACCACACAAGAAACAATAGATGGAAAGTCATCAAGGAGAGAAGCAGTCTAGAACTAAGGAGACATTTACTGACAGTGAGAACAATCAACAATTTGCCTTCGGAAGTTGTGGTTGCATTTCCTGGTCTGGTGTCATCCATCCCTGCATTTCCTGTATTGAAAAAAAAAATGTTTTTGGAAAGTATACAACTGAACCATAGAATGGGTGAAGATATTTTCTCTGGCTCTCTATATATTCCAAATTTTGTCACAGTAAAATCTTATAGATTCTTACAAAACAAAATAAATGGGGTTTTTTCCCCTCCCATCAAGGTTTTAGGTCAGCAATTTTTGAAGTTTAACTATCTGCATGTTTAGCTGCCCTGAGTCCTATGGGATTGGGCGGCATAAAGGTTGAATAAATTAAAAAATTAAATTAAATTAAATTAAATTATTAAATTATATTAAATTAAATTAAATTATTAAATTAAATTAAATTAAATTAAATTAAAAAATAAAATAAAATTATTTAATTTAATTAAATTATTTAATTTAATTAAATTATTTAATTTAATTAAATTGTTTAATTTAATTAAATTAGTGAAGGCTGTATAGATTACTTGACAAGATGCACCACTTGTTACAGAAATGTGCTTCAAGAGCTATTTCTCATAGTCATTAAAGCCAGTTGAAGACTCAGATTCTTCAAGGTCTTCACTAGCGGTGGGTTGCTCCCAGTTCGGCCCGGTGCTCCGAACCAGTAGCAGCGGAGGCTCCGGCCACCCACCTGGGATGCTTCTGTGTATGCGCGAACCAGTAGCAAAAGCATTTCAAATCCACTATTGGTTTTCACAAGGAAAATATTTCTCTCAAGATAGTCAGGAAGGCAGTTTTGGAGAGGGATAATTTTTTATACCCTCTTAATACTTCTCATAATCTCCTATTCTGGCGCAAGGTGGATATAACATCCAGGAATGGATAAAATCTGTCTGCTCTCTGATTGGACTGAGTCCATCAGAAGCTGTTCACATCCTGCTCTTGTCACTGTGCTTGACAGCTTTTTCACTCTGTTGCTCAGCGAGGGCAGTTGTGACTAGTTTGCTATATTAGGAAAATCCTTGGGAATAAACAAAAGATTTACCTTGGTGCTATGGTTAACCTTGGGTCAGGGGCATGGTTCCCTCTAAGCTGAGCAGTGAGCAATCGCTCACTTAAAAATCATCATCAACTCAGAGTTTTCCAAACCTGCCCAGAAGCCGAGGGGGAAAGAGTGAGAGGGAAGGAGAGGGAGAGGAAGAGAGAGAAACAGATAGAAAAAAGAGAGGAAGGAAAAGAAAGAAAAAGAATGGGAGTAAGGAAGAGAGAAAGAAAATCAAAATCTAGTTTGAAACTAGCTCAACTATTTAAGTGGCATTTTGATATTGATAGAGTTGCCCTATTATGAGCTCACTGTTATAGACACACAGTACAGTATTTTATTTTGAAATTCTCTGAGGCAAAACAGGGTGGGTTTTTTATTTGTTTGTTTGTTTATTTATTTATTTATTTATTTATTATTTCTGTGCCGCCCAGTCCCAAAGGAACTGCCGCTCAGACACTATACTTTTCCGCCCCCCCCCCCCCCCAAAAAAAAAAATTAGAGGGAACACTGGTCAGGGGTGTCAAACTTGATTTCATTGAGGGCCACATCAGGGTTATGTTGGGAGCTGAGTTGGGCATGGCCAGGATGGGCATGTCCAGCTTGACATTACTTGTGTCCGGGATGCCTGGGGAAGCCCAAGCACTCTGCCAGCAAAAACGGGCTTCTGAGCTCTGTTTTGGCCGCAATGGCTCCTGCAGCCCTCTGCTGGCGAAAATGGAGCTTGGGAGGGTTTCTTGTGGCCCTCCCAAGCTCCGTTTTCACCAGCAGAGGCACCACTGTTGGGGCCTGTTCACTGTTTCTAGGGTGACCCCATGGACCAGATCTAAGCGCCCTGTGGGCCAGATCCATCCCCCAAGCCTTGACACCCCTGACTTGCATGAAAGTTAGGATCAGATCGAACAAATGGGCATATTTCTCCGTACTGAAGGAGCGGGTCCAGCAGTCACATGGGTTGCTCATGTCCAATCCGGTGGAACTGAGCCTAGTATTAAAAAAGCTTGCCGGATCCGCCCCTTCCCCAGAATTCGCTCAGTTCGCATATCCTGCGGTTGTATTGTGAATGCTCGTTCAACATTCTAACACCTTCCCTTCGACCTTTCCTTCAAAAAAGTAGTAAGATTTATTGTCTTTATTCAATTACTTGCACTAATTGCGCCAGCCGTTTAAAAGAAAAAAAGAAATAAAGCGGCTCGGCTTTTTTCCTTGGGAGAAGTTGCGGTTTCGTTTTCCCCCGGCGGTTTTGCCGGTTACGATTCCTGCGGCCGCTTGTGGATTCTTCTAATCCCTTGGCCTGGAGGTTCTGGTGCAAGTATTTATCATTGAATTATTGTTTTATTATTGTATACAAATATTTAAGGGCTTGTAAAATACCTCCTGCGGAGTGAGACGCCTTCTAGTCTCCTGGACTTAGTCGATCGCTTTTCCCTTAAGAAATTCTACAGAGCGATTTTTTTCGGCGCGAAGGCCTTCGCGCCCTTTTTTAAAATATCTAGGCCTCTCGTGTTGGCCTTCTGCCAGCCGCGTAGGCCTCAGTCCACCGCGTGGATCCGGGAGCGGGCCTTGGGGGTCCCAGGCTAAATTCTCCACCGGCTAAGCCTCCAACCAGAGTGCCTTGGTTTTACTTAATTGCAAAGTTTAGGGAGGCTGGCCCCGCTGGATTTGGGGGCACGAACTCTGGGTTTGCCCAGATTGTCCTCACGTCTCAGCAGCTTCGAGGCCTCGAAGCAGGATCCATTCCTCTTGGGAAGTCCTTGAAATCTTCTCCTTATAATTTAGTTATTGGCTCAGCCTTGTCTTCTGTTAATTGTCAGACTATGGCTACTTTTCCCAAGAGAGGCACAACTAAAGGTCCCAGAGAGGCCAGGCCTACAGGCGATGAGATTACTAGTATCCCCCAGGCCTCTTCCTCCTCTTCTCCAGGGGCCCGTCCCTCGACCAAGGTCACCAGGGCTGAGAAGAGAAGGGACCTAGCCCTACAAAAAATTCATGACAAATCAGCAAAACGTTTGAAAGTGCAGGCCCAAGTAATCAGTAGTCAAGACCCACCAGAGGCCTCTAGTCTGCCTCCTTCTGGGGTCCCTGTGTTATCTCTGGATGAGCCAAACCTAGACAGACCCCAACCTAACTTATGGGGCATAGGTCCAGAGGAACCAGATATTATTGAAGATTCCCCCCAGCCAGGATCCTCCCAGGCCTTTAGGAATTCTTCTGCCATTTCTGCTGATATTTCCACTTTACCTCCTGAGTTCCAATCTATTTTTGCTGTGTTGTCCAAAGCCATTGATGCCAAACTATCCTCCATCAATGAGCTTCCTTTACCTCTTCCTCCTTCTCGTTCCTCCCGCCCCTTGGGTTCTTCCCCAGCGGTCAGAGCTCCTATTCAGGATGATTCAGAATCCTCCCAGGATGAATATGAGGATGTAGAGGAGGATGAAGACCCTTTCCAGGGCTTATCAGAGGATGAGGAATCCCAAATAAAAGTTCCTCCTCCAATTATTATTTTCCCTTCTCAACTATTCAAATCTCTCCTCCTCAAAGCTAGAATTTCTACGGGATTAGCAGCCCAGGAGAAACAAGCCTCCACTTCCACTGATCCCCCGGAGGAGAATTTACCTTACTTCACAGAGGAACAGGAGGATAATGAGGTAATTCCTATGCCTAAATTGTTTAAAGATGCCTTACTCAAGCAGTGGGATTTTCCAGCCTCTGGCCTTAATCCCTCTACCAAGGACAGAAAGTTGTATAAACTCTCCTCTTCCTATGAAGAGCTTCTATCTTTTCCCAAACCAGATGAACCTGTCAAAATTCTTCACTCGGCAGCGGCTGTGCCAGGCGAGGCGGAGGAAGTCCTCCGTCCAGAGGACAAGCGCATCGAGCAAATGCTCAAAAGAGGATTCTCCGCTGATGCCTGGGCCATTAAAAGTTCTGCAGCAGCCTCCTTCTTCTCCAGAGCCATGCTGCTGTGGCTTCGCCAACTTCAACAGCACATTCCTCCAGATGACTTGAGAGGTCAACAAGACTTCAACAAAGTCTTTGCAGCTGCCCAGTACGTGGCTGATGCCACCTTGCAATCTACTAGATTTTCTGCTAAGTCTATTGCAGCTTCTACAACGGCAAGAAGACTCCTATGGATTCGCCCTTGGCAAGCGGGAGTTCGCCAAAAGTGGCAGTTATCCCAGGGCCCCTTAAAGCGCGACCTTCTCTTCGGTGATCTTCTGGATCCTCTCCTCACGGAGACCACGGACAAGAAGAAGGTTTTGGGTCCAACCACGAAAAAGGTTACCAAAACGCAGTCCTTTCGTCGCCCAGGGCGCCAGCAAGACCAAGCGGCTTCCTATCAGAGATCTCCAGGTCAGTATTCCCCCCGCTTTCGTTCCCAAGGTAGGAACTCCAGGGGTAGAGGTTTTCGCTTCCAAAGGGGAGCTTCCTCTAACAGGGCTTCAAAAAAACCTAGATGGTAATCTTTCCTCCATTCCCATAGGGGGTCGCCTAGCTCATTTCGCTTCAAATTGGCGTCTCACCTCCAAGGACCCTTGGGTCATTGACACTGTTCAAACTGGCCTTCTTTTAGAATTTATTTCTCCTCCCCCTAAACGTTTTATTTCCTGCCCTTCTCCCAGGTCATCCTCAGATTGTAACCGTATGGAGGAGGCCATTTCTCATCTATTGTCCATTAGAGCCATTCAACCGGTCCCTTCCGGTCAGAAGGGCCAAGGGTTTTACTCCATCCTATTTATGGTTCCAAAGTCCTCCGGAGGTTGGAGAGCCATTTTGGATTTAAAGAAACTAAACCTATTCATCAAATATAGAAAGTTTAAGATGCACTCCTTGTCTTCTATTTTGGCCGCCATTCACTCGGGAGATTTCATGGTCTCCTTAGACCTCACTGAGGCCTACCTTCACATTCCTATAGCCAAATGCCACAGAAAATTTTTACGTTTTTCCTTTCAAGGCAGGCATTTCCAGTATAGGGCGATGCCATTTGGCCTTTCCTCGGCCCCTCGGGTCTTTACAAAGCTCTTGGGGTCCCTGGCGGCCTATATCCGGGCGTCTCCCATCCACATTTTATGTTATCTTGATGATATTTTAATTCATGGGAACTCCCTAGAGAGAGTGAAATCAGACCTTTCTGTTACCATGTCAGTCCTTCAGGACCATGGGTTTTCCATCAACTTTGACAAAAGTCACCTCCAACCTTCCACTTCCATTCCTCACCTGGGATCCATTATTGATTCAAAATCTTCCCAGGTTTTTCTCTCTCCCGAGAGAAAACTCAGTATAGTGGAGTTAATTTCTAACGTTTTATCTAATCCTTCAGTATCCATAGTTACTCTATCTTCCCTTTTGGGGAAGATGGTGTCATGCATAGGCATCATTCCTTGGGCTCGCCTTCATGCTAGGGAACTCCAGTGGCTTCTGTTGCCCTTTCAGAGATCGGGGCACAGCAACTCAAATCGACGCATCGTCATCCCACTGAGTGTTCGCAG
This sequence comes from Erythrolamprus reginae, assembly GCF_031021105.1. NCBI lineage: Eukaryota > Metazoa > Chordata > Lepidosauria > Squamata > Dipsadidae > Erythrolamprus > Erythrolamprus reginae. The sequence goes on along the minus strand of NC_091956.1, from coordinate 21,222,008 downwards.
ATCCTTCAAGTGGTGGAAGTCTCCGGCCATGGACAGAGGATCCCCGTTCAGGTGCCCGGATCAATTTGTCATCACCACAGATGCCAGTCTATCGGGATGGGGCGCCCACGCCCAGGGGATGTTAGCCCAGGGCACGTGGTCCCCGGAGGAAGCTTCCAGGCCAATCAATTGGCTAGAGTTAAGAGCCGTTTCCCTGGCTCTGAAGCATTTCTCTCCTCGCATCCCCAACCGGCACGTTCTCATTCTCACCGACAACATTGCCACAAAAAGCCATATCTGCAGACAGGGGGGCACGAGATCCAAGGCTCTCATGAGGGAGGCCCTCAAGTTGGGTCTTTGGGCGGAAAAACATCTCCAGTCGCTCCTAGCCGATCACATCTCGGGGAGTCTCAACGTCCAGGCGGATTGGCTATCCCGAGCAACGATAGACCCAGGAGAGTGGAACCTCCATCAAGACCTGTTCCATCAAATCACCCTCAGATTCGGCCTACCAGTTCTGGATCTCTTCGCGACCAATGCGAACGCCCAACTCCCTCGCTTCTATTCCAGATTTCCATCCCCGGGAGCGGAAGCAATCAATGCCCTCCGGAGTCCATGGCCTCCAGGCCTACTCTACGCATTTCCTCCGATTCCAATCCTCCCGGACGTGATTCACAAGGTCCTCACAGAGAGGGCCCGAGTAATCCTAATCGCCCCTCATTGGCCCCGCCGGCCCTGGTTCGCGGATCTCCAACAGCTGTCCGTCCAGGACCCTTGGCGACTCCCCGCTTCGGGGGATATGCTGCGGCAGGGGGCCTCTTTCCATCCAGACCCGGAGTGGTTCCACCTCACCGCTTGGCTGTTATCAGGAGAGATTTAGAACTGCGTGGGCATGACCCCGATTCAGTGGAGGTCATTTTAAAGGCCAGAAGGGGCTCGACCAATCGAATCTACGACCACACGTGGTCCAAGTTTCACCAGTGGTGTCTACAGGAAGGTCTCTCCCCTCTGTGCATCCCCATACACAGAATTATTTCCTTCCTTATGCAAGGCTTCCATAAAGGACTTTCCACCAGCACCCTCCGGCGTCATCTGGCAGCCATTTCATCTGTCCTAGGGGGTCCCCGCAGACAACCTCTCCGATCCCTCCCTGAGGTTCAGGAATTCCTCAAGGGCATAGCCAACCTCAGACCTTCCAAGGTCCACAGGTATCCATCCTGGGATTTGCCACGGGTTCTCCATTCCCTCACGCAGGCACCATACGAACCCCTAAAATCGGCGTCCCTCAGGTACCTATCCTTTAAGGTAGCCTTCCTGGTGGCTATTACCTCTGCCCGACGCATTTCGGAGCTGGCTGCCCTCTCAATCAGGCAGGACCTTTGTCAATTCCATCAGGACAAGGTAGTCTTGCGACTGGACCCCACCTTCTTACCCAAGGTCAGTTCCATGTTCCACAGATCTCAGGATATTGTCCTACCTTCCTTCTGCCTCCAACGAGACCATCCCTTGGCAATTAGATGGCACACCCTGGATCTCACCAGAGCGCTGAGAATATATATCCAACGCACAGGACCCTTTCGGAGGTCAGAAGCACTTTTTGTAGCCTATCATCCCAGAGTCATGGGGGCCAAAGTGTCTTCAACAGTAATAGGCCGGTGGATCAGAGGGACTATATCTAAGGCCTATGAGTCGGCCTCCCTCTCAGTTCCAAGGAACATCACTGCGCATTCCACCAGGAGCGCAGCCACCTCGGCCGCTTGGGCGACTCAAGCCCCGTTGGAGGAGGTCTGCAAAGCAGCCACTTGGGCCTCGCCAAATTCCTTCATCAGGCACTACAAAATTGATTCTTATGCTTCAGCGGACGCTGCCTTCGGCAGAAGGGTACTCCAATCCGTTATCTCTCACGATAGCAAGCTAATCCCACCCTAGGGACTATCTATTGGGTATGTCCCATGTGACTGCTGGACCCGCTCCTTCAGTACGGAGAATAGGCGTTGATTGCTTACCTGAACGCCTCTTCTCGTACGGTGAGCGGGTACAGCAGTCACTTCCCGCCCTTGTATGTGTCTTCTTTACCTTTCTATACCTTTCTTCCTCTAACAATGAGAGTTGAACACTACAGAGCTTCACAACTGAGCCTAGTCTATGGATTCGCGAATTCTGGGGAAGGGGCGGATCCGGCAAGCTTTTTTAATACTAGGCTCAGTTCCACCGGATTGGACATGAGCAACCCATGTGACTGCTGTACCCGCTCACCGTACGAGAAGAGGCGTTCAGGTAAGCAATCAACGCCTATTTTGTATCTGTGATATCCAGATTACAGCAAGCATGGGTGGGTTTGCAAGTCTTGTAATTGAGAAGCAGTTGAAAATAATGCTTTATTAAGATCTCAGTTAAGATCTTGCTGTGGCCTTGTATCTTTTCATTAGTTTAGAGGAAACCCAGTGAAGCTAAAAACATATTGTTTCCTTGCTTGTATTTCCTGTATTTGGCGCTGCAGACATTTCCAGTTGCTGTCATTAATCATTTGCAGAAGAAATTTTCTATTTCGCTAGAATCTGCTAGCTGGCAAGCCAAGGTTGCCATCAAGCTCTTACAGGGATTTATATGACCATGCATATTAGAACGTATTTAGTTTAGATATATGTGCATTTTTGTATCTTGAAGCAGTCATAACAGACAATATTTTTTTGGTGTTGGTATTTAATCATTTATACATTTGATAAATAATATTCACTTGTTATATAATATTAAATTATTAAAATACAACTCCACCCTTCACCCTTTTACCCTTCACCCAAACAATTATCCCACTAACTTATAAAATAACATTGATAAAAGGATGAACAAATTCAAAACGACAAAACTCTAACTCAAGTTTAGAAACTTAGAACTTTCATCTATATTGATAGTAAAGATCTTAAAACCTGTAGTAATCAGGTCAACAGATAATGACCATGCATATTAGAACGTATTCAGTTTAGATATATGTGCATTTTCATATCTTGAAGCAATCATAACAGACAATAATTTTTTGGTGTTGGTATTTAATCATTTATACATTTGATAAATAATATTCACTTGTTATATAATATTAAATTATTAAAATACAACTCCACCCTTCACCCTTTTACCCTTCACCCAAACAATTATCCCACTAACTTATAAAATAACATTGATAAAAGGATGAACAAATTCAAAACGACAAAACTCTAAGTCAAGTTTAGAAATTTAAAACTTTCATCTATATTGATAGTAAAGATCTTAAAACCTGTAGTAATTAGGTCAACAGATAAGTTGACACTATTTACATCTGATAAATTTATAGATGTGAATTTATCTCTTCTTTCTTTCTTCTATTTTTATTTTCAATTTTTTCTCTTCTCTTCCCTTCCCCCTTTTCTCTTTCTTTTTCTCTCTCTTTAGTCTTATTTTCTTCTATATATGTAAGTGTCTATTTAGATTTATAACTGTATACTCTAAATTCATATACATTTGTACCAATTTTTGCATAGTCCTTTTGCTTTATGTATCCCCTCCCCTATTTATCTTCAATAAATATTATATTTTCTTTTAAAAAATGATTAGCTACACTTGGCAGGGTTTTGACTCCTGCAATACAATGGAATAGAACAGAGGTGGGAGGGACCTTGGAGGTCTTCTAGTCCAGCCCCCTGCTCAAGCAGGAGAACCTATCTATGTCTACGGTTGTTTTATAGTGGTTAGTCATGGAGGCCACAATACCAAAACACTGTATAGAATGGAAAAGTGTTTTTTTAATTCTATTATTTCTATGCCACCACGTTCAATGTGGAGTAAAAAGCAAAATAACAATAAATGTAATATAAAATATAATGCAGCAATAATAATTCTTATGTCAGTTAATGAGCACAATTTGCACATTAAAATGGTATTGGTATGAATTCCCCCACTTTCTTGTTATTCGTAGAATTTTTATTTCCAGTTGTACCTGAAAAGCAAATAGAATTTTAGTGATAGCAGCAAAAGTGTAGGTAGGTGCAAGTAGAGCCGCTATAAATTAATAGATTGCATTAATCTTAAGTCAAAATGAAATTTAGATATGGGCAGAATTTGTTTCTGGTTAGGCGGGTCAGTTCCTTATTTCTTACAAAACGGTCCGCTTCTATTTTTCAATCTGGTTATTGTTATCCTTCTTCTTGACACATCCAGGAACTCGATCTGGGAAAAGTATCAAGTGTTTTTGGGGAAATGACAAGGTTTCCCCTTCTCTTAAAAAAAAAACACCAGATTTTTTTTTTTTACTTCTTAGAAATGAGCTGTTTTACGTGAAATGGGAGGAATTATAATAATCCCCAAGAAATGGTGCAGGTTTTCAGCCTCAATCTGTGTAGTGTACTCACTCTGAAGTTAACAAGGATAAGACTAAAGATTCCTGCAATTTTAGTTTTGTTAGTTTTTAAAAGTGAAGATAAAGCTAGACTCTAGACTTTATTTAAGAATCTTGTCTTCATTTCTCCATATTATTTGTAGGTTGTTTTTTTATTTCTTACCATGCTTTTTGCATGCTATCTTCCAAATCATTTATGATATAAACCAGCGGTCCCCAAACTATGGCCCGCGGGCCACATGTGGCCCACTGAGGCCATTTACCCGGCCCGCTGGTGAGTGACAAGAGCACAGGGAAAAGAGAGAGAAAGAAAGAAAAGGGAAAGAGAGGGAGGGAAGGAGAAGTGGAGAGGAATGAAGGAGGGAAGGAAGGAAGGCAAAATGGAGGGAACAAGGAAGAAAGGAAGGAAAGAAAGAAGAATGGAATGAATGGAGGGACAGAGGAAGGAAGGATTGTTTTTTTTGGGGGGGGGCATTTTTTTAAATTTTTCTCTCAACATACATTCAAACAACACAGTGTATCATCTAATTTTCCATGAATAAAATGTTGTATTTTGTTAGTAACTAATATAAATCATCAAAAAAGTTGCAAAAGTTTTTTTTCCTAATTTTGTCATCCAGTTACATTCGTTTTCTTTTAATTAAATTTCCTCCTTAATATTCCTTCAAAAAGTGCAACACCAATTACATTTCTAACTTATTAACCATTATGCCAAAGTGCTTCCTTCTTTCTTTATACATTTTTCATAAGCCAAGAAAACCTTGTATAGCCAGTCAGATGTCAACAAAAGAAAATTAAAAACAAAACATAAACATATATGAATTTCAGGCCTTCTTCCCCCTCTAAATAGTACATTCCCATTTTGTTTTTCACTTTAAAACAAGGTATGTGCAGTGTGCATAGGAATTTGTTCATAGTTTTTTTTAATAGTTTGGCCCTCCAACAGTCCACGGGACAGTGAACTGGCCCCCTGTGTAAAAGACTTGGGGACCTCTGATATAAACTATCAGCAGCTGTTTATACTTATTTATTTTGTGGATATTTTTTATTGCTTTGGTGTCTTTTAAATTGTTTTAGAAGTTTTGAATTGTAAGCCGCCCAGAGTCACTCGGGTGAGTTGGCTGGCTAAAGAAATTGAATAAGCAAACAAGTTCCAAAATGTTAAAATACAGTCAATTACTACTTCAGCTTCAACCGCAACAATACATAAGCTCACAATAGATACAAACTTAATGTGAACTGCTCCAAACTTAATTGCAAAAAATTCGTCTTCAGCAATAGAGTGGACAATTCCTGGAATACATTACCTGACTGTAGTTTCTTCAACTCCCCAAAACTTTAACCTCAGACTGTCTACCTCTGACCTCACCCCATTCCTAAGAGGTCTTTAAGGGGCGCGCACGCATAAGCACATCAGTATGCTTACTTTCCCTGTCCTAACATCCCCAGGTATTCGTAAAATATGATGTATTCATAACCATGCTTGTGCTTCTTCTTTGATACTTTCTTCTATATTCACAATCATGTTTGTACTTTGTAATCATATAAGGCTTGACAAAATAAACAAATAAAAAAAAACAAAAACAGTGTTATGGATGATGACAGTTAAGGTGATGAAAGCAAATATGAGAAAGATTTTGTGTAACACAATTTTGAAAGGCAACTAAGAACATAATGGATTTTATACCTTCCAGTTCTTCCTTAAGTGATAGAGGAAAGACAGAAAGTCAGAAGAGAAAAAATAATACAAGAAAAAGAAAAAATAGATCAAGAAGGAATTACAAGAAGAGTACTAAGAGAAACTAGAACAAGGACACAAAACAAATGAAAAATGAGAGAAGAAACCAAATTGATTTCTGTTAATAAAAATGGATTCAATACACCAAAAAAGAGAAGTAGAAAACTCACAAAGCTCAGAAAACCAGACGTTGATGAAATACCATTACAAAAAAATTAGGTATATTTCTAGTAAATAATAAAAAGAAAGGAGTAGCAACATAGATAAAAGAAAATTAAATCACGAAATAAAAATTAAGATAAAGAAAAATATATCATCCAAATTTTTTTTGAAAGAATAATAGAGAACAAACTATACGGCGTATGGCGAGAAATTTACCAGTCCTCTAAAATTGAGAATTGAGTATGTGTCAAAGAAATTTGGGAGTTAGAAGAAATAGGATAGAAAGCAAATTAGAAATTATAATACTTTATGTTCGGACATAATCAAATGAGATCAAATATTGAGTACCGGTAATTATTTAATCAAATATACTATTATAATATTATATAAATATAGAGAATTGTTAGATAAATTATAATATAAATAAAGATTTAGTAAATAAGATAAGTTATGGTGACAAATATATAGATGAAATGGATACTGAAATGAATTGGAAATGTAATAATTTGCGGTATATCTATATATATGAAATTTTCTGGATTGATCTTCAGTTATAATTAAGATAGGAACAAGGATTCCTAAGATTGTTTGTTTGTGTGTTATGTTATATTTTTGTGTATATTAAAAAAAAAAAACATAATGGGTGAGCAGTGTGGTCGGGCGGTAGGAAAAGCAAGTAGGATGCTTGGCTGCATAGCTAGAGGTATAACAAGCAGGAAGAGGGAGATTGTGATCCCCTTATATAGAGCGCTGGTGAGACCACATTTGGAGTACTGTGTTCAGTTCTGGAGACCTCACCTACAAAAAGATATTGACAAAATTGAACGGGTCCAAAGACGGGCTACAAGAATGGTGGAAGGTCTTAAGCATAAAACATATCAGGAAAGACTTAATGAACTCAATCTGTATAGTTTGGAGGGCAGAAGGAAAAGGGGGGACATGATCGAAACATTTAAATATGTTAAAGGGTTAAATAAGGTTCAGGAGGGAACTGTTTTTAATAGGAAAGTGAACACAAGAAAAAGGGGACACAATCTGAAGTTAGTTGGGGGAAAGATCAAAGGCAACATGAGAAAAAAATATTTTACTGAAAGAGTAGTAGATCCTTGGAACAAACTTCCAGCAGACGTGGTTGGTAAATCCACAGTAACTGAATTTAAACATGCCTGGGATAAACATATATCCATCCTAAGATAAAATACAGGAAATAGTATAAGGGCAGACTAGATGGACCATGAGGTCTTTTTCTGCCGTCAGTCTTCTATGTTTCTATGTTTCTATGGATGATATGTGTGTGTGTGTGTGTGTGTCAGAGAGAGAGTAAACATGTATGGAAAGGACTTCTATAATTTGACTGCTACAATAATATATGTATTTAAAATTCAGGAGGACCTAGAAAATAAACCTTTGAGCTATGGTCTAATTTAGCTAGAGTGAATGTCTATGGGAATTGTTGGAAGCTCTTGAGTATTTTAAAATCGAACAAGCACTTTGAGTTCAGTATATTAGTAACAAAACGAAAACAAAATGAAATAAAGAAAACAATGTGTTCCTGTTTGCCGTTTCCTCGTCAGTTAAAATTTAGGAGCCGACGAAATTTTGCAAGTTATTAAACAGTAGTTTGGTCTTGAGTTCAACAGCTCGTGCTTCCCATGTTGTCTTTCTCGAAGAAGTAGATTAACTGGCATATCCACAATTTTTTTTAAAAAACCTTCATGTAATTTAACTTTTTTTTAACACGGAGCTTTCAGTTTCTTTTTTATCCATCTCTGCGTGTATCTAAGGTAGAAAACAACAATTCGTGCCGTTTTTGACAGCTCAGGAACAGAATTTAGCCAACCCCCTCAGGTATCATGGAATCTTAACTCCTCAAGAAAGCAGCGAAATCTGAGTCATCGTCCTGACTTTTTTTGAGTGACTCCCTTTGAAAGGTGCAGCGGGAGGGGGAAAAAGTGATACTGAATCCACGTGTTGCATAAGGTTTTTTTATTTTTAAATCTGCCCTCTAAAATCACAGACAGGATGTTGACGATACCCTGTGCTCTAGCAAACATTCTGCACTCTTTAGAAATAGAAAATGAATCAGGAGTTCGGAAAGGGGGTGTGATTATGATTAGATTACTACGGCTAGAGTTGGAAGGGACCTTGTGGGTCATCTAGTCCAACCCCCTGCTCAAGCAGGAGTCCCTACACCTGTTCAGACAAATGGCCGTCCAATCTCTTCCAGAAGGTCTCAAGTGATGAAGCTCCCACAATTTCCAAAGGCAAGTTGTTCCGTTGGTTGATTGTTCTCACTGTCAGAAAGTTCCTCCTTGTTTCCAGGTGGAATCTCTTCTTGGTCAGTTTCCACCCTTTGTTCCTTGTCTGGCCTTCTGGTGCCTTGGAAAACAGTCTGATCCCCTCCTCTGTGTGGCAACCTCTCAAGTATAGGAAGACTGCTATCATGTCTTCCCCGGTCCTTCCCTTCACCAGACTAGCCATGCCCAGTTCCTGTAATCACTCTTAGTATGTTATAGTCTCCAGTTCCCTCATAGAAACATAGAAGACTGATGGCAGAAAAAGACCTCAAGGTCCATCTAGTCTGCCCTTATACTACTTCCTGTATTTTATCTTACAATGGATATATGTTTATCCCAGGCATGTTTAAATTCAGTTACTGTGGATTTACCAACCACGTCTGCTGGAAGTTTGTTCCAAGGATCTACTACTCTTTCAGTGAAATAATATTTTCTCACTTTTTGATCTTTCCCCCAACTAACTTCAGATTGTGTCCCCTTGTTCTTGTGTTCACTTTCCTATTAAAATCGCTTCCCTCCTGAACCTTATTTAACCCTTTAACATATTTAAACGTTTCGATCATGTCCCCCCTTTTCCTTCTGTCCTCCAGACTATACAGATTGAGTTCATTAAGTCTTTCCTGATAGGTTTTATGCTTAAGACCTTCCACCATTCTTGTAGCCCGTCTTTGGACCCGTTCAATTTTGTCAATATCTTTTTGTAGGTGAGGTCTCCAGAACTGAACACAGTACAGTGGAATCCCGACATAAGAGCTGCTCTACTTAAGAGCAACTCGAGATAAGAGCTGGGAGGGGAGAGATATTTTTGTTCTACTTACAAGCCCAAATTCGAGATACAAGCGCCAAGGAGCTGTCTCCTGAAGCCAAACGCTAACTTCCGCGTTCGGCTTCAGGAGACAGCTGCGAAGCGGCGCGCGTGTTTTAAAAGGTTGCAGCCGGCCTGGGGGGCTCGGGGGGGGTGGTGCTTGCAGCTTTCTTTCTTGCTCTTTTTCTTTCTCTATTTTACCTTCCCTTCCTCTATTTCTTCTTTTCTTTCTCCTTCCCACCTTCTTCCCTCCCTCCCTCCCTTCACTCATTCCTCTCTTACTCTCCCCTTTCATAAGTTTCCTTGCTTCCTTCCTCTGTTCCTGTCCCTTCCCCCTTTCTTTCTTTCTTTCTTTCTTTCTTTCTTTCTTTCTTTCTTTCTTTCTTTCTTGCTCTTTTTCTTTCTCTCTTTTACCTTCCCTTCCTCTATTTCTTCTTTTCTTTCTCCTTCCCACCTTCTTCCCTCCCTCCCTCCCTTCACTCATTCCTCTCTTACTCTCCCCTTTCATAAGTTTCCTTGCTTCCTTCCTCTGTTCCTGTCCCTTCCCCCTTTCTTTCTTTCTTTCTTTCTTTCTTTCTTTCTTTCTTGCTCTTTTTCTTTCTCTCTTTTACCTTCCCTTCCTCTATTTCTTCTTTTCTTTCTCCTTCCCACCTTCTTCCCTCCCTCCCTCCCTTCACTCATTCCTCTCTTACTCTCCCCTTTCATAAGTTTCCTTGCTTCCTTCCTCTGTTCCTGTCCCTTCCCCCTTTCTTTCTTTCTTTCTTTCTTGCTCTTTTTCTTTCTCTCTTTTACCTTCCCTTCCTCTATTTCTTCTTTTCTTTCTCCTTCCCACCTTCTTCCCTCCCTCCCTCCCTTCACTCATTCCTCTCTTACTCTCCCCTTTCATAAGTTTCCTTGCTTCCTTCCTCTGTTCCTGTCCCTTCCCTCTTTCCTTCCTTCCTTCCCACCCTCCGTCCATTCATTCACCCATTCCTCTCTTGATCGCTTAAAGCCGGTCCCTGGTGCAAAAAGGGTTGGGGACCTCTGTCCTACAGGATTGGGTGGCAGAGAAGTTGAACATATGTAAATTTAAAAGTTTAAGAAAGTTTACAAGTTAAGTGAAAGAAACTTCATTATTCATTTATATGTACATGTACATTTCTTCATTAAAAACATGTCTTTCTGCATAATTTAGACTAACTTTGTGAGTTTTTTGAGGGCTGGAACCAATTAAAATTATTTACATTAATTCCTATGGGGAAAAGTCGTTCGAGATAAGAGCTGCTCGACTTAAGAGCCCAGGTCCGGAACGAATTAAACTCGTATCTCGAGGTACCACTGTATTCCAAATGTGGTCTCACCAGCGCTCTATATAAGGGGATCACAATCTCCCTCTTCCTGCTTGTTATACCTCTAGCTATGCAGCCAAGCATCCTACTTGCTTTTCCTTCTGCCCGACCACACTGCTCACCCATTTTGAGACTGTCAGAAATCACTACCTCTAAATCCTTCTCTTCTGAAGTTTTTGCTAACACAGAACTGCCAATGCAATACTCAGATTGAGGATTCCTTTTCCCCAAGTGCATTATTTTACATTTGGAAACATTAAACTGCAGTTTCCATTGCTTTGACCATTTATCTAGTAAAGCTAAATCATTTACCATATTACAGACTCCTCCAGGAATATCAACCCTATTGCACACTTTAGAGTCATCGGCAAATAGGCAAACCTTCCCTACCAAACCTTCCCCTATGTCACTCACAAACATATTAAAAAGAATAAGACCCAGAACAGACCCTTGTGGCACACCGCTTGTAACCTGTCTCTGATTGTTCTCTGATTGATCATCATCCTGGTTGTTCTCCTCTGCATTTTCTCTAGAGTTTCAATGTCTTTTTTGAAGTGTGGTGACCAAAACTGGATGCAGTACTCCATGTGTGGTCTAACTAAGGCTTTATAGAGCGGTATTAGTACCTTCCCTAGTCCTAGATTGTATTAATACAATTTAGGATTGCATTGGCTTTTTTGGTTGCTGCTGCACACTGCTGGCTAATGTTTAGCTGTCTACTAAAGTTTTAAAATCCCTCTTGCAATCGCTGCTATTGAGTGCGGTTTCACCCCATTCATATATATTATAAATTAATTCATTTTTGGTACAATTCACCTGATATCTTTTGCTCAAGGACTAAGTTTGCTGATTCCTAAAAGTGATTTTCATCTACACTCTCCTCCAGTTAAAAAAAAGAGGTGGGAAGAGGGAGGTTTCTTAACATAACTTTATTCAAAATTAAAGACAACGATGTGTGAGAGTATTAGACGCCTCACGTTTCTTGCAAATAGTGAATGGTTTTTAGAAAAGAGAAAATGGATCCAATTCCTAGCAGTTCTGTCATCTCCTGAACTTCCTATAAAACAGGTAGCCTATTTGATGCCACTCCTGCCTCTTTGTTGATTTTTAAGTATCTTCCCCCCCAAACAAAATATATTATTCACTATTTGAATAAGGATAATTTAGATTTCTGATAAAAGTGTTTTAATAGCTTTTATTAACTATTAACTATTATAAACTATTTTGATAGGTTCTTGAACTTTGGAGGTACCGTAGAACTATCTTTTAATTTGGAGAACTTTTTATTGTAAGCTCTGGTTCTTAGTTTATCAATGTTTCTCAAATAGTGGGGGGGGGACCTTGGGGGGGGCGCAGAGCGATGCCAAGGGGACCGTGCTTTTTTTTGCCTCAGGGAGTAGGGTTTTTTTTGCACCAAATAATAGCACACAGCACAGAGTAGGAGACACAATGCAAAGTGCATATAACAAACCCTTAAGATGGAAAAATATTTAAGAGGGATGAAAAGAAAGGAGGAGAGAGATGGAGATAATGAGACAAATGTAAGTCTCCTGAAAGCTAAGATGAGGAAATATGATGAAGCGTATGTAGCGCTTGGCTTCACTGTGACTATGGTGGATAACAAGGAAAGACCGGTATGTTTACTGTGTCTAAAAATGTTGGCAGTAGACAGCATGAAGCCAAATAAATTAAGGCGTCACATATTACACCCCGATTATGCTGATAAGCCGCTTGAATTTTTTCAGCGAAAATGTGCTGAATATTGCAAACAATCATCCTAGTGGAGAGTTGGGGGTGCGCGCAAAATGTTTACTTCTTCCTGGGGGGGCGTAACAGAAAATAATTGAGAAACACTGGTTTAGATCAAGGATGTCAAACTCAAGGCCCGGGGCCCAGATCCAGTATTTGGGGTGCTTAGATCTGGCTAACGGGGGTACGCTGGAAACAGCGAAGGACCAGCCTGCGTTTCCTCTGTCAGCAAAAATGGAAGTTGGGGGGGCCGTGAGTGCTCAGGCCACCACAAGCCCCCCCGACACGAGTGACATTGAGCTAGCCACACCCTCCTACCCCCCTCCCCCAGGTTCCCCACGAGCTCAAACACAATCCTGATGCATCCCTCTGTGAAATTAGCAATAGCATTTAGTCTTATTTAACTCTTCATGGTGTTTTTACAGCCGTCTCTAAGCGGTTTACAGAATCAGTATATTTCCCCCCAACAATCTGGGTCCTCATTTTACCCACCTCGGAAGGATGGAAGACTGAATCAACATTGAGCCAGTGCTGAGATTTGAACAGCTGAACTGTAGCTAGTAGTTAGTTGAAGTAGCCTCCAGTGCTGTACTCTAATTTGTGCGCCACCCTTTCAGAAATTGAGTTTGACACCCCTGGTTTAGATGATAGTTTTATTTAGCAGTAGGGGCTGATTTTGTTTTCACATTTAATATATTACACTGTTGTAAATCATTTGGAGTCTTTGCAGTATGGTTAATATTCAAAAGTGTATACAGTGATACCTCGTCTTACGAACTTAATTGGTTCTGGGACGAGGTTTGTAAGGTGAAAAGTTTGTAAGACGAAACAATGTTTCCCATAGGAATCAATGGAAAAGCGATTAATGCGTGGAAGCCTAAAACTCACCCCTTTTGCCAGCCGAAGCGCCCGTTTTTGCGCTGCTGGATTCCCCTTTTCCATGGGAAACCCCACCTCCAGACTTCTGTGTTTTTATGATGCTTCAGGGGAATCCCAGCAGGGAATCCCAGCAGGAGAAAAACGGGTGCTTTGCTGGCAATGGAAGTCCGGAGGTGGGGTTTCCAGCGAGGGGAGCCTCAGCGAAATTGCAGCATTGCAAAAACACGGAAGTCCTTGAAACCCCACCTCCGGACTTCCATGTTTTTGTGATGCTGCAATTTCGCTGAGGCTCCCCTCGCTGGGAAACCCCATCTCCGGACTTCCGCTGCCAGCGAAGTGCCCATTTTTGCGCTGATGGGATTTCCCTGCAGCATCACAAAAACAGGGAAGTGTTTCCCATGGAGGGGAGCCTCAGGGGAATCCCAGCAGCACAAAAATGGGTGCTTCGCTGGCAACAGAAATCCGTAGGCAAGGCATCCCAGTGGTGGCGGCTTCAGTTTGTAAGGTGAAAATAGTTTGGAAGAAGAGGCAAAAAAATCTTAACCCCGGGTTTGTATCTCAAAACGTTTGTATGACGGGTTTGTAAGACAAGGTATCACTGTACTAGTAAATATCTTTTTATAGGATCTTTTTAATTGCTGCGTGCTGCTTGAAAAATATATACAGTGGTACCTCTACTTATGAACTTAATTTGTTCCGTGACCAGGTTCTTAAGTAGAAAAGTTTGTAAGAAGAAGCAATTTTTCTCATAGGGATCAAAGTAAAAGCAAATAATGTGTGCAATTGGGGAAACCACAGGAATAGTGGAAGCTCTGTTTCTTCCCAGGAGATTCCTAGAGCTGCCCCACAGAGGCTTCTCCCTGCCTTTTCCGGCCCTGTTTCCTCCCAGGAGATTCCTAGAGAGGCCACACAGAAGCTTCTCCCTGCCTGTTCAGGTTTGGAAGTGCAAAATGGTTCTTGAGAAGAGGAAGAAAAATCTTGAACATCTGGTTCTTATCTAGAAAAGCTCATAAATAGAGGTAGAGGTTCTTAGGTAGAGGTGACCACTGTATTCCGTTTTCATGACTTAGAAATAAAAAATGAAGACCCCCCCTCCCTCAAAAGCAATACATTATGTATCCAGAATGTGCCAGTATAGTCAGTGGGATATGAGCAAGGGAATGTTGATTCACTAGATAAATCAGAAAGGATAACTTGCAAAGAATAATGTCAATGTAATTGGAACAAAATTGGCTTTGGTTGTGCTCTTAGCAAGCTGCCGAGAAAAAGTGGATGTGTCACTGACGAATGGATGTGAATTGAATACTCAACCGAAAAGAAGTGCATTTAGGTGGTTTGGTCATTTGGAGACAACTAAAATGAAGGTCAGATTTTACAAAGCAAATCTCTGAAGGAAAAAGTCAATGGATTGAGAAGAAGGGAAGAGCAAGAATATTGCAATTGGTGCAGTTCGTGAAATTTTTCAAAAGAGAAGGCAATAAATTGAAAGGTTAAAAGGCACTCTGTGAATCGGCGCACGAATGTGGGAAAGCCAAAATCGTTTGCAATCAGGTGAAGGTTCCACTAACTGGTCACTACCAGTATGCCCTCTGGGATCGTCGCGGGCACATGCGCATCTAGTGGGTGCACATGCGCCCATTGGCATGAAATTTGGTTTCTGCGCATGCGCAGTAAGTGCAATTTTGCGCGAGGATGCCCTCATGTGTGAGATTTCTCCAATTTTTGGCATTTTTTGCTTCTGCGCATGCGTGGAACCAAAGGAATTGTTGATAGTCGGCAAAATCTTACACACAAGAGTGTCCTTGCATGAGATTCCACTTGCTGCGCATGTGCAGAAGCCAAATCTTGTATGTGCACACATCGGGGGCGTGGAGATACGTGTGCATCTCAATTTCCACTATCAAAACCCCAATCCCAGCAATGCTGGCTGCAACCCATTACTGTTTGTAATGCTAGAAAGCTACCAAAAAGGATAGTGAACAGTGACAATGTAAATTACCTTGTTTTTTCTCTTCTTACTTTACATGTCTTAATTGTACAGTGGTACCTCATCTTACGAACGCCTCTTCTAACGAACTTTTCAAGATACGAACCCGGTGTTTAAGATTTTTTTGCCTCTTCTTCCGAACTATTTTCACCTTACGAACCCAAGCCGCTGCTGCTGGGATGAAGGGGTTTCTTCCCCCCCCCTTTTTGAAGAAAGAAAAGGGAGGGGCGGCTTGGTGGGGGAAAGACTTTGCATTAACAGAAGTAGGAGAACAGCGTGCTTGCAGGCACTGAAAGGGTGTCTTTTGAAAGAAAAGGGAGGGGCGGCTTGGAGGGGGAAAGATTTTGCAGAGAACAGCTGCTTGCAGAGGCACTGAAAGTGTGTCTTTTGAAGAAAGAAAAGGGAGGGGTGCCCCCCTTGCCTTTCTTCCTTCCCACTCACCCTTTAGCCTAGCCTTGCTTCTTCCACCCGCCCCCTTTAGCTGCTCCTCCCTGCCCTCTGTTCGCCTCCCTTCTAAAGTTTGGGATTTTCTTGAAGGATTTGCACGCATTATTTGCTTTTACATTGATTCCTATGGGAAACATTGTTTCGTCTTACAAACTTTTCACCTTACGAACCTCCTCCTGGAACCAATTAAGTTCGTATCATGAGGTACCACTGTATATGTTTCTGAAACTCATCTTTATCTAGTCAAAAGGACAGCCAATGTAGAGTATAAATAGAAACAGTTTAAAACAGAGGTCCCCAACCTTTTTTGCACCAGGGACCGGCTTTAAGCTAGATCAGTTTTCCACGGCCCGGTGGGGGGGGGGGGGCTTTGGTCAAATGGGGGTGGAGTTATGGAGGGGTGGAGCTTAGTGACGCAGCCCTCCACACTTCTCCACAGGGCGGGGAGAATCAGAAGGCTCCTTTGGCGGCTGGAGGCTGCCTGGCTTTGTGATTTTGGCTGGGGGGGGGTTAGGAAGGTCCTACTTCTCCCCCCCCAGCCAAAAATTCAAAGCCTATCTGCTGGATACGGGCGATGAGTGGGACAGAGCAGCCCGGAAGCCTCTTGCAGCAGCTGCCACAGCCACCGGCTTCGGCGCCGCTCGTCCCGCTCATCGCCCGTATCCAGCAGATAGGCTTTGAGTTTTTGGCTGGGGGGGGAGAAGTAGGACCTTCCTAACTCCCCCCCCAGCCAAAATCACAAAGCCAGGCAGCCCCCAGCCGCCAAAGGAGCCTCCTGATTCTCCCCGCCCTGCCCGACGCCCCACCCTGTCCTGCATAATGTCCTCTGCCGGGAGGGCAGCGGCGCCGCGGACCGGCTGGAAAACCCCAACGGCCCGGTCCCGGTCCGCGGACCGGCGGTTGGGGACCTCTGGTTTAAAAGATCCACATCCACATTTAAAATTATACACAGTGTGCTTGCTACTTCTCCCTCAAGGTGGATATAACATTCAGGAATGGGTTAAATCCGTCTGCTCTCTGATTGGATTGAGTCTGTCAAAAGCTGTTCTGGTCCTACCCTTGTATGCTTGACAGTTTTTTCACACAGTCAAACTCAGTGAGGATGGTTGTGACCAATCTTTCCTCCGGTCAAATTAATCTATTCTTGGTTTCTATTCCACCTTGGTAGCCCTGAGTTGAATTAGTATAGTGGTGTGGATTTTTGCTTCTGACAGAGTGAATTCCTCCTCTGACAACAAACTGTAAGTTTCTTACTTATTCAGGCTTAAGGCCATGTTCAGTCTGCCTCAGGCAGGAAAGCAATGACATGGAGAGTATGCAACAGTGGTGAAATCTACTTACCTTCCTTACTGGTTCGGAAGCACGTAATTTGCTTTGTGCATATTATTATTATTATTTATTAGATTTGTATGCCGCCCCTCTCTGAAGACTCGGGGCGGCTAACAACAATATAAAAAGACAATGTAAACAACTCTAATATTAAAAACAGTCTAAAAATCCCCAATTTAAAGAACCACTCATACATACAAACATACCATGTATATATGCATAGGGTTAAAAAAAAAGAAAATGGAGGCATCCGGACAGGTGGGCGGAGCCTCGTGGTTCCGCCACTACCAGTTCTCCAAACACTGGCGGCTGATGCTACCGGTATACCCAAAATGTACTGAACTGGTGGCATTTCACCCAGGTATACACAACAATAAATTGTTAATTTAGAATTCTGTTGAGTGCATACTAATGCAAATAAAAGGAAAGAGAAGGGATGCGGTAGAGCAGTGGTTCTCAACCTTTCTCATGCCGTGACCCCTTAATACAGTTCCTCATGTTGTGGTGACCCCCAACCATAATTCTAGCACCAATTCTCCCAACAGAGCTTTAAGCTGATTGGCAGGAAGGTCAGAGGGACACCTCCACTGTAAACGCCTGATTGGTTGGATTGTAAAAATATGTTCCAAGGCGCCAGAATAGAAGCTTTAGTTCCTAACACCATGGGAAATTTGTCTGTTCCCATGGTTTTAGGTGACCCCTGTGAAAAGGTCATTTGACCCCCAAAGGCGTCTCAAGCCCCCAGGTTGAGAACCACTAGGTAGAGGAATATTACACATAAGCGATTTTTATGTGATGTTGATATGGGTCAAATATCAGAAAAGATAGAGAATGAAGTAAAATATTGAGGGATGGGAGGAGCTGCAATTTTGAGGACAAAGATCAGGAAGACTAAGGGACTAAAGTGAGGAAGAATGGGAATAGTGGCATTTGTGATTGAATGAAAAAGAAGCAGAATATAAAATAAGAAACACACACGCACACACACACACCCCAGCATCTAGCATTATCATTTGTCCCTTCTTTTAGGATTAAAACCGCTAGGAAGGAATCAGTGATACTTCTTCTAGAACAGGGGTGTCAAAATCAATTTCATTGGGGGTCACATCAAGGTTGTGTTTGACCAGGTGGGTGTGACCATGGTGGGCATGGCTTGACATGTCAGTTGGTACCTGTGGCGGCCCCGAATGGGCTTGGGGAGAATTCTTCTGCAGCCCTCTGCCAGCAAAATGGAGCACGGAAGGGCTATATGCGACCATCCTCAGCTTTATTTCTGGCAGAGGCACTGCAGGCTGGTCCTTTACTATTTCCATGGCAGCCCCGTGGGTCCAGATCTAAGCACCCACGGGCCAGAATCAGCAGGCGACTCTTAAGTTTGAAACTCCTGTCCTAGAGCTTCAGCTTCAAATACATTACCCAGAAGTAAAACCAATGATGGGACTTGCTTAACTAAGTCTCAGAAGAGAACAGGAAGGGGTATGAATCTTGAGTTAACGCGACTTGAATGCACTACAAACTTTTTTAAGGGGGGATAGAATAAAATTGAAAGACTAAGACCAAAAGTTACCACATACCATATTTTTTGGAGTATAAGATGTACCTTTTTCCCCTCTAAAAGGGACTGAAAATTGTAGGGTTTTTTCCGAAGCTTTTTTCCCAGCCCTAATAAGGTATTAACAACATTCCCAGCTTGCAGGTTTGTTTTCTTTGCTACTCCCTCCAAAAAAGGTTTTTTTCAGTCCTAATGAGGTGCTAATGATCTTCTTCTCAGCTTGCAGGATTTTTTCATTGCTACTCCCAAGAAGTTTTTTTTTCTAGCCCTAAGTCTTTGCAGGCTGATTTTCATTGCTACTCCCTCCGAACATGGTTTTTTCCCCCAGCCCTAACCAGAGGATGAAATAATGTGCTGAAACTGACTAGACTAAGGATGCTAGCCAGATGAATACCTAGTAGGCAGATTTCCTCCCCTCCAAAAAATAACCTAAGGTGCATCTTATACTCTGGTGCGTCTTATACTCCAAAAATACGGTATCTGGATCTTGGCAGGATGCATTGCGACTGAATAGTTGAATTGTAAAATTACTCTTTTCTGCTCTTTCAGGATAGAATTTATTTATTAAATAAATGTATTAATTAAATTTGTAATGAAAACCTTACCCTTCCAGTCTGATTTTGACACAGGTTCGATTGTGACTTAAGCTTTTAGGATACAGTGGTACCTCATCTTACGAACGCCTCTTCTAACGAACTTTTCAAGATACGAACCCGGTGTTTAAGATTTTTTTGCCTCTTCTTCCGAACTATTTTCACTGTACGAACCCAAGCAGCTGCTGGTGGGATGAAGGGGTTTCTTTTTTCCCCATTTTTTGAAGAAAGAAAAGGGAGGGGCTGCTTGGAGTAGGAAACATTTTGCAGAGAACAACATGCTTGCAAAGGAACTGAAAGGGTATCTTTTTAAGAAAGAAAAGGGAGGAGGGAGGGGCAGCTTGGGGGAGGAAAATTTTTGCAGAGAACAACGTGCTTGCAAAGGAACTGAAAAGGTATCTTTTTAAGAAAGAAAAGGGAGGGGCGCCCCCCTTGCCCTCCTTCCTTCCCACTCACCCTTTAGCCTAGACTTGCTTCTTCCACCCGCCCCCTTTAGCTGCTCCTCCCTGCCCTCCGTTCGCCTCCCTTCTAAAGTTTGGGATTTTCCTGAAGGATTTGCACGCATTATTTGCTTTTACATTGATTCCTATGGGAAACATTGTTTCATCTTACGAACTTTTCACCTTACGAACCTCCTCCTGGAACCAATTAACTTCGTATGATGAGGTACCACTGTACTTGTGTTTGACCTGAGATAGTCAAACAGAGATAATAGACTATTAAAAATATGTGTGCCGAGTACCTCTGTAACAGTGTTTTTGCTTCCATCTTTTTAAGCTTAAAAGTGTAAAAGAGTAAGAATTTTTCTTTACTTTCTTTCTTTTTAAATCTCTTAGATTTTTGCCATTTGCTGAGCCCACCCTGTTTCACTGAGGAGGATAAATACAGTCTGGAAGCCCTCCGTACAATTCATAAACAGATGGATGATAACAAAGATGGCGGTATTGAAGTAGAAGAAAGTGATGAGGTTGGTATGAACATATGTTAGTTTTGTCTCACATATTCCCATTTAAATGTACAGCTGTGCTGTTTCACCTAACCCTGGCAGACAAATTAGAAGGAGAAAAAAATACATCAAAACTTTCACTTGGCATTTTGGAGCATTTGCATTTCCCAAGAATGCAGACGACAGATTTAAGATAAATCTTGGAATTAATTTTGATATTAGTGCCCAGCTATTCCTGCGAAAAGTGCAGCTTTGCCTACCGAAAGACAGACTGAGTGAAATTGGAATCCAGATTGTCAGGCCCTGGCTTCGTTTTTCTGTACATGCCCAGGGGAAAAGCAAGGCTGTGGCACATGGATCTTTTATGTTGTTCCACATCATTTACTGTTCTTAGCAGATCTGTCTCTCGGTAGTCGGGGACGGCTGTTATCAATCATACTAATTACATTCAGGGCTGGCAAATGTTTTTTCATGCTTTGCGTCTTATATGTGTTTTCTGGCTACAAGAATGGTGGAAGGTCTTAAGCATAAAACGTATCAGGAAAGACTTAATGAACTCAATCTGTATAGTCTGGAGGACAGAAGGAAAAGGGGGGACATGATCGAAACATTTAAATATGTTAAAGGGTTAAATAAGGTTCAAAAGGGAAGTGTTTTTAATAGGAAAGTGAACACAAGAACAAGGGGACACAATCTGAAGTTAGTTGGGGGAAAGATCAAAAGCAATGTGAGAAAATATTATTTCACTGAAACAGTAGTAGATCCTTGGAACGAACTTCCAGCAGACGTGGTTGGTAAATCCACAGTAACTGAATTTAAACATGCCTGGGATAAACATATATCCACTGTAAGATAAAATACAGGAAATAGTATAAGGGCAGACTAGATGGACCATGAGGTCTTTTTCTGCCGTCAGTCTTCTATGTTTCTATGTTTTCCTTTTGTTTCTGACACTAGTCTGAACAAGTGGCTTAATATGAAAGCTATTTTTTCTTCAATCCTGGTTAAATTAATACAGATGGGAGAAGTTTAAAAAACCAACAGGGCAGAAAAATGAATAGTCTCACTCATCTTTAATGGGGTCTTATTGCCACAAATGTTTAGTACCCTGGTTCAAATAACAACCCCAACTTTTTTTTCCCTCCCTCTGTCTTCCTCGTCTATCATCACCATAGAAAAATTAATAATTAGTAAAAAGTAGACGGTACTAAGATGGGAACAGATGGGAACAGACATGTGAGAACACATGGGTTTTGATTTATGCTCATCTTTTGCAGAAATAGGACTTTTACAAGACCATCTTCGGAGAGGGGCGGCATACAAATCTAATAAATTATTATTATTATTATTATTATTATTATTATTATTATTATTATTATTATTATCATCTCCTGCCATATACCTCCCAGAGACCTATTCTCCAGGTCCCGTCAGCTAAATGCACTTCTATTTCTACTAGTTTTTTTCTCATCATTCCTATTCTCCTTTTCTTCCCACTTAGGACTGTATGACTGTAACTTGTTGCTTGTGTCCTAAGATTTTTTATTAGTATTGATTGTTTCTTCATTGCTTATTTGACCCCCATGACAATCATTAAGTGTTGTACCACATGATTCTTGACAAATCTTGTTGTGATTCAGCCTGAGGCTCCTCAGGGACCGGCTGCGTCTCTGCTGGATCCATGCCCGGAGGAGGAGGACAGTGAACAGGAGGGGGAGGAACAGGCAGACGGGGGAGAGGAAAGTCAGGAAGAGGATGAAGGGGAGCAGCCTGAGAGCCCCAGGGGGGGGGCTCTCCCCAGCCAGTAGCCTGGACTCATTGGATGAGGAAGCACAGGCTATAATTGACATGAGACAGCGATGTGCAGCTCAGAGATGGGACCAATTAGAAAGGTATTGGCATCACTGTATTGGCAACAGCTGGGTTTGGGTGTGATTCTCCTCAGCAGGGTTTAAAAGGCAGGCCAGCCCTTGGAGTCATGTGGAGCGTTATCAACTGGAAGTTCTGTGACCCTGCTTTGCTTCTCGGCGTCTCTGTTTCTTGGCTTGTGGCCTAGAAGTCTGGAAGACTTGGGGGAGGCGTATGTTTGTTATCTCCAGCGTTGTTTTTGCCAGCAAGAATCCTGTTGTACTTCATGGCCTTCGTGAAACCTCTTTGAAGTTCCAGCATGTTCCTGTCTGTAAGAACAGTTTCTGTTACCTGCGTTTTCCTTGAATTCTATAAACTGCCTTTGCTTTTTACCAGTGTGTCTGGCTTCTCTTTTTGGGTTGGTGTTGGCTTCTGGAGGGACCCAGACAGAAGAAATCTATATTTTCTTTTATGTACACTGAGAGCATATGCACCAAGACAAATTCCTTGTGTGTCCAATCACACTTGGCCGATAAAGAATTCCTATTCTATTCTATTCTATTCTATTCCATTCCATTCTAAACAATGCAGGTCGAGGGCATTGTTTAGAATGGGGAGGGCCTTTTCTGTGGCTGCCCCAACCTTATGGAACCAGCTGCCCCTGATGTCCATACTGTTCCCACCCTACTGTCCTTCCAAAAGGCCGTGAAGACCTGGCTTTGATAGCAGGCCTGGGGGCCTTGAATGTAACATCTTATCACAGCCAAATTGTAACTGTGTGCGTGTGTGATTAGATAGTTCATTGGGTTTATTATGGTTTTACTGTTTTTTTTATTAACTAATATTTGACTTTTGTTATATTGTATGCATTATTTACTGTTGTAAGCCGCCTTGAGTCCCATTGGCGGCATAGAAGTCAAATTAATTAAATTAAATTAAATTTAGCGATTCCTTTTCAGATACACTTACAGAATATGTTCCACCAAGTTGGGTGAAATTATCCTGATGTAAAGCTGTGCCTAGCTTTCCTAGGTTATAATAATCAGCATTTTGAATAGGACCCTACAGTATGGCCACTGTATTCACTAATAGCTGTAGCATCCGCACATTGCAAAAGTCCAGACTTGTGGGGGCAAAGCTACTTGGTGTTCCCACCACAGAAGATCCTGTTAAATTTGCCACAACTGACAGACTGTCGCTCTGTGGTTTACCGAAAGGAAAGTGTTTTCATTGGTTGCTTCTGTTTTTTGAAATACTTTTACTGCTTAAATGTGTGAAGTACCTGTTGTGACATCTTTTAGAATCTTCCCATTGTGTGGACTTTTGTAGGTAAATATTATTGATGGATATGTTTTCATTGCCTTTTTTTCCTTCCTGTTTTTAATTATACATTTTATATATCTATCAATATCTATTGATATCTATATCTGTCTGTCTGTCTGACTGTCTGTCTGTCTACATCTATATATCTCTACATCTATACCTATACATCTATATCAGAGATGGGATTCACTTACCTTACCTACTTGTCTGCACATGTGCAGTGCTTGTGCATTATGTCAGAGCTGGAGGGCAGAGCCACCCGCAGTCGCCGCTACTATTTCGTGCAATCTTGAGAAACCAGCAGAATCCCACCACTAAATATCAATATCTATCATCTAGCCTAGCCTAGCCTAGCCTTATCTTATCTTATCCTACCCTACCCTATCCTATCTTATCCTTTCCTATCCTATTCTACTATCTTCCTTCCTTCCTTCCTTCCTTCCTTCCTTCCTTCTCACAAACTCACTCAATGTATTTTAATAGCATTTATTTTTGTTTGTAAACTTGAGATGTAGCTCCATAGGAATCATACTATAGAAGAATCAATGGATCAATTTTCCTCCCCTTCTTAAGATGGGAAAATAACTACTCTATCCTGATGGAACCTTTAGTAGAGCATTCACTCCGACCATGGAGGTTACCACTGTGATTTCGATGATTTGTTAAATTCACATGCTGCCTAATTCCCAGCAACTCTGGTTCATTGTAGATTGCAAGCAATGCAAATATATTGCTGGGCCCGTGATCACCTCATCCCCCCCCCCTTTCCTTCATCACCTGCGCTTGAAATATTCTGTTAAGAATTATACAAGAAAAGAAGAGTATATTGTTCGTCTTTTCAGTGTGGGAAGTACAGTTTTATGTAAGGGAGGAAATTCAATCCGAAGAAATTAACCCCTTTTTCAAAAGCTGCTTCCTGTTCAGTTAATGCACACCTGAAACACTTACGGTAATAAGGAGCTTTATTTAACCTTGTGTTCAGTGTTGATCCAGGGAGTGGCTGGAAAAACTCTAGTTACTTTGCAGTAGGCTTAGCCTACTATTTTTTTTCAGAGTATAAGATGCACCGGAGTATAAGATACACCTTACTTTGGGGGGAGGAAAATGGGGGGGGGGGATCTACTTTCCAGGTATTCATCTGGCTAGTATCTGGAGGACAGAAGGAAAAGGGGGGACATGATCAAAACATTTAAATATGTTAAAGGTTCAGGAGAGAAGTGTTTTTAATAGGAAAGTGAACACAAGAACAAGGGGACACAATCTGAAGTTAGTTGGGGGAATGATCAAAGGCAACATGAGAAAATATTATTTTACTGAAAGAGTAGTAGATCCTTGGAACAAACTTCCAGCAGACGTGGTTGGTAAATCCACAGTAACTGAATCTAAACATGCCTGGGATAAACATATATCCATTGTAAGATAAAATACAGGAAATAGTATAAGGGCAGACTAGATGGACCATGAGGTCTTTTTCTGTCGTCAGTCTTCTATGTTTCTATGTTTCTATGTATCCTTAGTCCGTTCAGCTTCAGCACATTATTTTAGCCCCTGGTTAGGGCTGAAGAAGCCTTTTTCAGAGGGAGTAGGAATGAACACAAGCCTGCAAAGACTTAGGGCTGGTAAAAAAAGTCTTTGGAGGGAGCAGGAATAAAAATAAATGCTGCAAGCCAGGAAGATCGTTAGCATCGTGTTAGGGCTGAAAAAGTCCTTTTCAGAGGGAGTAGAAATGAAAACACGCCTGCAAAGACTTAGGGCTGGTAAAAACCTTCTTCGGAGAGAGTAGGAAGCCGGGAAGATTGTTAGCACCTAGTTGCTCCAATGTGCATGTGTGTGCTGGCCAGCTAATTTTTGGCTTGCATAGAGGCTCTGGGAGGACGTTTTTGGCTTCCAGAGAGCCTCTGGGAGGGATGGGGTAGGGCCTTTTTAACCTCCCCTGGCTCCAGGGAAGCTTTTGGAGCCTGGGGAGAGTAAAACACGAACCTACTGGGCCCACCAGAAGTTGGGAAAAGGCCATTTCCATCCTCCAGAGGGCCTCTGTTTTCACCATCCCCAGGTATTGAATTATGGGTATGGGTATTCACAGACACACTTTCTGCACCCGAGGGAAAAAAGGTTTGCCATCACTGGAATAGAGAATAACTGTTTAAGCGGGGAGTTGGAAGGGACCTTGAAGGTCTTCTAGTCCAACCCCCTGCTTAAATAGGAGACCCTATACCAGGGGTTGACAACCTTAAGCATTCAAATAGCCACTCGGACCTGTTTCGCACAGGAAAAAAGACCACAAGGAGCCACAAAAGCTGGGTGGGCGTGCCCAACTCGATGTCACTCCCACCCAGTCCCAATCCCCTATCCACGCCTATCCAGCCACAAAATCATTCTCTCTCTCTCTCCCCCCCCTCTACCTATCTCCCTTTCTTTCCCCCCTCTTTCTGCATCTCTGTGTCTCTGTCTCTCTCCCTATCTTCTCTCTCCCCTCTCTGTATCTCCATCGGTATCTCTATTTGTATCTCTCTTCCTCTCTCACCCCTCTTTATGTATCCCTCTGTATGTCTCTCTGTGTGTCCCTCACTCCCTCTTTGTGTATGACTTTGTGTGTGTGTCTATGTCTCCCCACTCTGTATGTGTGTGTGTGCTTGACTCCCTCTTCTTTGTGGCAACCCTTGAGATATCGGAACATTGTCACCCCAATCCTTCTTTTCATTAAACTAGACATACCCAGTTCCTGCAACCATTCTTCATATGTTTTAGCCTTTAGCCCCCATCCCAATCCTCTTCGTTGTTCTTCTCTGCACTCCCAGAGTTTCAATATCTTTTTTTTATATATTGTGGCAACCAAAACTAGATACAGTATTCCAAGTGTGGCCTTACCAAGGCATTATAAAACGGTATTAGCAGTTCACGTGATCTTGATTCTATCCTCCTAATTCAGTGGGATGGAAAATCGGCAGGAAATTCAGAAATTAGAAATTACATTTTTAAGATGAGATGTGACCGCTGCAGCAACCAACCATTATTTATTTGTTTTTTTGTTTTTTTTTTAATTCTTGCTGGCCTATCCCTTTGGTTACCGTAATATCAGCCATTGAGCTTTAAAATCCTGATTGATGTTGCAGGTCCTGTTTTAATTTCCTATTTATTTATTCTCCCCCCCTCCCCCATAGTCGTATGAGCTTTCGATCTCGGGCAGTTTATTTAACTGGAGTATGTGTACAGTAGTCCCTCACCTATCGCTTGTGTTACGTTCCAGACCTGGCCGCGATAGGTGAAATCCGCGATGGGGAATTTATCGACTGATAGTACTTATTTAAGTATTTATATTGTAATTGTTTGGTAAGTTTTCATTGTTTTAAGTGTTTATAAACCCTTCCCACACAGTATTTATTTTAGATACAGTATTTAAACACAGTATTTACAATTTTAGATATTTTTTTTTTTTAAGAAAAACCTGCCGATCGAGTTCAGCGGGCTGTTTAAATCTGCCGATTGGCTTCCTCAGAAACCCGCGATGAAGTGAAGCCGCAGTAGGTGAAGCGCGGTATAGCGAGGGACTACTGTACATGTCTATTTTTCTTCCTATGCATTTGTGTATTGGACGAATGAATGAATGAATGAATGAATGGATAAATAAATAAATAAATAAATAAATAAATAAATGTGCTTTCTGCTACCTGATTGCAAGGATCGGTTAGCGGCATTCAACCTTGGCCAGGACAGCAAGTGAATTCTATATTTAGTAACCTGAAGCGAAGATTATTAAGAGAAGCCGGAAGCTAAAGGACCTCCTTGGATTTTTCATTTCCTGCTTTTGCCCAAACATTTGTCTTTAAAAGTTTGTTGTTGTTATTGTTGTTTTTTGCTGCAGCTTTTAAATGCTCCATTTATTCAGTTGCCTTCCGTAAGCTACAGCTTATCTCCAGGATGCTAAACTTAGAGATGATGGAGGGAGGCTGCAGATGAGACGAATGTTGCATGGGCTACTGTTGTGCCTTCGCCCCTCACCGAATCCAGCAGACTCCTTGAAATGAAGACGAAGGTGTCAATTGCTCAGCTGTTTCTGCTCCTCCTCGGGCCGTTGAGGGCAGCTTGTGTTACAAGGAGGGCATCAAGACGGTGCGCATCTCTTTGGCACGAGGGAACAAACACGTCTGGGCTAAATCAGATTTGAAATTGGGGGTGAGAATGCTAAACCCCTGCGTATTTTCCTCATTTTCATGAAATGTGTAGAGATTAGTGGCAGTTAGCAGGTGCATAAATAGAAGGATTAATTAGCGTTGGAAAAGCTTTTAAAAATTGCTTTGAAGGTTTATATCTATGGAGATTCTCAGTCATCCAGGTCATGGTTGTCCCAAAGATAACTTTTTTTCTTTTCCTTTCAAAAGAACAACTGGACATTCTGTTTTTTTCCTTCAAGATGTTTCATTTCTCATCCAGGAAGCTTCTTCAGTTCTGACTGAAGCGTCATGGATGAGAAGTGAGATATATTCAAGGAAAAACGAAGCCCAGTTGCCTTTTGAAAAAAAGCACCTTTGGGATAGGATAGGATAGGGTAGGATGAGAATAGAATACAGTAGAATGGAATAGAATAGAATAGAATAATGGAATGAATAGAATATGAATAGATAGAAAATAGAATAGAATAGAATATGAATGTAAAATGAATAGTATAGCAAATAGAATAGAAATAGAAAATACAGCGATACCTCGTCTTACAAACGCCTCGTCATACAAACTTTTCGAGATACAAACCCGGGGTTTAAGACTTTTTTGCCTCTTCTTACAAACTATTTTCACCTTACAAACCCACCAACGCCGTTGGGATGCCCTGCCTCCAGACTTCCATTGCCAGCGAAGCACCCGTTTTTGCGCTGCTGGGATTCCCCTGAGGCTCCCCTCCATGGTAAACACCACCTCCGGACTTCCGTGTTTTTGTGATGCTGCAGGGGAATCCCAGCATCGCAAAAATGAGCACTTTGCTGGCAACGGAAGTCTGGAGGTGGGGTTTCCCATGGAGGGGAGCCTCAAAGGAATCCCAGCAGTGCAAAAACGGGTGCTTCGGCTGGCAAAAGGGGTGAATTTTGGGCTTGCACGCATTAATCGCTTTTCCATTGATTCCTATGGGAAACATTGTTTCGTCTTACAAACTTTTCACCTTAAGAACCTCGTCCTGGAACCAATTAAGTTTGTAAGACAAGGTATCACTGTAGAATAGAAATAGAAAATAGAATAGAAATAGAAAATAGAATAGAATGGAATAATGGAATGAATAGAATAGAATAGAATAGGAATAGAAAATAGAATAGAATAGAAATAGAATAGAATAGGGAATGGAATGGAATAGAAAATGGGGGAGAATAGAATAGAAACGTGATGGTGAACCTATCGCATGTGTGCCACAGGTGGCATGCAGAGCCATATCTGAGAGTATGCAAGGCATTGCCCTATGTCAGCTCTAGTGCGCGTGTACTTGCTGGCTTTTTTGGCCTTCTGGAGGGTGGTGGGAGCTGTTTTTGCCCTACTCAGGCTTTCAGGACAGAGAAGTCAGAGGCTTCAATGAAGCCTGTACGCATGTGCGGGCGCGTATGTGTGCGCATGCCTGTGCAGGGGGGAGGACATTGCATTATAGGTGTGAGCGTGCACGTGCACACTCTTTTGACACCCGAGCAAAAAAGGGTTCGCCATCATTGGCATAGGGTTTTCTGCCTAAACAGGAGATTGGACTAGCAGACTTCAAAGGTCTATTCTGTTTCTGGCGCCCTGGTGCAATGCAAAGACCAGCTAGCCATTGCGCATGCGCGTACTGGAAGCCGGAAGAGCAGCTGATGACAGTACACGTGTCCACAGTCAGGGCTCTGCATGTGTGCCATAGATTCACTTTCATGGCTCTAGCATCTGTTGTAAACATGTTAACATGAAGTCTCTCTTCTGTGATATTACAGTATTTAGTTTGTTTTTCTTTGGTACTGTTCTTGCCAATTTTTGCTCAAGAGCTACTGCTGGTAGAGGCAAGCAGGAGCATATGTTCATTTTAATATACATTTTAGCATATGTTCGTATTAGATGAAGCCAAAAAGTGTTTTTCATAATCCAGATCTCACTTGGAAATATCAGTATACTGGTGGTATTCCTGCAGTATTGTTTTTTGTAAAAAAAAACCCTTTTACCTGAACTTTTTAATTTTAAGTTTTTGATTTACAGTGGTACCGCTACTTAAGGACGCCTCTACTTAAGAACTTTTCTAGATAAGAACCGGGTGTTCAAGATTTTTTTTGCCTCTACTTAAGAACCATTTTCTACTTAAGAACCCGAGCCCGGAAAAAATTCCCAGGAAATTTGAGAGCGGCACGAAGGCCCGGCCTGTTTCCTGCCATTCCCCCTTTAATCCCGGCCATCTGGGTTGCCAGAAGAGCCTTTTGGTGGTGCTTAAGGAGGCTTTGGCAATCCAGAGCGAACGTAGCATTTTCCTTTCTCTCGGCGCTTGGAGAGGGAATAAACCTCTGCCAGCGCCCAGAGAAAAGAAACGCTCCCTTCACTCTGGGCAGCCGAGGAGTCACCACAGCGAAGGAAAGGCGCTGTCTACAAAGTGAGTGAACAAGAAGAGAAGGGAGCCCTTCAGCATGGGAAGGAAGAGGCAGCAGGTAGCAGCAGCAGCAGCAGCAGCCAGTGTATAGGAGGCAGCCTCGCGCCGGGTGCATGGGAGGCACGTGCTCCTCCTCGCCACCTCAGAGTCCCTCTTTTTTTTTTTAAGCCTTAAAGTTTTGGATTTTTTTTATTCTCCTCACCTCACCTTCTTCCTTCGGTGGCGACTGTCCTCCTTTTCTTCCTCCTCCTCCTCCCAACCAAATTCTGAGCTTTTATTTATTTCCTAATGGGTTTATTTATTTATTTATTGGATTTGTATGCCGCCCCTCTCCGTGGACTCGGGGCAGCTAACAACAATGATAAAAACAGCATGTAACAATCCAATACTAAAACAACTAAAAAACCCTTATTATAAAACCAAACATACATACAAACATACCATGCATAAATTGTAAAGGCCTAGGGGGAAAGAATATCTCAGTTCCCCCATGCCTGACGGCAGAGGTGGGTTTTAAGGAGCTTACGAAAGGCGAGGAGGAGGGGGCAATTCTAATCTCTGGGGGGAGTTGGTTCCAGAGGGCCGGGGCCGCCACAGAGAAGGCTCTTTCCCTGGGTCCCGCCAAACTCTGCATGCATTATTTGCTTTTACATTGATTCCTATGGGAAAATTGCTTCTACTTACAAACTTTTCTACTTAAGGACCTGGTCATGGAACGAATTAAGTCCTTAAGTAGAGGTACCACTGTACTTTAATTCCTTATACTTTATATTCAAGAAAATATTGTGATGCATAAGAAACATCTATTACATATTTGTGTTTTTGTGAATAATTCATTTTAAATGTCTTGAAAGTATAGGAAAGCCAAATGTAGGAATATTATTTCTGCCCAGGTAGAAATAACACAGACAGTTCTGGACTCGTGACCAAAATTGAACCCCAAATTCTGCAGCTAAGCAAGACAGCGAGCTTTGCCCCATTTTACATCCTTTCTTGCCAGTTCTTAAGTGAATCACTACAGGTGTTAAAGTAGTAACATGGTTGTTAAGTGAACCTGGCTCCCACATTGATTTTGCTTCTCACAAGGGAATCACAAAAAGAGGATCACATTTATCCAAGATAAATACATAAATACATTTATCCAAGATAAATCCAAGATAAATACATGCCATTTGACAAACATCTAAATTTTGATTACTAGACGAGGTCCTAAGTGTGGAAAACCATAAGTTGCTATTTTGCAATGCTGTTGTAATTCGGAACGGTCACTAAACAAGTGATTGTAAATTAAGAACTACCGGTACAAGAATTTAAATTTTGTAGAGGTGAAAAAGTTGGATATCAAGGGATCTAAAATTAAATCTTATGTGAAGTCCGTGCAAAGGGCCAGCAGCTGCCTTTGGCCAGAGATGCAATGGGAGAAAGGAAGTGGGACATGTTAGTTGGGATAAGTGGCGGTTGGAGGGGTAGGTGGTGATGTGGGATGGCCAAATGAGCAGAGATAGAGAAGGATAGGTAAGGGGCGGAAATTGAAACTCCCTATAGTCATAAGTGTGGGCAGGCTTATCAGTGCACAAATTTTGATCACATGACTCCAGGGTCTTTGCTTTTGAAATGGGATAACTCACCATGGCCAGCTTCATGGCCAGCTTCACTTAACAACCCCATAATCTCTTCCGGGTTGGCGTCTGGTCAACTGAATGGAACAAGCAGAGTATTTTAACGGTCCTGTCGCCAATGCAGAGTTTTGTTCTCATTGTGCCCCTAGAGAGAAACATCTGCCTCTACTTAGGATCGAACTCACAACCTCCTGATTGTGAGATGAGAGCTCCACCTCTAAGCCACCGCACCACTCCCTCGCTGCAGCTAACTTGCCTCGGGACAAATTGATGTGGGACATTTTAACAATTTCATTGCACTTCATTCTGTCCCTCGTTTTGCATTCTTTGATGATTCTGTTCCATCGTTTCTTTGATATTAGTGTAACTCTTGTCCTGCAGCAAGTTGGCAGGGATATGTTGGTTGTGGTGAGCTGACTGCAGTGAATTGTAAAAGACCCCTCTGCAAAAACTGGTCATAAGCACAATTAGCCATCACAATTACCTAATTCCCACAGCACTCTCTTAATGCTTAAAAATAGCAATAGCAATAGCATTTAGACTTATATACAGTGGTACCTCGACATACGAGTTTAATTCGTCCCAGACCCGAGCTCGTAAGTCGATCAACTCGCATCTCGAACGAATGCCTTTAGACTTTGTTTTTCGCGCCGAGATAACTGGAAGCAAGGAGATTCTTGCGCCACCTAGTGGAAGCTCGGCTCGTATCCCGAATTTGAGCTCGGGTGTTGAACAGAAATTTTGCTCGTGTCGCAGCTCGTAACTTGGAATACTCGCATATGGAGCAGCTCGTATCTAGAGGTACTACTGTACTGCTTCACAGCTCTCTCTAAGCGGTTTATAGAACCAGCATATTGCCCCCAACAGTCTGGCTCCTCATTTGACCCACCTCGGAAGGATGGAAGGCTGAGTCAACATTGAGCCGGTGGTGAGATTTGAACTGCTGAACTACAGCTAGCAGTTAGCTGAAGTAGCCTGCAGTGTTGCACTCTAACCACTGCGCCACCCCGGCTCTTAAGTACCCATGTAGTAGAGCTGCATTGCTATTGTCCTTCTCATCTTCTCATTTTTCCTACTGCCTTCTCCTATTGGTATCTTATGATTTATCACTTGCTGTTTGTATCTTATGATTAATGAATTGTACCTTATGATTTATGGTCTATAACCTATCACTTCATTGGTCGAATATACACTAAGAGCTTATGCACTGGAGACAAAATCCTTGTGTGTCCAATTCCAGTTGGCCAATAAATATTCCTATTCCTATTCATTTAGCACCATTGTAGGTTTGAATCATCACTGGAAAATGGCAAATGTAATGTTTGAACAGTGGGAAAGCACAATGCTCAAAGAAGGTCTCACTGGTTGATCGCCATCTTTCTTCATACCTACAGTGTATTCAGGGACGCAGTGGCTAAGACACTCAGCTTGTCGATCAGAAAGGTTGGCAGTTTGGTGGTTCGAATCCCTAGCGCCGGGTAATGGAGTGAGCTCCTGTTACTTGCCCCAGCTTCTGCCAACCTAGCTGTTCAAAAGCATGTAAAAAATGCAAGTAGAAAAATAGGGACCATCTTTGGTGGGAAAGTAACACCGTTCCGTGCGCCTTCGGTGTTTAGTCATGCGCCTTCGGCATTTAATCATTAGAATCAGAAATGACTAGTACATATGTGCGAGGGGAGCCTTTACCTTTACCTTTTACAATGTAAAATACAGATATTTTACAATATCAAACTGATGGGTTGATATTCCTGGAGGCGTCTATAATATGGTAAATGATTTAGCTTTACTAGATAAATGGTCAAAGCAATGGCAACTGCAGTTTAATGTTTCCAAATGTAAAATAATGCACTTGGGGAAAAGGAATCCTCAATCTGAGTATTGTATTGGCAGTTCTGTGTTAGCAAAAACTTCAGAAGAGAAGGATTTAGGGATTGTGATTTCTGACAGTCTCAAAATGGGTGAGCAGTGTGGTCGGGCGGTAGGAAAAGCAAGTAGGATGCTTGGCTGCATAGCTAGAGGTATAACAAGCAGGAAGAGGGAGATTGTGATACCGCTATATAGAGCACTGGTGAGACCACATTTGGAATACTGTACTGTGTTCAGTTTTGGAGACCTCACCTACAAAAAGATATTGACAAAATTGAACGGGTCCAAAGACGGGCTACAAGAATGGTGGAAGGTCTTAAGCATAAAACGTATCAGGAAAGACTTAATGAACTCAATCTGTATAGTCTGGAGGACAGAAGGAAAAGGGGGGCCATGATCAAAACATTTAAATATGTCAAAGG
Source organism: Erythrolamprus reginae (assembly GCF_031021105.1). Lineage (NCBI taxonomy): Eukaryota > Metazoa > Chordata > Lepidosauria > Squamata > Dipsadidae > Erythrolamprus > Erythrolamprus reginae. The sequence goes on along the minus strand of NC_091956.1, from coordinate 21,188,193 downwards.
GTTAAATAAAGTTCAGGAGGGAAGTGTTTTTAATAGGAAAGTGAACACAAGAACAAGGGGACACAATCTGAAGTTAGTTGGGGGAAAGATCAAAAGCAACATGAGAAAATATTATTTAACTGAAAGAGTAGTAGATCCTTGGAACAAACTTCCAGCAGACGTGGTTGGTAAATCTACAGTAACTGAATTTAAACATGTCTGGGATAAACATATAAACATTAGAAACATTATATTAGATTTATTGGATTTATATGCCGCCCCGAGTTTGCAGAGAGGGGCGGCATATAAATCCAATAAATCTAATCTAATCATATATCCATCCTAAGATAAAATACAAAAAATAGTATAAGGGCAGACTAGATGGATCATGAGGTCTTTTTCTGCTGTCAGTCTTCTATGTTTCTATCAGAAAATCATTTATTTGCGCATTGTTCAACCAGATGCAAGGGACATTCTCATCAGTGTTATTCCCAAGGGCTGCATGGGAGTGGGTTGAAGCTTCTGTTTTATTACCCATGATGGTAACTGTTGAAAATTACTCTTTGACAGGTGTTTTACGTTGCAGTGTTGTCAGAAAAGTACACATCCTTTGCAGCTGCGACTGGCCTACGCAATGATCTAAAAAAAGATCCCGGCCTGTATTGATCACTGCAATTTGATCCAAGGCCTTTTTTCCCTTACTCATTTATGCTGTTTTCCCAGCTATTGATTCAAAGGAATGGCAGCAATCCGACTAGATGACATAAGTTGTAGCACGTTAGTGATTGGCCAATTTGTCCTCTCGGGAGCCTGCTTTTTCCCCACAATAAATGAATGACTGTATAAAGTTTTTGACTCATGTTCTCCAGTTTTAGGTCTTCTGTGATGAGCACATCACATTTTCAATATGCAGAAATATTGAAAATTCACGTTTAATAAAATTCACTCACAAACTTTTCAGCACTACTATATATAGACCCCGTTTGATGTTTTTATGTTTCTATGGGAGTATGCCGTACCCATGATAGTCCAGGAAAAAAAATCAGGTGCTGATGTATGCAGTTTGTATATTTACTACTGTTCTGAAGCAGTTTTTCTAGTTTTGAATTAAAAGTCCTCTATATTCTTGGTAAGTGAATGGGGTTTATGTAGATACATATATCCACATAATTTAATGGCTCATAAGTACAAATAATTGGGAGAAAATGTATTCAGGATTGGATTCAGTGGGATTCCCTAGTTGTGAATGGCGTATCACATTTTTCCTCTGTTCATATCTTTATTCCATGCGATCTTTGCTGCAGGATTGTTTTAAATTCAGGGTTCTCTCCCTCCCTCCCTCCCTCCCTCCCCCTCTCTCTCTCTCTTTCTTTCTTTCTTTGGTATACAAGGGAATGTTTCTAACTGGAGGGTTTTAACACTTTTGTATGCTTAAGTGACAGTGAATATTTATATTTATATATTTATATATTTTGTCCAATGCACAATAATACACAATGAAGGTTATAGAGGTTATACTCGAGTAAAATATATTAGAGAAAGAATAGAAGTGAAAATTTAGGAATAGAATATATCAATTAGAGCAGGGGTCCCCAAACTTGGCAACCCGAAGACTTGTGGACTTCAACTGCTAGAATTCTGGAAGTTGAAGTCCACAAGTCTTCAAATAGCCAAGCTTGAAGACCTCTGAATTAGAGAATAGAAGGATATTATGAGAGTAGTATGAGAAGAATAGAATAGAAGAATAGTAGATACATAGATACAATAGTAGATACTCCTCAAAGTTCCAATTTATTTCCAGAGCCATCCTGGCACCTACACTGGGAAACTCAGTTGAAAGTTCACATCCCTTGTCCCCTACCCATTCTAAAGATAATCCATTCTAAAGATGACCTGCCAAAGAAAGTACAGGTTGGCCAAATGGAAATAATGAACAAAAAGAAAATGTACTTAATGATTTAATCAGATTAACAGAGTTGGAGGGGACCTTGTAGGTCATCTAGTCCAACCCCCTACTCAATTAGGAGACCCTCTACCATTTCTGACAAATGGCAGTCCAATCTCTTCTTGAAAGTCTCAAGTGATGAAGCTCCCACAACTTCTGTTGCATTGGTTGATTGTTCTCACTGTCATAAAGTTCCTCTTTATTTCTAAGTTGAATCTCTCCTTGATCATTTTCCATCCATTATTCCTTGTCTGGCCTCAGGTGCTTTGGAAAATGCCTTGACCCCCTCATCTTTGTGGCAGCTGCTCAAATATTGGAACACTGCTATCCTGTCTCCCCTGGTCCTTCTCTTCACTAGACTATCCATGCCCAGTTTCAGTAGCTGTTCTTCATATGTTTTAGTCTCCAGTCCTCTAATCATCTTGGTTGCTCTCCTCTTCACTTTTTCTAGAATCTGTTGTGGTTGGCTCTGGCCCAGCTCCTGCCCCAGGGAATGTGGAGTTGGAGGCAGGGGAAACGTCAACATGTCCTAGGCCTGTTTTGTTGCCGGCAGAGTCAGGGAGTGCAGTTTCCTCGGACGAAGAAGAAGGTGGGGGTGACTTGGAAGAGTGGGGCTTGGCACACAGCCCAGGAAGCCAATCCCCATTATCTTTGGTCGATTCGGATGACGAAGTGTTAGAGCCACGCAGGCGCAGAGTTATGCATCGGAGAGACCAATTGAGGAAATATTACAGGAGATAATTGTTTTCACTGTCAGGAAATTTCTCCTTAGTTCTAAGTTGGATTTCTCCTTGATAATTTCCCATTCATTGCTTCTTGTTCTGCCCTCTGGTGCTTTGGAGACTATCAATCAAATACGGGACAGTCCTCTGATATCTGTCACCCATAGCTTATATACCTCTGTTCCAGAAATTAAAAGTCAAGTTTCTCAATTTCTTACAAATTCTACACTGTCCCAGCAATATAAAGTTTGTCCTTTTTTTTAGTATGATTGTCGAATGAATTGTAATGATAGTTTTTTAAATTAGAGTTTTAAGGGTTGTTTTAATGTATTCTTAATTGGATTGTTTATTCCTGTTTTCTGATTTTTGTATATGCTGTGAGCCGCCCTGAGTCCTCAGAGAGGGGCGGCATACAAATCCAATTAAATCCAAATCCTTTGCAATCCTTCCCAGAACAATTTCATTCATGTTTCTTGGCTGGCTTTGGGATTTAATAATTCATTGGATGTCATTCTGCACGTTGAACAAACCGCAAATGAAGCTACAAATGCCACAGCTGCCAGACGTATGTAGCTGTTAAAAGGGCTAAGGAGTCTCTCAGATCTTGGAAAGCATTCTGAAACCTAGCTGGAGGATTGAAGGTTAATAACTGGATCACAAACCCAGGAAGGAAAAATAAAACCTTCCTGTTTTAAAGTAACGTGCAAACATTAGTGAAGTTTGTTTGGACAAGATTCAACAATTCTTATTTTACGTATGTTCTTCTAAAGTTAGATTGGAATTGGAATTGGAGTAGAATAGAATAACAGAGTTGGAAGGGACCTTGGAGATCTAGTCCCGTGATGGCAAACCTATGACACATTCTCCTCTCCTCTCCCCTCCCCTCCATTGTAGTATCTAGTTCTTAAGTGTTACATTAGAGACCAGACCGTCTCCTGCCTCATGAATCCCAGTGGCCGTTCAGATCCCACAGAGTTGGTCTTCTCCAGGTCCCATGAACCAAACAATGTTGACTGGTGGGGCCGATGGGAAAGGCTTTCTCTTTGGCGGCTTCGGTCCTTTGGAATCGACTCCCTCCAGAGATTAGCACCGTCCCCACCCTCCTGACCTTTCAAAAGGCTTTAAAAACATGCCTCATTCAGAAGGCCTGGGCCATTGAGCATGAGCACTCTGCTCCGGTTATTAGTATGTTTGTGGTATCAGGTGTGTTCTGGTTGAATGGTCTTTTAATGCTTGGGTGGTTAAATTTTGTAATTGCTTTTAAATTTGGTGGTTAAATTTTGTAATTGCTTTTATTTTGTATGCCACCCCGAGTCCACTGGAGAAGGTGGCTTATAAATGTAAATAAATAATAACTTGAAAAAAAGGTTTTGAAAAATGAGAGTTTTTGATGACTTTACTGATAGAAACATAGAAACATAGAAGACTGACGGCAGAAAAAGACCTCATGGTCCATCTAGTCTGCCCTTATACTATTTCCTGTATTTTATCTTACAATGGATATATGTTTATCCCAGGCATGTTTAAATTCAGTTACTGTGGATTTACCAACCACGTCTGCTGGAAGTTTGTTCCAAGGATCTACTACTCTTTCAGTAAAATAATATTTTGTCATGTTGCCTTTGATCTTTCCCCCAACTAACTTCAGATTGTGTCCCCTTGTTCTTGCGTTCACTTTCCTATTAAAAACACTTCCCTCCTGAACCTTATTTAACCCTTTGACATATTTAAATGTTTCGATCATGTCCCCCCTTTTCCTTCTGTCCTCCAGACTATACAGATTGAGTTCATTAAGTCTTTCCTGATACGTTTTATGCTTAAGACGTTCCACCATTCTTGTAGCCGGTCTTTGGACCCGTTCAATTTTGTCAATATCTTTTTGTAGGTGAGGTCTCCAGAACTGAACACAGTACTCCAAATGTGGTCTCACCAGCGCTCTATATAAGGGGATCACAATCTCCCTCTTCCTGCTTGTTATACCTCTAGCTATGCAGCCAAACATCCTACTTGCTTTTCCTACCGCCCGACCACACTGCTCACCCATTTTGAGACTGTCAGAAATCACTACCCCTAGTGATACATGATAATCAATGAACAGTCCTTCATTTAGTGACCTTCCAAAATTAGAACGACACTGAAAAAAAGAGTGACTTATGACACTTTTTTTCATTATGTTGCAGAACGCCAAAATTCAGACACTTGGCAACTGAGTCATATTTATGACGGTCGCAGTGTTCCGAGGTCATGCAATTCCCGCTGGCAGACCTTCTGACAAATAACGTCAACGGGGAAGCCAGGTTCAATTAACATTCGTGTTACTAATTTAAGAACTGCGGTGATTCACCTAACAATAACATAAAACGGGGCCAATAATTAACAATTTTCCTGCTTTCTCAGTTGTAGTGGTGAGTTGAAGACTATTTGTACAATAAAAATGAGGGATAGGGTTGACTGCATAGTAAGGAAAGGAAGCTACGACTATTCTTCCTTTTATTAAAAGATGGTTAGAGAAGATTTAGCCGAGCCTTATTTTTGTTTATTGTTTTACTTAAAAAAAAAGAATTTATCTTTAAAAACAGTAATGCACCGTGTCTTTCACATCATCATGTGCAAAATGAAATCCGTTCTGCATATAAGGCTTTCGCTGCTGTAAACATTCAGTGCGTCATGTTGGTAATGACCTTTAAAGCCCTACATGGCATTGGGCCAGAATACATCCGGAACCGCCTTCTACCGCACGAATCCCAGCGGCCGATAAGCTCCCACAGAGTTGGCCTTCTCCGGGTCCCGTCGACCAAACAATGTCGTTTGGCGGGCCCCAGGGGAAGAGCCTTCTCTGTGGCGGCCCCGGCCCTCTGGAACCAACTCCCCCCAGAGATTAGAACGGCCCCCACCCTCCTTGTCTTTCCCAAATTACTTAAGACCCACCTTTGTCGCCAGGCATGGGGGAGTTAAGCTATCCTTTCCCCCTAGGCTACTACAAGTTATGCATGGTATGTTTGTGTGTATGTTTGGTTTTTTTAATAATAAGGGTTTTTTAGTTGTTTTTATTAATTGGATTGTTCATGTTATTTTACCACTGTTGTTAGCCACCCCGAGTCTGCGGAGAAGGGCGGCATACAAATCCAATTTAAAAAAAAAATAAAAATAATAATAATAATAATAATAATAATAATAATAATAATAATAATAATAATAATAAATGTTAGGAGTGTCACTTTTGGACGTGTGGCTTGTGTTGTTAACGGTTTCAGCAGCTTTATGTCTGCACATACGTAAGTTTGTAAGCGTGTTTGTGTTGTGCAGGTGCAAAATAATATTGGGAGTACCGGTCCTCTTCATATCTATGACCCCAATGGAGCCCAACATTTCTGTTGCTAAGCGAGACATTCGTTAAGTGAGTTCCTGCCCCAAAGTTACAAACTTTCCGTTAAGGGAATCACAGCAGTCGTTAAGATAATAGCATGGTTGTTAAGTGAATCTGGAAGATCTCAAAAGGGAATCATGTGATCCCAGGACCGTGCAAAGGTTAAAAAAAGATGAGTTAGTTGCCCGGTGTCTGAATTTTGATCACATGATAGTGGAGATGCTATCTCAATGGTCATAAGTCATTTTTCCCCCAGTGCTGTAACTTTGCACAGTCATGGAATAAACGGTTGTAAATTGAATATGACCTGTAGTCTCCCTCAAGAAAGATGGATATAGCATCCAGGAATGGATTAAATCTATCTGCTCTGTATGTAAGGTCATGCCCTCTATGGTTGGCCTATCATCAGATCAACAGTAGCCAAGGAATACGAGCTCGTATAACAGCCCATTTGACAAGGAGTGGGGCAACATCAGCAGCAGGAGTGACTCAAGTGTTGATTGAGGAAATCTGCCGTGCGGTGACCTGGTCTATGCCATCACTCTTTGTACGTCATTACAAGGTGGATGTGTATGCGTTAGCCAAGGCTATGTTTGGAAAGAGAGTTTTGCAGCAATTAATAATAATAATTTAATTAATAATAATTTATTAGATTTGTATGCCGCCCCTCTCCAAAGACTTGGGGCAGCTCACAACAGCATAAAGTGTACAAATCCAATTTAAAAAAATACAATTTAAAACCCTTATAATAAAAATAATCACACAATCCAATCAAACTTGACAATTGGGGTGTGTGTTAATCTCCCCATGCCTGGCGGCAAAGATGAGTTTTTAATAACTTACGAAACACGAGGAGGGTGGGGGCAGTGCTAATCTCTGGGGGAAGTTGGTTCCAGAGAGCCGGGGCTGCTACAGAGAAGGCTCTTCCCCTGGGTCCCGCCAGACAACATTGTTTAGTTGACGGGACCCAGAGAAGGCCAACTCTGTGGGACTTAATCGGCCACTGGGATTTGTGCGGCAGAAGGCAGTCTCGGAGGTATTCTGGTTCGATGCCATGTAGGGCTTTATAGGTCATAACCAACACTTTGAATTGTGACCGGAAATTAATCGGCAGCCAGTGCAGGCTGCAGAGTATTGATGAGACATGGGCATATCTGGGGAGGCCCATGATTGCTCTCGCGGCCACATTCTGCACGATCTGTGAAGGACTAGATCCTCATCAACTCATCAACAGTAGGGCTTCCAATGTCACCCACCCATGTGGACAGCCAGCTTTAGTATGTCCCATTCCTAGATGCTATATCCATCTTGAGGGAGAAGGGGCGTTGGTCTTACCTGATACAGCTCTTCTCTGAGTACTGGATATAGCATCCAGCCCCGTCCAGGGCAATAGAAACATAGAAGACTGACGGCAGAAAAAGACCTCATGGTCCATCTGCCCTTATACTATTTCCTGTATTTTATCTTACAATGGATATATGTTTATCCCAGGCATGTTTAAATTCAGTTACTGTGGATTTACCAACCACGTCTGCTGGAAGTTTGTTCCAAGGATCTACTACTCTTTCAATAAAATAATATTTTCTCATGTTGCTTTTGATCTTTCCCCCAACTAACTTCAGATTGTGTCCCCTTGTTCTTGTGTTCACTTTCCTATTAAAAACACTTCCCTCCTGAACCTTATTTAACCCTTTGACATATTTAAATGTTTTGATCATGTCCCCCCTTTTCCTTCTGTCCTCCAGACTATACAGATTGAGTTCATTAAGTCTTTCCTGATAGGTTTTATTTGTAAGACCTTCCACCATTTTTGTAGCCCGTCTTTGGACCCGTTCAATTTTGTCAATATCTTTTTGTAGGTGAGGTCTCCAGAACTGAACACAATATTCCAAATGTGGTCTCACCAGCGCTCTATATAAGGGGATCACAATCTCCCTCTTCCTGCTTGTAATACCTCTAGCTATGCAGCCAAGCATCCTACCTGCTTTTCCTACTGCCCGACCACACTGCTCACCCATTTTGAGAGTGCCTACTGTTGCATTTGGGGGGGGGGGGAGGAATATAAGGAGGACATTATTAATGAAAATTGGCACATCGGATCTGTCACTCCACTTCTTTGTTTCAAGCTGTCAAGCATAATAATAAGGACGGGACCTGAAGAGCTTTTGACAGACTCAGCCCAATCACAGAGCAGATGGATTTAACCCATTCCTCAATGCTATATCCACTACTCGGAGAAGAGGTGTATCAATGCTCCTTCTCTGCCGATGCTCCTTCTCTGAAATACCTGTACGACAAGGATATCAAACTGGATTTCTTCGAGGGCCAGATCAGCACTATAGTTCTCTACGGGCCTGGAAGGAAATAGGATGGACACCTCCTGCAGCACTTTGCTGGCCAAAATGACCCCTTCCCTGCAGCCCATTTTGCCTGGCAGAGTGGTGCAGGAGGCCATCCAGGCAAAAAAACGGGCCGCAGAGAGGTGACATGTTTCTCCTCTCCCCCCCCCTCCTCTATTTTGGATGCTACAGGCATTGCGGGCTGGTTCTTTGCTATTTCCAGGGAGGGAGGGAAGGAAGGAAGGAATAGAGGAGAGGAAGGAAGGAAGGAAGGAGATGGGAATAAAAAGAAGAGAAGGAGGAAGGAAGGAAGGAAGGAAGGAAGGAAGGAATCCTGGTTAATAATGACAATAATAAAAGAAGCTGACCGAACAATAGATCATCCAGTTATCTCCTGCAAAAAAGATCACACAGATTGGTTACAAATGACAGCAAAACAAAGAGGCAACAATAGTGCCCTGGAATACCTGGGTCATGTTTAAGCACCACACAGCCCAGATTTTAAATTTGACCCCCCCCCCCCCCCCTACAAGAATCAGATGATAAGCCAAATTGAAATTGGCAATCTGGGGATTATTACAATTTACTGTTTGGAACACATTTAGCCAGATCGTTATACAGTAATTGCAAACATACCTTTGCAAGCCTGTTCTTGTCCTTGTAAAAACTTTATTGCTGACTTTTACAAGAATTCTCACTATAGTGTGAAGGCTAGTTCCAGGGATTCATGTACCGACTACTAAAACAGTGACCTCTCCCTTCTCCTTGAAGCTTAATGCTCTGTTGCAGGAGGATAGTTTTCTCCTCCTACTCTAAATAATTACTCAACATTGAGAATTGTTCTTCGCCCCCCAGAAGCCTCAGGTGAATGGTTGAAAATAAAAGAGCGGGCAGGAACTAAAGTTTGTTGCCGAGTTTGCATGTGTCTGAATGGGGTGGGTGTCCTTTAGTTGAAAAGGAATGGCTGCTCGTCAATTTGGAGTCACCAAGAGTCGGGCGGCATATATAAATTTAATTTATGATGGATGGTCACACAGTCAGCCAGGTGTTGATAGTGGATTTGGCAGTTTTGTCCATCCCTGGGGTCCTTCTCGAGCCCCTGATAAGGAGCCCCTGATAATATAGAAACATAGAAGACTGACGGCAGAAAAAGACCTCATGGTCCATCTAGTTTGCCCTTATACTATTTCCTGTATTTTATCTTAGGATGGATATATGTTTATCCCAGGCATGTTTAAATTCAGTTACTGTGGATTTATCTACCACGTGTGCTGGAAGTTTGTTCCAAGGATCTACTACTCTTTCAGTAAAATAATATTTTCTCACGTTGCTTTTGATCTTTCCCCCAACTAACTTCAGATTGTGTCCCCTTGTTCTTGTGTTCACTTTCCTATTAAAAACACTTCCCCCCTGAACCTTATTTAACCCTTTAACATATTTAAATGTTTCGATCATGTCCCCCCCTTTTCCTTCTGTCCTCCAGACTATACAGATTGAGTTCATGAAGTCTTTCCTGATACGTTTTATGCTTAAGACCTTCCACCATTCTTGTAGCCCGTCTTTGGACCCGTTCAATTTTGTCAATATCTTTTTGTAGGTGAGGTCTCCAGAACTGAACACAGTATTCCAAATGTGGTCTCACCAGCGCTCTATATAGCGGGATCACAACCTCCCTCTTCCTGCTTGTTATACCTCTAGCAGCCAAGTATCCTACTTGCTTTTCCTACCGCCCGACCACACTGCTCACCCATTTTGAGACTGTCATTATTGTGCAATAATATTCTTGTCCGGTTGAATTCTGAACTCCCAGAGCAGTTTAGCCTTTTCGCTTTCAACTGCTTTGTCAATTTTGCAGTCCAACCAGTTCTGCTTTCATGCAAGTGGATTTTGAAGGGGCATGATAGGTATTCCAGTGCACTATTGTTGCCTCTTTGTTTTGCTGTCATTTGTAACCAATCTGTGTGATCTTTTTTACAGGAGATAATTGGATGATCCATTGTTTGGTCAGCTTCTTTTATTATCATTATTAACCAGGATTCATTCATTCCTTCCTTCCTTCCTTCCTTCCTTCCTTCCTTCCTTCCTTCCTTCCTTCCTTCCTTCCTTCCTTCCTTCCTTCCTCCCTCCCTCCCTCCCTCCCTCCCTCCCTTCCCTCCCTCCCTCCCTCCCCTCCCTCCCTCCCTCCCACCCACCCATTTCATAGCAATTTGCTGCCCTGCATTCAACCTCCAAACTGTATTCTTTTAATTTTGCCTGATTCCTTTGTGCGAGAAACCAACCTCTTCCTGATCCACACCCACAAATATGCAAAATGTGGCAACTGGGTTAGGAAGCTAAAGAGGGCTTTGATCTGCTTAGATGGAAGAATTCCACACTTTCAGGGCATACATCAAGAAATTTAAAATAAAAATCAGCCCAGAAGAGTGCAAAGGCAGATTAATTTCACATGCTGCTTGGATATATCTGTGAAATCATCATGCATCAAGCTTGAAAATGTAGAAGCCTCACAATTTCTTTTCTTTTTAAATATTTTTATTAATTTTCCACTTTAAAAAAAAAGTAAAACCCAATAGTAAGTACAGAATAAAATAAAATAAAATTAATAGTAGTATATACAGATATTAGTGTTATATTAGCATTAAAGTCACTATATTTATATTATATTAATTAATTTGTCTCAAGTATATAAATTAGTACATGCTTTTTTCCATCAACAAATTAATTTCATATATACTTCAATGATTTATCATGCAGGCGATAGTGCCAGCCCCCCAAATTGTAAAGTCATACAAAAGTCTCACAATTTCATATATATGTACAAATACAAGTTTATTGAATATCTAAAAGTAGTGCTATCCAGCATAGATTTCCGCTTCAAAAAAAATAGGGAGGCTGGGTTATATCGTATTTTTAGTTGTGTCTAGTTGTCTAAAATGTTATTTTCTTCTTGGAATAATTATTTAGAGCTATTGAATGGTGTGGGTCTCGCTATGTAAGGAATTTGCAGGTTTGTATAAAGGTAGCTAGTCCTCGACTTACAACCCCAAAATTTCTATTGTTAAGTGAGGCAATTTTTAAAGAGAGTTCTTCCCTATTTTATGACCTTTCTTGTCACATTTGTTAAGTGAATTGCTGCAGTTATTAAATTTAGTGACACGGTTGTTAATTGAAGTAGCTTACTCAGTGACTTTGCTTGCGGGAAGCTCTCGAACCATCATAAATATGACTCAGTTGCCAAGCATACAAATTTTGCATCATTTATTTGTTTGTTTGTTTGTTTGTTTATTGATTGATTGATTTGATTTGATTTGATTTGATTTGATTTGATTTGATTTGATTTGATTTGATTTGATTTGTATGCCGCCCCTCTCCAGAGACTCGGGGCGGCTAACAGCAACAATAAAGCAGTGTACAATAGTACTGTAGTCTGACGTTAGAAATAATTAAAAGCCCATTAATATAAAAAACCAAACATACATACATACATACATACATACCATGCATAGAATTGTAAAGGCCTAGGGGGAAGAAGGTCTCAATTCCCCCATGCCTGACAGCAGAGATGGGTTTTAAGCAGCTTACGAAAGGCAAGGAGGGTGGGGGCAATTCTAATCTTTGGGGGGAGTTGGTTCCAAAGGGCCGGGGCCGCCACAGAGAAGGCTCTTCCCCTGGGTCCTGCCAAGCGACATTCTTTAATTGACAGGACCCGGAGAAGATCCACTCTGTGGGACCTAACTGGTCACTGGGATTCGTGCAGCAGAAGGCGGTCCCTGAGATAATCATGTGACTGGGGATGCTAATTCACTTTTTTTCAGTGCCATTGTCTGAACGGTCACTAAACAAAACTTGCAAGTTGAAGGCAATCTGTTTGTAGTTGTTTCAGCCAAATTTATATTTTCTCCTGTATTTTATTTTATTTTATTGATCATTCTTCACTATTGGTAATGATTTTATAGCATGTGGACTGAGATAAATATTGTTCAGCTGTGTCATATTTGAAAGAAATAAATGATATTAGGTGATGGTGTTTTCTACCAGCTTAGGGATTGTTTCCAATGTTTTTTTTTTAAAGAACTGTAATGACTATCTAAACAAATGATTAAGAATAATGATTAGATGATGGCTGGGTTTCTCCTACCATCCCTACCTGGTTCAGAAGTACTGACCCTCTGTGCATGCGTAGAAGACTTTGCACATTGAAAAGGGTAATTTGCCCACCGCTTTCAAGCAGCGGTGACTAAGGAACAGGTTGGGGGGGGGCGTGGCAACCCGGCCTTCGCTACTGGTTGAGCCGCCGTGGCCAAATTTCTTCCACTGGTTCGTGCGAACCAGTCTGTATCAATAGCAAACCACTACTGCATTAGAAATACAAGGAAATTCCTAGCCTGCCTGATAGAAACATAGAAACATAGAAGTCTGACGGCAGAAAAAGACCTCATGGTCCATCTAGTCTGCCCTTATACTATTTTCTGTATTTTATCTTAGGATGGATATATGTTTATCCCAGGCATGTTTAAATTCAGTTACTGTGGATTTATCTACCACGTCTGCTGGAAGTTTGTTCCAAGGATCTACTACTCTTTTAGTAAAATAATATTTTCTCATGTTGCTTTTGATCTTTCCCCCAACTAACTTCAGATTGTGTCCTCTTGTTCTTTTGTTCACTTTCCTATTAAAAACACTTCCCTCCTGGACCTTATTTAACCCTTTAACATATTTAAATGTTTCGATCATGTCCCCCCTTTTCCTTCTGTCCTCCAGACTATACAGATTGAGTTCATTAAGTCTTTCCTGATACGTTTTATGCTTAAGACCTTCCACCATTCTTGTAGCCCGTCTTTGGACCAGTTCAATTTTGTCAATATCTTTTTGTAGGTGAGGTCTCCAGAACTGAACACAGTATTCCAAATGTGGGCTCACCAGCACTCTATATAGCGGGATCATAATCTCCCTCTTCCTGCTTGTTATACCTCTAGCTATGCAGCCAAGCATTCTACTTGCTTTCCCTACCGCCTGACTGCACTGTTCACCCATTTTGAGACTGTCAGAAATCACTACCCCTAAATCCTTTTCTTCTGAAGTTTTTGCTAACACAGAACTGCCAATACAATACTCAGATTGAGGATTCCTTTTCCCCAAGTGCATTATTTTACATTTGAAAACATTAAACTGCAGTTTCCATTGCTTTGACCATTTATCTAGTAAGGCTAAATCATTTACCATATGATCCTGTTAGTGAATAATTTTGAGCGCCATTGGTTTGAGTTGTTACCACTTGCCCGACATGAAGTGTTTTCATACCGCGATTTTCTTTTCTTTTAGTTTATCAGAGAAGATATGAAATATAAAGATGCGTCTAATAAGCACAGTCACTTGCACAGGGAAGACAAGCACATCACCATTGAGGATTTATGGAAACGGTGGAAAACATCTGAGGGTAAGGCGGCCATTTTGTGCATTTTTCTTCTCTGTTCATTCCTCCACTTGGTTTAACAATAATAAAAAGCAATTTAATGCAATACAATTTAAAAACAAAAGCTGAAACGTGTAGGAAATTGGGCAGCATAGAAATATAAATAAATAAATAAATCCAAAGTACATAATGTAACATATATCAATCTCTTTAAAAAAAAAAAACCTTCCTGCTTTAGGCCTGGAACGCTTTGGGAAATAATTAACTTTTGAGCTAAAGTTATAATTTTAGGGTTTGACAGAATATACTACAAAACCTACTTGGAGGCAAGTAGGTTACTGTGAAAGACCAGGTCCACAATACAATACGAAAGATCTAATGATTTACTAACCGAACAGTAAAAGGGAAGAATATAAGTATTTAGGATAACTATATGACACTATAAAATGGCTTTAAGAAACAGTAGTCAACAAAATGATTGACAAGTATGTTAAATGTTTTACTTAACTTTGACATAGATTTGTGCATATTGAATTTTTTATGTGTGTATCTCACAAATGTCTTGTAATGTGTTTGTGTGTTATATATGTAAATATTTAATAAAGATTATTTTTTTAAAAAGGTCAGGTCCACATAACGAAGGTTCAATTCAGCTGATTCATTGCTAAAAGCCTATGCGCAGAAATCTTCTTAACTAATGATTAGCCTATGCTAGGGGTTAGATAAGAGCCAAAGACTTTCAAGGGAGGGCAGGAGGTTGGATTTAGTTCACTTGTGACTACATAAGGATTCTAGGTTGATCCCCTCTTTTGACTCCATTGCCCAAATTGTGCCCCTCCTCCTACACCTACACCATCAAATCAAATCCAATTTTGGAAATGCAGGTCAGAGGTAAGATAGAACTAAATCACAAAACCCTTGGGATTTGGAGAATTTCTGTTTACATTTGTGAATGTCAAAGTGTTGGTTAAATACAACAACCTCTTGAACAGTTTAGGAAAGAAACTCCCAATAGCCCATATTCATATTGCAGGCAGGGTTTTTTTTTTACATTCTCACTTACCAAAACTTGTGCAGTTCAAGATAATTTGTCCTGTGGTTTGTGATTGTAAAAAGTTCAATATTCTCTCCAATGCTCATTTTAAAAAAATACAGTTTTTACTGGAATTGCTGTGCATAGAGATGGCTTCCTTAACCATTTGTCAACTGCTTAAATATTGAAGCTGTTACTACCTTGTTTTTGTCTTATTTATTGGGGGGGTTTCTTTGGTAAATGGAATTCCCAAATACTTATCTGCTGCCTCATTGTGGTAGTGGCACTCCTTGGAGAGGAGAGGAAAATAAAAGAATTTTAAGAGTGTATATATAATCCCAGCAGGGTCACCTTCCTCTGCCTTCATCCTGCTGTTGTTATATTGCAGATCATCTCTTGAATAACAATATTTCATAACTCATGAAAGAGGACAATAATAAATCATTCCTGTATTTTACCAGAAGATCACATAAATAGATATGATAAAGTGATGGGTGGTATAGGGCCGTCATGGTGAACCTATGGCATGCATGCCACAGGTGGCACGCAGAACCATATCATAGGGCACACGAGACTTTGCCCTGTGTCATCTCCAGCCTGTATGCGCGTGCTGGCCAGCTGATCTTTGGCCTTGGGAAAGGCCGTTTCGATTTCTGGAGGCAAAAATAATAATAATCACCCAACAGACAACCAAAAGTTTTGAGAAATGCACTTCCGGTTTGTCGTTGTGCTGTTTTTTGCAGTCAGGAGGGTTCAGGGAAACTTCTTGAAGCCCCGGAGTGCAAAAACAGCACAATGGGCAAACCGGAAATGGGTTTTCTGAACTTCCGGTTTACCCGTTGTGCTGTTTTTTTTGCACTCTGGAGCTTCTGGAAGCTTCCCTGAACCCTCCGGAGTAATGTACAAAAAACCAGCACAACAGCAAACCAGAAGTGTGTTTTCCCGAACTTCCAGTTTGCCCGTTTGGGCATTTTTTCATGTACAGGTTTCAGTGAGGCCTGCGCATGCGCAGGGAAGAGGGGGGATTGTGTGCATCTAGGGGAAGTGCCGGGGTTGTGCATGCATGGGGCAAAGGAGTATGGGCACGTGTGCGCATGCTAGCATGCCCATACACATCCTTTTGGCACATGAACCAAAAATGTTACGCCATCACTGGTATAGGGGCTGCTGATAGGCCCCTGAGGTCAGATGGCATTCAACATGATAGCAGTGTTCCATTGTTTAAGGCAGTGGTCCCCAACGTTTTTTCCACCAGGGACCAGTTTCAGCAAGACAATTTTTCTATGGCCCAGAGGGGGCGGAAAGGGGCGTGGTTGGGGGCGGGATTAAGCATGGGGGTGCTGGTCCTCCCCGCCCCTCTTTCCCGCCATCGTCCTGTGGCCGGCAGAACCTGCCTCCCAAGCCCTCTTGCCCAGCGGGAGCTAAGCGCTGGAGAGAGGGGGTCAGGCTGGCCCTCCTGCCTCCCTCCAGCCAAAAACGCAAAAGCGCCCCGCGGCAGAAGCCAAAAGAGGCTTGAGCCTCTCGGTCCTTCCCGCCCCTCTGTCCCATCCATCGTCCTGTGGCCGGCAGAACCTGCCTCCTGAGGCCTCTTGCCCGGCGGGAGGCGAAGCGCTGGAGGGAGGGGGTGGCGGCATGAGGGCCAACAGCTGCTGACTCCACGGACCGGTGCAACATGCCCCGCGGCCCGGTACTGGTCCGCGGCCCGGTGGTTGGGGACCCCTGGTTTAAGGGGCTGCCACAAAGAAGAGATGGAGTGTCTACCTATTTTCAAAATAGCTATTTTCATTCTCTAAATGGATCTTTGGTACAGAAATTCATAAAAATTGCTAAATCATTATGGCCAGATGGACTTAATTAGGCTCTCAGTTTGCTTTTAGGTATTAACGTGCAAACTTGCTCAGTGAAACAATTTCTCCTGGAGGGCTAAAGACTTGCCAGCTATTTATTTTCTGTGAATATAATCATTCTGCTACGTTTGTATACATTCAGTTCCAGCCTTTGCAAGACAAGTACATATTTTGTTTTGAGCCCCTGCAAAATAGGATGTTGGAAAAAATATTTCCCTACTTTATAATATTTGACTTCATGGTGAACCTGTGTTTTAAAGATTAGAAGTATGTGCTTATTTATTTATTTATTTATTTATTTATTTTATTGGATTTGTATGCCGCCCCTCTCCGTGAACTTGGGGCGGTTAACAACAGTGGTAAAAACAACATGTGACAATCCAATACTAAAAACAGCTAAAAACCCTTGTTATAAAACCAATCATACATACAAACATACCATGCATAAATTGTAGAAGCCTAGGGGGGAAGAATATCTCAGTTCCCCCATGCCTGACGGCAGAGGTGGGTTTTAAGGAGCGTACGAAAGGCAAGGAGGGTGGGGGCTATTCTCATCTCTGGGGGGAGTTGGTTCCAGAGGGCCGGGGCCGCCACAGAGAAGGCTCTTTCCCTGGGTCCCGCCAAACGGCATTGTTTAGTTGACGGGACCCGGAGAAGGCCCACTCTGTGGGACCTAACCGGTCGCTGGGATTTGTGCAGCAGAAGATGGTCACGGAGATTCCCCCCCTGCCCACTTTTTATTCACTACGACATTCTCAATTGCTTAAAATTTTGATTTAAAATGCCCATTGTGCTAATAGCATCTGATTCTCTGAACTTTCATAAAAGGAATGTGTAACCAAATTATGCCCCAGACAAACCCTGTCTAGAAAGATAACAGCATGGTAGGTTCCTTCTTTGATAAGACAGCCATTGTAAAGTTTTATTTTTAATCAACAAGACTTTACCATTTCTTCACAGATTTATAAGTTGAAGTTGAACTTATTAAGAATTCTAGGTTTTATTCCCTAGAACAGTGCCAAAAAGTATGCACGTGCAACAGGGCGCAGGTTCCAGCACCCTTAATGCAATGCTCGTGTGTGTCCCTGCCATGCCCTCCACATGCAAGTATGCTCTCCCATACATGCGTGCACAACCTCCCCACACTCCCCTGCACCATGCGTCCATGACACACAAACACACATGCGCCCCGGTTTGGGCCTAGCAGGCCTTCCTGCTAGCTCCTAGGAATAAAACTAAGCCATGGATGGCACGCTGCGCTCCCCTGCACTCCCGCCACCCATGTACACGTGACTCCCCCACCCCCACCAGCATGCTCACGCATCACCATGAATGCGCAGCAGAGATCCGAAAACCAGTGAAGCTCTGAGGGAATTTTTCCTCTTAGATTTAGTTTTCTGCACATCATACATGCTTCAGAAGTTGGGAGATTCTCCCCCACCCCAAAGAGTTAGAGATGCAAACCGACCCAAAAGTGCTTTTTCAAGAGGCCACCGGACTTTCTTGGTTCTTCCTCGAAGATGTTTCGCTTCCCCTCGAAGAAGCTTCTTACATTCTTAGTTCTTGTTCAGTTCTGAACTGAAGAGAAGTCCTTTGGATGAGAAGCAAGACGTCTTCGAGGTGTTGTATATACTCCTGGTCAGTTGGAGGATGGTGAAGAGTTTGATGACTCTGATACAGATAGTGTTTATGAATTAGTGGCAGGTCCTGGGTTACAGGTATCAGAACAGGTGGGAAGCCAGCCATGGGATGTTTATTTATTTATTAATCAGATTTGTATGCCGCCCCTCTCCGTAGACTCGGGGCGGCTATGTTGCTATGAGTCCAGACTCCAGTGAAGAAGAGACAGATAATTGCTGGTTAAATCCTCGTTTCAGAAGGGTTCAAAGGCACAGAGAACAAGTGTTAGGGAAGAGATATTAAGGGGAGTTAATTACTGAAGTGATTTATTCATCACGTCCGGCTGCTAGCGGTGAAGAAGGGCGGAGTTTTCAATGTTGTAAATCCATCATGGATGTGTGCCGGTATGGCTACGAAGTAAGTTAGTTCATTCTTTGCTGTTTAACAGCTGTTCTTAGTGCTTTGAACTACAGTTGCATAGACATAAATCTTAAGATAAGGGAGGAGGCCTGGAGGAATGTTTTTGTGTGCTCTAATTGCTA